>NC_047123.1:3483008-3783008 GCF_902500255.1 Thalassophryne amazonica | reverse complement strand
AAATTTGGAGTCGTTACCAGATTTGATATTTCAGTGCGAACAGTCGCAACCAATGGCGTCCTCTTCGTCATGGCCAATGGAGTAAGTCCAAAATACAAACACCTTGTTTTCGCATTCAAATGTGTAACTGCTGAAAATGGGATTGCAGGTTTATCCCCAAAAATGTTTATTAAACTGCTATTTTAAATTGATCTATTTAGCTATTTAAAAGCTATTTTTCACAGCTGTAGCTTGTGCTTATCAGGAGAAATCCCGTCCTTCTGTACACTTTCATATCGTAACCTCAATCACAATTTTTATACAAGAATACTGCGAGGTCAAAAATGATGCATTTCTGACATTTAGAAATGTATTTTTTGCTGAATTTTGGGTTTCAAGTAAGACATGCACCACAAGCCCTGAAGTGCTCCACATTGCTCACTAGATGGAGACAAAAGCTGCTCAAATGTGCAGCAAGATCTCGACTGTTTATTCATTTGAAAAGTTAACTTTTGGTGAAAATAAGACGGACTGACAGACAAAAGTCGAATTACTACAGTTGAGTCCCTGAACTTATGGGAACGTACTTCTATTCCAACGGACTTAATAGTATAATTAAGTTTAAAAGAGCATAGTTAGTTGAGAATAACTTTACCTGTTAATAATTATTTATAAAGCATTTTTAGGTCTGAAATTTCAAAGTATTATATAGAATTAATATAATAGTTGTGCCACTTTGGGGCAAATCTGGTTTAAATTCAAACTCCTTGACCCCAGTGGTGTCGACCTTCATCAGATTGAACCCTTTAAGGGTGATTCCAGAGTCGACCATCAGCCACAGAGCAGGTTTGGGGGAAATCAGTTCAAGGACCTGAGAGGACTCGAGCACAGAGACGGACACGACCTCGATCCCCATGACTGACCAGTGGTAAATTAGTCCTCTTCTGGGCAATTCTGGAATCCACTTCCATTTCATATGTGTGCAGAGATTAGGACAAATCAAAATGAAAATCTAAATGTTAACCTTTGACCCCAATGACTTTGGCCTTTGCC
Source organism: Thalassophryne amazonica (assembly GCF_902500255.1). NCBI lineage: Eukaryota > Metazoa > Chordata > Actinopteri > Batrachoidiformes > Batrachoididae > Thalassophryne > Thalassophryne amazonica. Next base: position 3,781,976 of record NC_047123.1, on the reverse strand, counting down.
AAAACAATCCCTTGAATTCCAGGACAAATTCCAGCCACAGACCAAGTTTGACAGGAATCATCCAAAGGACCTGACAGGAGTAAAGAACAAATGACCGACTGTTTCTCGGATTATAACACGATTGATCCCGGGTTAAACTGAAGGGACACTTTATCTTTTTGGAACCATGGTAACGTTGTGCCTCAGTGCTTCATGCTTTATCTGACAGAGTTAAATATTTGACTGGTATTTTGCAGGTAAATTATCATCACCATCGCACGTGATGTGTTTTAATCTTTGTTTCAGGATAACTACTTCCTGTTGGAGCTGAAGAATGGTTTCCTGCGCCTCATGTATGACTTTGGCTTCAGCACCGGGCCAAACCTTTTTGAGAGTAATCTACCAAAGCTGCAAATAAATGACGCGCGATACCACGAGGTAAGAGTTTGGTTCCGCCATCTGCTGTCAGCGTGAACCTGGCTGCTGTAACTGTGCCACTGTCGTGTCTACGCAGGTGTCGGTCATCTACCACCACTCAAAGAAGGTTATTCTGCTGGTGGACAAAAGCCACATTAAATCTATGGAGAATCCAAAAACCACGCTGCCCTTCTCAGATATCTATATAGGGGGCGCTCCATCACACATCCTAAAATCGAGGTGAGTTCCTGTTATCCAAACATTGCTCAGATTACACATGCAACACAGGGATACCCACCCACTGTGTCACTACACGACACCGACAGTATGTGTGTGTGTCACCTCAGGCCGGAGCTGTCCTCGGTGGTCGGCCTGAAAGGCTGCATGAAAGGATTCCAGTTCCAGAAAAAAGACTTCAACCTCCTGGAGGAGCCGGGCACCATCGGCATCAGCAGCGGCTGCCCTGAGGAGTCTTTTGTAAGCGCTTCCATCTCCACATGCAGCTAAAAGCAAATAAGAGGATCAGGCGGTGCATTCTCATGTGCACGCACACACACATGCACACACTGAGAATCCACACACACATGCACACACTGAGAATCCACATGTTGAGAATCCACATGTTGCCACTGGAGGCTGGTTGAAGTGTGAGCTGAAGTAAAGGAGAGCTAATGAGATGTTGAGGTGAGATGTGTCTGTATTGTGACAGATGTCTCGTAAAGCTTATTTCAATGGGGAGAGTTTCCTGGAATCCACAGCAAAGATTTCACCCTTCGACAAATTTGAAGGAGGCCTCAACTTTAGAACGCTGCAGCCGAGCGGACTCCTGTTCTACCACAGTGACGGGGTACGAGGAACTCTCTCACACACTTACTAGTCAGTTTGTTGACCAATGCTTAAAAATATAAGTGTAATTACATATTTTGTTTGCTCAAAAGGCACCAATAAAGAAACTATCTGCACGCTTGCTGTAAAAAGCTTTTATCTCCTCCTCCTTCAGCCTGATGAGTTCAGCATCTCTTTGGAGAACGGAGCAGTGGTGCTGAACACCAGAGGAACAAAAATCAAATCACACAGGAAGCAGTACAACGACGGAAGAACGCACTTCTTAGTGGCCTCCGTGAATAATCAGAAGTAAGTCTTTAATATCGCGACTGCACGCGAACAGCGCACCGACCTAATGTGGAATACATTATTATTATCAAAATGTAGATCATTTTTGGCTTTAAGTTTCTCGTCTTTGTGAGGTATGAACTGGTGGTAGACGACAAAGACAAGCAGGAGAAGAAACGTCCAGCATCAGCCACAAGATCCTCATCGGACTCCGATGTAAAAAACGTCTACTTTGGAGGATCTCCAAGCAGCAGCTTCAAGAACCTGACTGGCTGCATCAGCAACGCCTACATCAACAGGTAAAAAACATCACACAGAGCCAAAAAGTCTACAAAGCATGAACAGAAAATCCTGACTTAGAATGAGTCGGACTTTAGTTGAAGTGGAAAAACTACACAGACTCCAATCTGGGGTCCAAGGTCAGGTTCTTGATTTTTCCATCCATTCACTAATTCCCCTTTTTAAGGTACTTTGCTTTCATATCATGCCCATGTGTTGTAAATCAAAATGTTCACAACAATCTCAGATTTCTGAATGTGAGACATGTTTGTCTAGAGCAGTGTTTTTCAACCTTTTTTGAGTCGCGGCACCCTTTTTATATTTACAAAATCCTGCGGCACACCACCAACTAAAATAATGTTATAATGCTATTACCTCTGGTTTTGCGCAAAACCCAATTATCGCAATAGAAAATCGATACAGAAAACATCGCATTTCGAAAATCCTCAAGCATTTTGCGCTCTGATCTCAAGTAGGGCTGTCACGATTACAAATTTCTGGAGACGATTAATTGTCAGACAAATAATTGCGATTGACGAGTATATTGTATATTTTTTTTCTTTTTTTCCCCTTCTTTATATTCTACTATTGTAGTATAATTACACAACTCTGGAAGAACGTTTGGCTTCTGTGACTGGAGAAACTGGGAATGGTGCAACATTTTTATTTTTATCTTCATTTTACATACAGTCCCAACTTTTTCTGATTTGTGGTTGTTTCTGTTGCATTTCTGAAATTGTTTCTCCTCATCAGTCACATTTTGTGCTTAAACACTGCATTAAGCTCAAGATTGAACAAATAAATACCTTTGGAAAATAACAGCTGTTAAAGTTCAGAGTTCTCACCTGCTTTTTGTGATCTGTGCGTCTGAACATTTTTTTTGTGTGTGTATCTCAGTTCATTCATATATTCTCATTTTTTAAATATGTTTTTAAAGATATTTGACCGTTTATTTCATCTCATGATCTCATAAATTCAGCATACGACGCGCACATGGTGTGAACAGGACGGTAACGGCAGAATCACACCTTTAGAGAAAGTTCAGAGAGAAGTAAAAGCTTCACGTTTTCGTTTTGTTAACATGTTCACTCCATTTAAAATCCTCTCTCTGCTCCGCGCTTGCTGCGCACTGAACGTGTCGCGCCTGCATTCAGGAATCCCCCTCCCTCGCAGTCTGCAGCCTGTTAACTCCGCGCGCGTGCACACACAGGCACAGACACACACACCGACAGCTCCGCATTTTAGACGGCTTTTGAAGGAGACGGCACTGTTTTAATCGGCCGTCAGCCTCCTTGTTATTGTCCCGCCTTAAGACGAGAGCGAGGCTGCAGCACAATGACGTCAGATTCTGAGTCGTTTTATGCTTTGTGGATAAAATAAATAATTCACGGTAATCGCGAATATGAAAAATAATCGCAAATATGAAAAATACCCACGGCACCCCTGAGGATCGATCACGGCACCCTAGGGTGCCGCGGCACCCCGGTTGAGAATCACTGGTCTAGAGCACTATGTGTAATATTTAATTTGACTCTCTATATCAATTTATGAAATGTATTCTTCAAATCTTCAGTGAATATACATTTTTTTATTCATGTGGATCAACTGTTTTGGTGTTAGAAATGGGTTTACCAATGTCTTCAGGTCATGAGAGTAAGGTCATATACATATGAAAAAGATTTTAAAACAATGTATAATAAATAAAAGAAATAAATAAAATATGCACCATGCAGTGCAACATCACTTCCTGCTGGGAACTACATGGCAGAGAACATTCCAGAACAGTATATTTTGTCAAATAATATCCCTTTCCTGTGTGCTGTCTTCTACTCTTGTCATATAATTCCTTTGTCAATGAATAAAATCCTTTTGTAATGAAAACTGATGTCAAAAAATTAAATTTCTGCCTTGGGGGAAAAAACTTCTGCACCATCCTGACAAAAATATTCCCTCCACATGTTTATTCATGTGGATTTTGATTGTGACACTAAATTTTTTTTAAAAAGCTGCTTTCAGGTCACAGAACCTTTCTTTTAGAATTTATGGCCTGCGCTGGTGCTTTAGTTGAGGATCTACCAGTTACAGATGCTTGAGTCAGAGTGCAGCCTCTCACAGCAGATAGACTGAGGAGACATACCCAAGTGACCTTCTCCAGCCTTCAGGATTGACTGTGAGTCAAAGATCATCTGGAGGAGAGATTTGTTGTACAGATGAGAATTTGTGGTTTTAGGAAGCGGTCGAAGGAAGTCTTTGTGATGTTCTGGTGCTGATCTATTAATAGAAACATGATGAAAAGTACACTTAGACATGCCGGCGTGTACATGGACCTCAGCTGGTTAACCAGAATTGGTTTGTGCATAGAAGGAAATTGTGAGGTTTATACCCCACTATTTGTCCGTTTGCATAAAACAGAGTGTAAAAATAAGACAGGACACAGGGTTTGTTCCCATGGAGACTCTGTCCATTGCAGAGAACATCTCTGCAGCTCTCGTCCATTTGGCAGTCTGGCTGTCTCTCTTAAACCCTTCATCTTTGTTTCTGCAGACAAGACAGGGACATCGAGCCAGAGGACTTTCAGCGCTACTCTGTGAATGTTCAGACATCCCTGCAGGACTGTCCACTACCCCATCCTGCCCTGCTGTCAAACCACAGGGAGAACACTTCCAGAACCAAACAGAACCACTCACAAAGGGTAAACTAAACTATTTTACATGAGTGGTTCTCAGTTCTGGTTCCTGCTTCTTTTCTTCTGTCTTCAGTCTCTTTCTGCTTAAACAGCAACTGATTATAACTAAACCCAGGATGTTGTTCACAGCGTCTTAGTGGTTTTTATTATGTTTGTTCTTTTTTTACCTCTGCTTGTGAGGTAAAACTTTTAACCACGTACATTTGTTGAATTGCTCAATTTACAAAATAAATAAATAAATAAATGGTGAACTGACTTTCATGGAAATGTGGAGTCTTTCCTTGAACTAAAACAATTACTTTTCAGGATAGAGCCTTATAAAAATAGTTTCAACATGAAGCTTAGACAGTGTATCACTTGAGATACTCACTCACTCATTTTCAACCGCTTACTCCAATTAAGGGTGACGGTGGGCTGGAGCCTATCCCAGCAGGCATAGGGCATGAGATGCTGTCAGAACTATTTTTATTTTAATTCCTTTCTATTAGACCATAAGAACTGATTGGCCAGACAGACTGACTGAGGTGGAAAAGATGTGCAGCAGGTTAGAGTGATAAAAGATAAAGGAAATGTGCTGACAAGTGAACAGAGTATGTTGAGAAGGTGGAGGGAGCATTTTGAGGAGCTGATGAATGAAATGAATGAAAGACAGCAGGCAGGATGATGTTCAGAGAGCTCACCAGGCAGGGAGACAAATTAATGAGAAACTGAGGACGGCTGTGAAGTGGATGGAGAGTTGGTCCAGATGACAAACCAGTCGAGGCATGGAAATGTTTAGGAGAGATAACAATGTTTAATACAACCTTGGAAAGAGAGAGTATGCACAAGGAGAGGAGAAGTGTACTGGTTCTGATTTTTTAAAATGGTGATGTGCACAACTGTAGTAACTATAGAGGAATAAATCTGATCAACCACAGCATGAAGTTATGGGAAAGAGTAGTAGAAGCTAGGCTAGGTGAAGCTAGGTGAAGGTCTGCAAGCAGCAACATGGTTTAATACTGAGAAAAAGCACCCCGGGGGAAATGTTTTCTCTAAGTGTGCTGATGGAGACGTATAGAGAAGACCAGAAGGAGTTACACTGTGTATTTTTGGGTATAGAGAAAGCTTATGACAGGGTGCCAAGGTTGTGGTTTTACGTAAAGTCTGGAGTGACAGAAAAGTATGTGAATGTGGTGCAGGATATGTACAAGGGCAGTGTGACAGCAGTTCAGTCTTCAGTAGTAATGACAAATGTGTTCAAACTCAAGGTGAGATTGCATCAAGGATGGGTTCTGAGCCCTTTTTTTTGCAATGGTGATGGACAGCTTGAGGGACAATATGAGAGAGAAGTTTCCATGGGCTATAATGTTTACAGATGACATTGTGATCTGTAGTGAGATAATAAAGCAGATTGAGACAACCTTGAAGAGGTGGAGAAATGCTCGGGAGAGGCGGGGAATGAAAGTCAGCCGGAGGTGGTTTATGGCTGCATGGGAGGACCAGGAGGTAGGTGGCATGATGTCAGCAGAAGATTCAGATGAGAGGGTGAAATGGAGACAACTGATCAGCTGTGAAGACCTCTAACTGGACCAGGTAAAAGAAGAAAAAAGATGGTCCATTCCAAACAGTACATTCAGTACATTTCAGTGAACACTCAGAGTTTGGGGATCTTTTCTTTTGATGCAGAACTTTATCTACTGGTCAAGAATTCCTAGAACTCATTGTGGTGTTTTAGGTACAAAGGGAAGTGTCAGTCCTCCCTCTCAAACTAATGGATCTGAAGAGTGACAACCGAGGGACAACAGAAGCCCCCGTACCCTGTTACCTCTCCTCAAGTCCCAAAGCCATCCCCCAAGCCTTCCACTATGGTGGCGTCACTCAGAGCAGGCACCATTACACAGATGTACCAGACTTCCTGTCTGAGAGGTATGTCTGTAGTGAACTCCTAGGTATCACTTCAAGGTTCAGAAATCCTTCTCTGCTTCAGGGTTTGTTGTAACCTGAGTGAATCCACCTTCTGTATTCCAGGTTCAATGTCTCCCTGTCCCTGAAGACCCATTTGTCCTTTGGCCTCATCTTTTATGTATGTGATGTCCAAGAAGACAACTTCCTGGCCCTGTTCATGTCTTACGGGAGGCTGGTGTACATGTTCAATGTAGGAGATCAAAGAGTCAAGCTGGAGACTGAAGAGAAATTAAATGACAGGGGATGGCATGATGTGAGTTCATCCTCTGATTCTGACCCGTGTGTCAATCATTTGTATCTGCACAGGCGAGTGTGTGTTTCTAGTGGTGTGTCTCCTCAGTGCATCTCCTCTTCTGTTCTCCTGCTGTAGGTTATTTTTATCCGTGATGGGAATGCAGGACAGTTAATAATTGATGGCGTTATAGTGCTGAAAGACAATGCTCTCGGAAACAGTGTCTCCTGGAACGTCAGTGGTACTATCTACGTCGGCGGCATTCCTCATCGGAAAGGCCACAAGACCATCCAGCCGGTACCACACCAGAACAGCACCGACACCACGGACACACCAGCTACAGTTTACACAATCAAATCATACACAGGGGACATGTGACATGGCCAGTCCATGAAAGTGGTGAAAGATGCATCTAATTAGAAACCATGTATCGCTGACTTTGGGTGACCTAGAAAAGTCATAAGTTTTTTTTATTTTAACTGTTAGGGTTAGGGTGCAGGCAGGATCACTTTGTACAACACCTTCCAGCCAAGCTACAATCATGAGCCAGGCGGACGTGTCGACATGTTCCTTGCTGCAGAGGGTTTTCCAGGAAGTGGTGAAGAAAGGAAACACCAAGGAGGTGCACTTGTTGCTGCAGAACATGACAAACTGCAAATTAAACATCAACTCCTTCAGCTCAGAAGGACAGACGGCGCTCCACCTGTCTGTCGTTAATGGGAACTTGGAGCTGGTAAAACTGCTGGTGACATTTGCTGCTCTCAGACTGCAGGCTTACTTGTAGTTCCTAGGGTTTGTAAGAGTAGAATGGGAGGCAGAGCCTTCAGCTTTCAGGCTCCTCTCCTATGGAACCAGCTCCCAATTCAGATCAGGGAGACAGACACCCTCTCTACTTTTAAGATTAGGCTTAAAACTTTCCTTTTTGCTAAAGCTTATAGTTAGGGCTGGATCAGGTGACCCTGAACCATCCCTTAGTTATGCTGCTATAGACTTAGACTGCTGGGGGGTTCCCATGATGCACTGTTTCTTTCTCTTTTTGCTCTGTATGCACCACTCTGTATTTAATCATTAGTGATCGATCTCTGCTCCCCTCCACAGCATGTCTTTTTCCTGATTCTCTCCCTCAGCCCCAACCAGTCCCAGCAGAAGACTGCCCCTCCCTGAGCCTGGTTCTGCTGGAGGTTTCTTCCTGTTAAAAGGGAGTTTTTCCTTCTCATTGTCGCCAAGTGCTTGCTCACAGGGGGTCATTTTGACCGTTGGGGTTTTTCTGTAATTATTGTATGGCTTTGCCTTACAATATAAAGCGCCTTGGGGCAACTGTTGTGATTTAGCGCTATATAAATAAAATTGATTTGATTTGGCGCAGATATCCGACCAGCCAACAGGGAAGGCTGGAGAACAGTCATTTATAGCTACACAGTTGTACCAAATTTAAGGACAAACAAACAAAACAAAAAAACAACTTTGCAAGCATCACGACCACCAACCACTGCAAAGCAACCAAACGCGGTGCTCTTTGCACTCTCAAATCCAAAACATGGTGCTGCTTTTACGCAGGGTTTCTTCGCGAAAATTTCAGATAAAATAAATAAAATGAAACAGCCACGCCAGCCAGTTTTGTCAGTACTGATGTTTTCCCCTAAAGTGTGTAACACCTGTCGTGCGCTGCACTCCAGCAGGAGCCGATCCGTGTGTGTGTGTGCATCAGCGTGTGCGCATTTGGAGTCCAGAGCGCCGATGGCCCGCTTTTCACCCACTATAGTGTCCTCTTCCTCAGCGGGAGTGCAGATTCAATCTGTCATCTTTTATTTTCTTGTCTTTTAAACTTGTTTTATGTCACAGACAAACAGGGCACGTGCTGCTCAGCGTCACAGTGACGGCCCAGTCAGACGCACTGACTCGCTGCGCCCTCACTTGACCAGGCTGTTACAGATACATGGTCACCCCCTCTCATGGGTTACATAATGTGTGTGAATATGATGGCCACCGTAGCTGTAACACCATGTGGCCCCCTGCCCCACGGCAAGTCAAAGGCTCTGCACGGTGCGACACTTACACCCATAATGAACGTGATATTTTAATTTTTTTATTTATTTATTAAAAAAACATTACAGATCTGTTGTCAGTCCCATGACCTGTTGCATCAGTGACATTTGGCTAGATTAGAGGGTATTTATTGGTGGGTGGGTGGGGAGGGGGTGCTAGTTATTATTAGACTTCAGTATTACTCAAACTTAACATCAGTGTATTTGAATCTGATAAATCCAGACCTGTAAAGCTCTGATCAGGTCCTGCAGCTTTCTATAAAACAGGTGCACCTTCTGAAGCCTTCAGCATGGTTTTCTGACTCTGCAGTCATCGCTGCAGACGGAAACCGCTGCTGTGACTAAATCAGACAGCATCCCGTGTGTGGGTGTTTTTGTAAATCTCTTACTTCCTGTGATTTATTTCCACAGTCGGCATTGTGTTGTCTATTTATAACGCTTCCATTTCCTTGCACGTGTCTTCAGCAAAGCTTGAGACACGGCTTCACCGGCTGTGTGAAGAACCTTCAGCTCGATGGACAGCTGCTGCCGTCTCCGTCACAGACGTCCGGGGTCACGCCGTGTTTTGAAGGACAGTCTGAGACGGGGATATATTTCTCACAGGAAGGAGGATACGTGATGCCAGGTAACTGGATGTCTTAAAGTTATGTGTGTGTGTGTCTGTCTGTGTGTATGTGTGGACACACCCCCTCCCACTGTGCACATTTGTGCAGGATTTGCACAGGTGTCTGGAAGCATCTGTTTGATTCCATGGCTCATGAGATTCTTCCACGTTAATGGAGCTGTTGTGTTCAGGCGAGAGAACGTGAGACTCTCTGGGCAGCTGTCCTGCTGTGGGGAAGTGCAGATGCACGGGGGTCCGGGGGTTCTGAGGGTCTGAGGGTGGGGTCGGGTTGGTTGGGAGACTTCAGGTCCACAGGCTTTAGTGAGTGAGCTGCAGCTGCTGAGTTCAATCATTTCACACGTGCACGCTCTGCAGAGAACATGGCTGAAGAATGGAGCAAAGAAAGAGGAGACATTCTTCTTTATGTCTGTCTTCACCCTTCAGAGGAATCACTGAAGCTCGGGGTGAACTTTGAGCTGATGATGGAGTTGCGCCCCCGTGTGGCATCTGCAGTGTTAGTGCACATGCCTGCATCAGTGGGTTTTTTCACACTGTACCTCCACCAAGCATCAGTAAGTCACCCACACACGAGCCAGCCTCACTTCAGGGGCGATAGACAATAACATGCCGTGTCTCTTTATCCAGGTGGTGGCTGTCGTGAACGATGGAGTGAATGAATTCTTTGCAAAGGTTTCTCCCACACGGGGCGTGTGTGCTGGCAACTGGTACCGGATTATTGGTGAGAATTCATGACGGTGGACCATCTTTTTACACGTTATCCTGATTCACTTCTCAGGTCAGATTAGGCCGAGGGCCAGTGGGATCCACCGTGCACCCCCCGGACAAATTTTCATAGGTGCCAAATTGTTCCCTCGGGTCTACAGGATGAGAATAATTTTTGTTTCCGTGAATAAACTCATTCCCATTAATATACAATGTTACCGTTTCCATGGTAACCTTTATTCTTTCAGATAGTAGTGGGTAGAGACTTTAAATCAGTCATATCGTGCTCATTTCTTAAGATAAAGTAACAAACTTGACAAAATGAAGCAGATACATTGTCCTTTATATACAGTATGCTAATTAGCTCATTTGCATATTCATGCATATTTGTTACAATGTTGTTGTTTTTTTACAAATTTTGCACAAAATCCAATTATCATCATTTCTAAAGCCTGTTGCAATATCAGATAGGTTTATATTGTAGACAGGTATGCTCCAGTATCCTCGCTAGATGTTATTGGTCAGCTGTTCACACTAAGGGCCCTATCTTGCCGATATATTGCACATAGTCAAAGCAGGTGCCTTTATGGCAACCACCCAGGCAGTTTCAGCTTCATAACTGATTTTTAACAGAATCTGTTTTCCTCACATGAATAGCAGCAGTACAGAACACAGTACATAAGTGTTTGTACAATAAATTGACAAAAGCCTCATTTCAAATTGAGCACCGTTTCTACAACGTAATATTCAAATACTCTTCACATAAGTGGGTTCACAACACACGTACAGTCTGCTAGCACACACAGCCACGCTGATTACTGCATCAAACTTAGCAAAAAACACCAAACTTATTTGCTGTAGATTTCAGGGTGTAAATGGCAGCGTGGAGTTGGAGATGCCACAGGTACCTTTGTGCTGTTTGCTTTCATATTGTTTTGGTTTAATTTACACGACACTCTGATAGAAAAGTGTCACCCTGACCCTGAATTTTTGAACCTGTAAATATTCTGATATTCAAAGTACCATGGACAGCTCCACGTACAGACAAAACCAAGCGGGAAGCTTCAGTGCTCTCAGATGAACCCCTGCGGGAAGGAGAAGTTGCAGTTCCTTGACCATAGAAGCCTATGCTAAAATGTCTAATTTTACAGCAGAAAGAAACATATTTAGAGCCTGGTACAAAAAAAATTTATTTTGGTCTCTATACATAGTTCCCTCCTCCATCTCAACTGTACCGGGGTGAGTTTTTTGTAACATCTTAGTTTAAGATGTTTTAAGCCATAAAATTCTGTCACTTTGAGTGACAGAGGCTCAGCCGAGTGTCTCCGCCTCTCATAGCATCTTTAGCTCAGTGTCTGCTCGATGTGGGTGCTCGCTGTTGTGGAGGGAGTGTCTGTTTGTTTGGAGTATTTTCTTACAAACACCTGGAATACCGTGGTTGTGGTGAAACGTTTTAACACATCATCTAAGACGTCCTCCTGTCATATTTGTGCTGACAGAAACTCTCGTCATATTGATTGCTATATGCTAACAGTGTTAGCACTTTTAGCAGCTGATCTTAGTAGCCTGATCTGTTAGGCCATGTTAATGCAGGATTACTGAGAAAATCAGAGGCTCATAATTTTTAATGCCCACACCAAAGTAAATCATCAGGAGAACTATAAGTCATTACAATAAAGTAAATATCGTCAGATTTTCTTTTTTTTTTGTTCATTTTCACAAGTATATCTTAAAAAATGGGAAAATGCTGATTTTTCATTCTTAAGATGAACAGAAATTATTTCTTAGGTGTTTTTTTTTAAATGTTTTATTTTCATAACTTGAGTCGAAGCTTTGCAGATCTTCCGAGTTAAAATCATGCGTTCTGTTCTCGTCCTCCTCAGTGCGCCGCAACGCCAACGTGGTGCATTTGGATGTGGATTCACAGGTCAGTCACGTGGTCGGACCCGTGAACTCCAGCGTCACAAACAGCAGCCAACCAGCCATCATCAGCCGACCTCCAGGTGAGCGAGCGGGCCGGGAGCTCCGCTGAAGTCCCTGCTGCTCTTCTTCACTCATTCGCTCTCCTCCTTTTCTCAGGACTCCTCCCCCTGGCGTCCAGCCACACCACGGAGGCGTACGTGGGCTGCATGAGGAACCTGATCATAAATAACAGGAAAGTGAATTTCCGCAGAGCCGCTGCGGTTGGCGGCGCAGTCAGCGTGGGAACCTGTCCTGCGGCGTAGCCCCGCCCCCAACATGGCAGCGACCAAACATTTATCTTCTGATAGACGTCATTTTTCCCTTTTGACTTTTCTTTGACTGTAACTTTTCGGCTTTAATTTCTTTCACACAAACCATCTTGTGTCAGAAATAAATCATTCAAAAAAAATTTTTTTTCCTGCAAAAGAAGAACAAATTTAAAGAGGTCGTTTGTGCGACGACATAAACTGCTGTGAGGATCAAAAACATCCACAAGAGATGGTCACCTCCCTTTGTAACCTGAAGGTTAAATGTTTGATTTTTGATAAATATGTTAAAATCTCAGTCTCAGCCCCTTTTTATGGTATTTAGTGTTTAATATTTCAAAATTATAGGTTTGATCTCTACTTCAGATCAAGTTTTATGTTCAAAATAGGAAACAGTTTGTGGAAAAACATTCAGGTTTAATTTCCTGCCATGAAACAGACACGTTGGACCGTGATGTTAATAAACTCACACTTTTTAAAAAAATCCAGAATTCTTCAGCCTTCTGATTTGTTGACAGAATGACAAAATTATTGAACCACTTTTCATGAAACATGATCAAAAATATTGGGCGTGGCCTGACATGAATACACCTTTCAGACCTGTGTAAAGGGGTGGAGCCAGTACTTTTCAAAGTTCTTTTGAGTTTTTGGCTCAGGTGTACTTTTTCCTTGAAAAATTACACTCTTAATTTCCTTAATTTATCATTTGGAGGAAAAAAAAATAAACTTTTTGCTAGAAACATGTTTAGTGTGTGCAAACAATAGGACCAGAGAGATGAAATAAAGTTTACATTGATCAGCAGAATACCTGTGATTGACTGGTAACTGTCAGACGTGGAGATAAATCCCAGTGTGCACAGTGTGCAGTTTGTATCTGCTCTCTGATGCCTTTAATTAATCAGATTGAAAACATAAAACATTCAGAAAGCTGTAAATACAAGATTAAATTTGTAAAAAAAATTAACAAATTATATTACAAATGTAATATGAATCTCACGCTTAAAATGAAGACTGAGTTTCTACTATGTTGGGGTATAAAGGTCAAACTTGATGACAGATATTTGTGACCTCAAAGCAAAGATGTAAAATATTGTTAATTTAATAATCAACATTAGTATTAAAGTAGTTTTTCTTCATGATTCCTGGAACTCCAGCAGATAGACTGTGAAAGTGATGATGATTTTTGTTTGTTTGTTGTTGATTGATTTGGTTTACTTATCAAATGCAACTTACAGTTTTTATCCCTTCTTGTGCATCAGACACAACACACATACACACACACACACACACACACACCAAAGGTCAGTCACTGGGGTCAAAGCTCCGAGTTTTGACTTTCATTCCAGTTTGCACAAACGTTGGCAAACATCTGTAGTGTGGTTCTGAAATTGCTTAAATGATAAAAAGACGGTATTTGTATCGCATTTTTTAATCCAATGTAGATGCTCAAAATGCTTTACAATCATGCTTCACATTCACCCGTTTAAACACACTGATGCTGCTGTGGATGGTGAGTCAACTGCACACCACAAGCAACTTGGAGATTAAGAACTTTGAATTGAACCAAGGATCCTCTGACCTTGAGTCCCCTGTTAGTGGTTCCAAAACCTGGTCCCCAGGAACCCTCTTGTGGGCACATTTTACGTCCTGCTCTGCCACCGGCTGATGAGCTCATTCATGTACCTGTTAGCTCGTGACTGGCTGAGCACACCTGAATGCAGCATTCACTAACCATCCAGCAGGTGGCAGTCACGTCTTTTTGATCTGGTTCATCAAAGTTCACCAGATAAAAGTCCTCATTATACAGTGCTGTTCTATTCTAACAAGCTATAAGACAACTGTTTACAGTCATCATGTTAAACATGACAAACTGGACTCATTCAGTCATTCATCTAATTTATTTCAGAGGATTTGCACGTGCCGACACTTTTCCAAAGCTTTGGCACATGGATGAAAGCCGACCCTGGAATTGCTCTGAAATGGTTAATTTGACACATTTGAACCAGACTCGGTGCTCACGTACAGTTGGATGCTGGAACTGACCCTGGCAAGGCCACCAACAGGACAATCATTCAGGAGGAAGTCAAGGTCATTGGGTCAAAGGCCATTTCCCCACCAAATAATGAACTGTTATTTGTTAATAAACGATCCTAAAACAGGAGATCACAGCCTTGTCAATACTCAAGGGTGATATTACCCAGTTCTTAAAATATTTCATGATTATGGGACAAACATATTTCATGAGCCAGACTTTCTGGGTGTGGATCACCCTGCATTGGGACATCAGGTTTCATCTTTATGACATCATCAGGCAGTGGGTTGAACCCCACAGTCAGATCTTGAGGGAATTCTACCTCCACAGTCTGCGTTCTTCAATCCCGTCAAAGAAACCTGTCCCGTCTGAAGATGGACAGTCCACAACCACGGAGCACCACCAGGTCAAATGATACGACTGTCAGGAACACGTGCTGCCAGTGATGACGTCACAGGAGAAGAGTGGATGAGAAGGGATGGCCGAGGCCTACGAGACGATTTGATAGACGTGTGATGTTGACGAAGATCTGTGGTCAAACAGGGAGCAGCAACAAGACACTTTGGAAATGTGATTTTACAGCGATTTTATGTTAACTTTGTGTTTCTGTTCGATATCAGTTTGATATTTTATTACTAAAGTACACATATTAATGCAGCATGTTTTTTAATACTGTATTCAGTTTTGTGTGACGTTTTTGTTTCTGTTTGCTGTGTTGAACGAAAAAAAAGGAAATAAAACTGAAATTGTTTCACTATGACACACGAGCAAAACATTTTGACCACCTTTGGGTTACACAATGAACGTTTACTCCCTGTGATTAGCAGAACAAATACAGGATTAAGTCATTAAATTTGTCAGTGGGTTCGCAAACATTCTGTACATAACTCCATAAAAACAACAGCACATTCAGCTCCAACATTCTGAGTCCTGATGGATCCTGAGGAAGACCAGTGAACCTAGTTTTTAACGCCACATCGTTTTTGTTTTAACGTACAAAAATAAAGTAACGCAGACAAGACGATCATTTTGTGAATTGCAGTTTTTTGCTGGCCACTAGAGGTCACTGTGGTCGTTTTGATAGTTAATTTTAAAACACGAGCAGAGTTTTGATGAATACTTATTTTTGTTGATCAGTTCCATTGTTTTGACAAATTTGCATCATTATATTACAAGAAATTAACAGAATCAATCAAGTATATTTTTAAATTTAAAATCAATTTAAAAGTATTTAAAAAAATCTAAAAATAAAACAATTATTTTTGTGTTTGTGTTGTTTCATTTGAAGTCAATTATGACGATTTTTATTTCTGATAATTTTATATTACTTGACATATATTAATTTTTTTCTGGACAATTTTCATTTTTATATTTCTATTTATGCATGATGTGCTTTTTTAATGTACAATTAAAGACTTTTTTTGTTTCTTTTTTTTTCCAAACATACCAAGTCACGTGATTCTCTCGTCAGACGTTTTTTCTTTTAAAATTTAATTAGGACAATTTTTATGTTTTTCCATATATGCATAATGTGTGCTTTTTATGTTGTATTTTACACTTTTTATCCCACTAATAAATATTTTTTAATTAACACAGCCGCATGTATGACGTGTTATTACGTCATCAACACGCGTCCTGATAAACAGAGGAAGCGGCAGTTTAAAAATCTTTGTTTTGGGGAGTACAAAGTGTTCAAAGTGTGAGTTTGGTGAAATGACGCAGTCGGTGGTTGTTCAGGGTGAGCGGCAGCCAGCAGCCGGTAAAGACTGTGGAAATGGTATTTTTATTTTGTTTTTTTCAGACGTTTTTGTGTGTTTTTCAGTGGGTCAGTGTGGGAATCAGGTCGGCTGCAGGTTCTGGGACTTGGCTCTGAGAGAACACGCTCATCTGAACAAAGTAAGTGGTTATTATAAAACAAACAAACAAACTTTAAACAAAGTGACTGTAAAACTACCGCCTGCAGGTGAGAAGTAGACAAGAAGGCGCTTTCTTGTCGAAAATTTGAATATCACTCTGTCTTTGCATTAGCATTAATATGTTTTGTCTCGCCGACATTAATGAGTGAAGCTTCTCAACATCTCACCATCATTTCAGCCTTCAGACTTTTTTCTGTATCAATTTAGATTATTTGACATGTATTTATTGTCAAAGATCCAAATATTTTTACATGTAATTTACACACTGGATAGTCCCTGACTGGCTGTCATTGTGAGCGCTGCCTCTCAGGTTAAAATTTCCGGTGTTGCAGACTGAACGGTCCCCCCTAAAAATCAGTTCGCTCTGCCTTCACTATGCATGCGTCATTAGCCTCGGTTCACGGATTATCACCTTGTTTCTGATTCAAACTGCCCCCAGTCATCATCTGTCTCAACGACAGATATCTGAAGCTTTTGTACAACAATCATTTCCACATAAATTCAGCATTATGTCATGGGGAAGCAATCAGAGTGCTGTGACTACATAAGCTGCTACCTGTTGCGTTCACTGCACATCAGTCATTTCAAAGCATCATCAAGTATCCCCTCATTTCTGCTTAAAACTGACTTTAGAATAATTTAAGAGGTTTTACCTTGTCATCTGATAGTTATTAATCCCATTAATCCATTTGATCGCTTTGGGTGAAGAGACTGTCTCAGACAAGCTGCTGAGCTCCTAAATGATGCATGCGCAGTGGACGCACGGCGGACCAATTTTTAGGTTGGTGTGGGGGAGGCGTTTGGTCTGACACCAGTTTCAGTGTCGACTGTCCACTGAGATCTCGTCTATTATCGCTCCAGGAAGATCTCATTATTTGGCATTTCTGGTTTTGGCATCGTCGACCATGGAGCGAGCTTGCACCAGCTCTTTGCTCATATTAATATTCATGATTGGCCCCGCCCTGTTGCAGGCAACTGTTTTGCATCTGTTCTGGGAGGTGGTGGCGTAATGGTTTGCACGTTGGACTGGAATGCCAGTGATCTGGCAGACAGACACCCTCTCTACTTTTAAGATTAGGCTTAAAACTTTCCTTTTTGCTAAAGCTTATAGTTAGGGCTGGATCAGGTGACCCTGAACCATCTCTTAGTTATGCTGCTATAGACGTAGACTGCTGGGGGGTTCCCATGATGCACTGAGTGTTTCTTTCTCTTTTTGCTCTGTATGCACCACTCTGCATTTAATCATTAGTGATTGATCTCTGCTCCCCTCCACAGCATGTCTTTTTCCTGATTCTCTCCCTCAGCCCCAACCAGTCTCAGCAGAGGACTGCCCCTCCCTGAGCCTGGTTCTGCTGGAGGTTTCTTCCTGTTAAAAGGGAGTTTTTCCTTCCCACTGTCGCCAAGTGCTTGCTCACAGGGGGTCGTTTTGACCGTTGGGGTTTTTACGTAATTATTGTATGGCCTTGCCTTACAATATAAAGCACCTTGGGGCAACTGTTTGTTGTGATTTGGCGCTATATAAATAAAATTGATTGATTGATTGACTTCCCGATTGCAACGAACCTCGCAACTGGTACTTTAAACAGGAGTGCTGGGGAGGAGTGAGAGACACGGACTGTGGGCCCTTCTGGAAATAAGCTTAGGGCTTTCGTTGGCTACCCACATTAAATAAGAACGTCTTCTTCAATATGCCTGTAGACAAATTTTGCACTCCTGATGTTTTTGTAAGGGTGCTGCGTGATTACATATTTGGAATGAGCTGAGCAAACTTACAAATTTCTGATCCCCTAATTCACGTCTGACTCCTGGGTAACAGATCAAGTAGGGGACTGTCTGTTGGTGTGAAATACGGTGGGGACCTTGTGTGCCCCGTGGCCACTAGGAACCATGAAGACCCAACAGGAACCCTGAACATCAGAATCGGAGTTCAGAATCAGAAGAAGTTTATTGCCATTGCCAATGAACAGGATTCACAAGACTAGGAATTTGCTTCAATATAATGGTGCAACATTAAACAGAGAGCAATATAAAATGCTAAGATAAAATATACAATATGTGCCAAAATAAGACAAAATATAAGATAAAAAAAAAACATAAGACAGCTAATGGAGCTCTGGTGAAACAAGGAAATCCTCAATGGTAGATCAGGTGGAGGAGACAACTGTGAAGGTGGATGAAGGCTCCAGCAAGTACTCAGACCCTGATTGTTTGGGATTTCCCAGGCGCCGGACCAGGCTAACGATCTGTCAAGGACCATGTGTTTGTCGGTGTGCAATGACATTCCCATGTTAAACAAACCCACGCACAGGCATCTCTGTATGGACACTGGATGTAGATATCCCTCATCCTGTCCAGGAATACAGCCTTCCTTGCCACAGAGGGATTGCCATGATGAAGACAGAAATGTTTTCAGGTTAGGATAAGAGTTAAGGATAAGACGACTCAATTTCCTTTTAAAAGCAGGAAAAGTCTGGAGTTTGGGAGACTTCTAGACTTCCCATATGGTCTGTTC
Organism: Thalassophryne amazonica; assembly: GCF_902500255.1. Lineage (NCBI taxonomy): Eukaryota > Metazoa > Chordata > Actinopteri > Batrachoidiformes > Batrachoididae > Thalassophryne > Thalassophryne amazonica. The sequence continues at coordinate 3,763,266 of NC_047123.1, read as the reverse complement.
ACTGCTGGAATTTTGTGACTTCACATAAAAGTAAGTTATTCTGAGGTGGATGTGCAAGTTGATTTGGCACAAGTTTTACGCCGGATGGCTTTTCTGAGGCAACCCCATATTACATGGTGAATGAGCAGGGGTGGCCTTAACCAGGAGCGTTCTGCTCTGGACACAGACACACTAAACAACTCTAGTTTTGCAGCTTCACATACATCTTGTGAAATCAGTCATTTTTCATCTCTGGTGAACTTTAATGACAAAAATAACACACCAGGAGCAAAGACGCTGAGAGACATATAAATGTACAGCTTAAGTTATCTTTTGGCTCCTCCCATTAATTTCAGGTGGCTTCAGTACGTCATCCAAATTCATATTCAGCTCTGTTTTTTTCTTTTCTTTTATGATCCTCATATTGATCAGTCGCAGGATTTCCTGCCGCAGTTCCAGATGGATGAGGATCAAGAACCAGATTCAGATTTTAAACATTCCTAGAAATGGTAGAACATGTTTTCAAATCTTAAGATTAATCTTGATCACTTCATATAAAAAGTAAAATATGCAGCAGCAGGTTTAGTGACCACGGCTCAAAAGGACACATTATATTGTAGTGATTTGTCATTTAGCCCACATGGGGGCAGTATTGCACGCAGCAAAAATGGTCTATGACGGTCAGTTTTTCTTGCATACTGAGAAATTGGTTTACGTTTGTCATCACAAAAACCATGAATTCTGAAGAGCAACAGAAGACTGAGTCAGTTTGAGGTAAAATTTCAATTTCTGTTTCAGTCAGCTGAATCCGTCATCTGTGTCTGTGGCGGCGTGTCAGTTCTAACATCTGACTTTCTTCTCTTCTTCAGAACGGCTTGTACGATGAGGCCTTAAGCAGCTTTTTCCAGAACGTGGACTTGAGGTCAACAGATGTACTTTATTCACTGCTTTGTAGTTTGATCTGCCACAGACGTCCACATCTACACTTGTTGCTTTTCCAGGAAAGGAGGCGGGAGGCCGTGTGAGGTCGGTGACAGGATCCGACATCTGAAGGCCAGGGTAAGTTCTTCTCACATATCACTCTGCTTCTGTGTTTGGTCACGGGTTTGCAAACATACATTTCATTTTGAAGTTTAATTGCAGATCACTATGTGTTAAATTGATCAGTGTTTCATTTAGGGGTTGAGGTTTGGTTTTACTTTCTGTGATTTAAATGATTTAATGCTTTCATTAAATGGAATCAAATAATTTTCATTCCTAATCCATCACTGACTTCGTAAATAAGTACGTACTGTTTGCTCTGAACAGTCTTAGTTTTATGACTTCATCATGACACCACTAATACCAATCAATCGTAGATTTTGCTGATCAATATCAACTTTGGATCTTCTCTCCAGCCTATTGGTTGTGGAGAAAATATGTTTTTTTGCACCATGTTTTGTTGACCTTTGTGTTTGTTTGATCCTCTTCACAAGTTAATCATCTCAAGATATTTGCTAAAGAAATATTTCCACCAAATTTGGTTAAAATCCATCCAGCTACGTTTTAGTTATCTTGTTCACAGACAGGCCCACACGTTCACAGGACCGATTGTAATACTAACCAGATTGAAACATTTTTGACAATTTATTTATTTTATTGCCCCCTTTTAAAACCAGTAGAAAAGAGAATATCTGCATTAAGCAGATTTTAAAACTGTTTTAAAGCAATAAAATCCATTTGACTTTGGTGTAGAGGAGTTTGTTTCATCTACAACAGGAGAAGGCAACTCTAAATGTGATTATTTTTTCTACGAAATCAAAACACTTGGCGGTTTATGTTCTGCCAATCCTGGATTTGATTGACTTTTGATTTCAGCCTCAGTAAAGTTGTCATTGGTGTGCAGTGGTACTGATATATGTGCATGTTTGAATCCACAGGCGGTGCTGGTGGACATGGAGGAGGGCGTGGTCAATCAGATCCTGCAGGGCCCACTGAGAGAGGTGTTTGACAGCGCACAGCTTCTCACGGACGTCTCGGGTTCAGGCAACAACTGGTGAGAGACAGACTATTTACTGGACTCGGATCACACACACAAAGCTCCAGCAGCAACTGGTGCAAAAAGCATGGGGCCCTATCTTCCACCCGACACAAAGGAGTATGCAGCGAAAAAGTTACTGGTAGTTTCCACCCCATCCCTGACTGTTTTCACGCCCAGCATGCACAACATGATTATTTACACTTTGTTTGTGTAGCCACTCTGAGCACTTTGAAGGTGAAAATCCCTGAACTTTTCAGAAAGATGATACAATGTCACTGCAGCACCTTTTTGGGCAATTGGGAGAAGAGGTTTAAATTTCTGATTTGTCACTCAAAATCTAGCACGATAGAGAAAAAAAAATTCTGTGAAAGCAGATTGGACAGATGCTATGTTGCTGCTGAGAGTGAGTACTTTTTTGTCTCTGTACATTATAAGTTAGTTGTGGGGTGTTTTTATTTTTGTGAAAGAAACAAATCCTACGTATAATCTCAGTGCTTGCATGGACTGGGTGTTGTGTAGGGTTGTCTGAAAAATACTGGGAGGACGGAGAAAGAGTCTGTGCAACTTATTAGAAAGGCAGAAACTATTAAAGTGGGGGTGTGTTCTCTGTGGATGTGGAGGATGTGGTTGAACACTGGATATGTTAAAAATAAAAATAACGCAGCCAGCACATTGTTGAATCAGGAAGCACTAAGAATTAAATGAGGATATGTTAACGAGTATGTTGATATATTACAGACTTAACTGACTTCAGTCGGGTCTTCGCTGACATAGTACAAATGTGGTGCAGACAACCTCACCCTCAGCTTTCTGTTCACTGAATGAAATGTGTCAATCGCTGTCCATGGTGCTAATACACGGTCAAAAACATTCTCCCCTCTTATCCACACCAAGGTTTGTCTCAAAGGATGCACACACATGGAGCATATTTGCATGTGTGACATGTTACCATTAATTTATCATCGCGTGCGTATCACATGCAATTCATTCTTACAATATGCTTTTTTGGGGTTTGGGGGGTGTACTTTGCAAAAATATTGTGAGTACAGTAACTTATTTCCTAATTGTCTTATGGTCACCAAATTTTGTGTGTGCATTAGGCATGCTGAACCCAAAAAGTCTATTGATTCTGGGGTCAAAAAGTCAAAAGCTTTCTGCAGAAAATGTCACTTGTTATCATTATCCCAGGGCCCCATGGGTTAGCACAAATTATGCGCTACTTTTGTCTCAGATTCTGTTGCTTCAGGATAATGGTGTAGTTTATAATGTGAAAAACACATCGACACTCAGTAAAGACTAAAATCATCATCACCCCTGTGGATGCTGCAGGTGGTCTAACTGTCCTTCTGGGCTCTGCACTTCCAGCGGTTTGTGTTGTTTTTCTTTCTTTTTTTTCTTTTTTTTTTTTGTTGTTTTTACCTGCTGCAAGTGTGTGTTTGGAGTGCACTGAATTACTCCCACTCCAGGGGCCTGTACTACGAAGCGGGGTTACTGGCTTATCAGGGTAACTTCGGGAGTAAGTTGATGACGTTTGGAGTAACTTCCCGGTTAACCCATACTACGAAAGGTGGATAGGTTTTGATCGAGGTATGCTGTCATGGCAATTTATGCTGTGTGCCAAACCTGCTCTGAGCAGGTTATGTTCTCGGTTAGCTTGAGGTTTTCACTTAACCACTCTTTAGAAGTACCGTCCATCCACCTTCAATCACTCCGAAGACAATGCCGGCCTACCTGGATGATCCGTTTGATATTGGAGCACAAATTGTGAGGGGCTCTCTCCGCAGGGCGAGGGCTTTTAAAGACCGCCGGAATCCGCTGACATACCCGGACGATATTCTCTATGAAAGATATAGATTCTCAGCTGAGGGAATTCGTTATCTTTGTCAGCTGATCGGGCCAGAAGTCTGTAACATCACCCATCGTACACTGTAAAAAAGACTTGTTTTTACAGGAAAACACTGGCAGCTGTGGTCACCAGGGAATTCCTGTAAAAAATACAGCAGTTAAATGTGCAAAAAAGAGCTCTTCTTTGTAGATTTAACAGTTCCTTTAATGTGAATCAGCTGTGGTTCATTCACTGTAAAACCATATACATATTATGTCTGTAATGTTATCTACTGTGCTGCTGTGTGTTTTACAGGAATTCCCTGGTAACCACAGCTGCCAGCGTTTTCCTGTAAAAACAAGTCATTTTTTACAGTGTATCAATGCCCCGACGATCGAGCAGATAATGTGCCTTGTGCCTATTTTGCCAGTGGACAATTTATGTATTCCATCGGTGATGCTGAACATCTGAGCAAGAATACTGTACGTCATATGATTCGCAAGGTAGTACTTGTTCTATCTAAACTGTTGGATGCATTTGTCGTTTTCCCTGGCCATTTATCCGCAGTACAAATCAAAGAAGGGTTTTATACAATCGCGGGTAATTACTAATATCAAAATAGGTCTAATGCATGTCCATTAATTAGGCAAAGTGGGACTTATCAAGCTCTGAATATAAAACTACCGTTCTGAAGGATGTTTTTTATTTCATCTTCACCTGCTGCCAGGTGCGTTTGGCACTGTTGTTGCATCTGACACATTGACAGGATTAGGAATAGCAATCATACAGTCAAGGTAGCCTATTTAAGAAATATTAAATTAACCTAACATTTATTAGTAGGCCTATGCCCACTTCTGAATCGTGTTGCATCTGGGTGTAATTAATGGAAGAGGGGCATTTATTTTTACACATATCAGACATTCCACAGGTTAATCATCTGTAACAGATTTGGAGAACAATTACGCATTTACCTGATCAGCAATATGTTGCCAATAAGCCTGTCTTGCTTTATTGGCAGACGATGTGTTCGATTTCCCCCTTAACATTAATTTAAATTCCTCGTAGCTCCGCATAATAATCGTGCATTCTTCTTCAGTAAAGTAAGGTGACCGCGCCATCATTGAAAAAATGGTGACGTGTGCTGCAAAACGCCCCTTTTATGTGAACGCGCACAAACTCCACTTAGGTTAACACAGGTTCAACAAATCAACATCTTATTCAGCGTTGTAGTACCGATTAACACCACTTGAGGGAACCAGGTTTTGTCAACCCCGGTTTAAGAGGTTGACCCTGGGTTACATCTGAGTAAGTTAACCCCGCTTCATAGTACAGGCCCCTGGTGCGGCCTTTTAAAAAGGAACAACCTCCAACTTGGGGCACTTTTGCTCAAAGCCGATGACAACTTCCACTCTAATTGGTTGAATCTATGGCCCATGGCAGACCATACATTGAACCAATTAGAGTGTCTGCCCACAACACACCCATAAATAATGTGAATGTGTAATCCAGACCGTGGTGAACAGCGCCGTGGTTTGTGCTGAGTTTTAGCGCTGTGTAAATACCAATATGACTGTGGCCACACCCCAAAAGTATTTGGGCCCAAAGTTTTTCTTTCCCTGACAGTTTTAAAGGCCATGTTGATTTTACTGCAGACAAACCGTGTGTGTGTGTGTGTGTGTGTGTGTGTGTGTGTGTGTGTGTGTGTGTGTGTGTGTGTGTGTGAGTGAGTGAGAGACGGACGCTGCTGAACGCAGAGCAGGTTGATGATATCAGCAGAATCATCTTATTTTAACTCCTAACACCTTTAATCGTGATCGGTGTTCCACAGGAGACTCATTTAAGGTCATGTAAATCTCAGTCATTACCTTTGTCCAGGGCGGTGGGACACTTGACGTATGGCGCCACCTACAGGGAGCAGATAGTGGATAAAGTGCGTAAGGCAGCAGAGCTGTGTGACTGTCTGCAGTCCTTCCTTCTCATTCACTCCATGGGAGGAGGTATGTCACATGACACAGGATTTTATCCACTCAGACGGGATGTGAACTCATCATTGTGTCTTTCTGTAGCTGTTTGAACCTCATCTGTCCTACTGAGCTGAACCCATCTGTTGGTGTTTCTTTGGACTTTAGTTCACAAAATTATTCATTTCCTGAAATGCCAAATCCCGTGCAAACTCAGAAATGCATCAAATGATGGAAAGCAACAAGACAGACGAGCCAGTGTGACTAAATAGAATAAAGTAGAGTAAAATATTCTATTATACTTAGTGTTTTTTATTTTTGATTTGTAGCAAATATAAAATTAATTTTGACTTTTAAAACAGTTTGGTTTGAACCAACAAGAACTGGCAGACAGAGTGCGTTGTATTTTCCGGCATATAAGTCACGATTTTATGTTTGTGTGGTTCTGCAACTTAAACATGAAAGCAACTTATATACAGAAAAATCATGCATTTAATAATAATAATAATATTAATATAGGGCTTAACCAGAAATAAACAGTCAACTCCATTAATGAAAGAATAAACTCCAAGAACAAAAGTACATGACAGCAATGCACATAAATCTCAAATTAAAGAGCTGATAAAAACTCAAATGGACTCACTTTTTTTGTTGTTGTTGTGCATCCAACACAGTCTGCTTCAACCACTTGACTATCACCTCCCCTATGAAGTCCATTGCACATATATTTGTCCATCCTGCTTATTTTCTGAATGTTAATCATTACTTTAAGTAACAGCACATGCTGTGCTGTGCACATGTGCTACCCTAAGTTTCTGTCTGTTGTTAAACTCGAGTTCTACATACGAGTTCCATATACTCTGTTGTCACTTATACTCCAGAACATACAGCAGTTGCTGATTTTGGTCCTGTGTTGGAAAGGATGGATTTATCTGCTGAAATTGGCAGAGGAATAAAATCTGTTTTTGTCCCTCACTGTCACACTGAGGTACGGGCTCGGGCCTGGGGACCAGAGTACTGAACCTGCTGGAGGAGGAGTTCCCTGAAGTGTGCCGAATCGTCACCTCTGTCTATCCATCTGCAGAGGATGATGTCATCACGTCACCCTACAACAGCGTCTTGGCCATGAGAGAGCTGATGGAGCACGCCGACTGTGTCCTGCCAATCGAAAATCAGGTTTGATTTTGTTTCTGATGGACACACATGTGATTTGTCAGTGTTGGTGACTAACAACCACATGTTCTGATTTCTCCTCCAGTCGTTGGTCAACATCGTGAACAAGATCAAACATATGTCTGACGGCGGACGGTCAGGCTCAGCGATCAAGAGAGATGGCACCGTGATCTCCGGTCAGGGGGGGCTCAGCGTGGCTGAAAAACCGTTTGATGCCATGAATAACATCGTTGCCAACCTGCTCCTCAGTATTACCAGGTACAGTTTAACCCTATGTGCATCAAACAGAGGTGTTGAGAGACACCACCACATATGATGCCATGTGGGGGAAGGGGCGGATCCTGTGCTGGACCTGGAAAGATTTTTTTATAATTGAAGCACGGCTTGAGATTAATGTTTCCATGGAGTAATTGCATTAAAGGCCTTGCTCCTATTTATGCCAGACCCTTTTGCACTGACGCTGTAAAATTGACCGCTGAGAAGCCGTGTTAAAGTGTTATTAAATTAAAATTTTAACATAAATATTGAGGCCAACAACAATTTTCTATATAAGGGGTTAATGAGCATCTTGTACAGAAAACAAGTAACACTCCTTGTGTCTGTGTCGTTTGAGCTTTTCTGTCCTTTGTTCACATAACCAGGATGGGTGCACGTGCATACTTCGTGCACAAGAGTCCCACCCTATGAAAGTCTTGCCCCCATCCACATTTAAAAAGAAACTGAAGTACTCAGCATGTGGCCAACAGATTCCTCCAAAGCCTGCATTCAGAGAATAAAAATGTCTCTGATAAAGAATGTAGTCAGACTAGAATCAACATACGTCTGGCTTTTCCCACATGGAGAGCTGTTAGACCTGTTCAAAGGCTTCACCTGCCGTTCCTTCTGCTCGACACAGAGGATAGGGAGGGTTGGAGAGGAGTGGCTGAGGAGGGAAGGACGGTTTTGGTCCTTGAAGACTGAAGCAAATGTGACATCTAATAGCAAAAAAAAAAAGGGATGTGGTTCATATTGATTGCACCACATGCTAATGCTAAGTACAGTTAGCATTGTCTCTAATGTGACCTATCAGTAATCAATGTAACAGTGTTCAAGTATAAACAGCAGTGTGTGTGCATCACATCCGAAATCTGATTCCCAGAAAACATTACTCTTTATCAACAGTCTGGAGGAGCCTTTTCTTGTGATGCTACATTTACTTATTTCAAATTTGTCATTTAACAAATGACAATTAAATGTTCAGCCGGTCAAACACGTTCTGTCACATGATTTTCAGTCTCTGTGATTTGTGTCATTTTTAATATGGACTTCACGGTGTTTGTGCTTCGCTGCAGCTCAGCCCGTTTCCAGGGTTCTCTCAACATGGATTTGAACGAGATCGTCATGAACCTGGTGCCGTTCCCTCGTCTGCATTTCCTGGTTCCGAGCCTGACGCCTCTCTACACGCTGGCAGACATCCACGTCTCTAGCAGAAGGTCTGTCTGTCTGCACACTGGTCATGTGGCAACAGATTAACTATAAACTAGCACCTGAGACTAGTAAACCATGTTTACAGTATCAGCTGTAGTCCAGATTCACAGAGAAATGTAGATGTTTACTTTTTAATTATACCTTAAAACTGGCCAAATATTCACTGGTTTATGTTTTTCGTCATGGATCCATTTACTGACAATAAATTCTGACCTCGTCAATATTACAAGTTTAATTATGAAATGTTTCACTACTCCCTTCTGTCTGATCATTTTTTAATAACATTTACATTTACCCTGATGGACTACCCTGCAGTGGGGAATAAGTTTCATTACACTAGAAGTCTTTCAGAAAGCGCTGTAACTAGGTTTAAGGATATGATTCCTTCGTTATGTTCTCTAATGTCATATACCAACACAGAGCAGAGTAGCTACCTAAACTCTGTAAGGGAGTTAGAGTATCTCGTCAATAGTTTTACATCCTCTTTGAAGACAACTTTGGATGCTGTAGCTCCTCTGAAAAAGAGAGCTTTAAATCAGAAGTGTCTGACTCCATGGTATAACTCACAAACTCGTAGCTTAAGCAGATAACCCGTAAGTTGGAGAGGAAATGGCGTCTCACTAATTTAGAAGATCTTCACTTAGCCTGGAAAAAGAGTTTGTTGCTCTATAAAAAAGCCCTCCGTAAAGCTAGGACATCTTTCTACTCATCACTAATTGAAGAAAATAAGAATAACCTCAGGTTTCTTTCAGCACTGTAGCTAGGCTGACAAAGAGTCAGAGCTCTATTGAGCTGAGTATTCCATTAACTTTAACTAGTAATGACTTCATGACTTTCTTTGCTAACAAAATTTTGACTATTAGAGAAAAAATTACTCATAACCATCCCAAAGATGTATCGTTATCTTTGGCTGCTTTCAGTGATGCCGGTATTTGGTTAGACTCTTTCTCTCCGGTTGTTCTGTCTGAGTTATTTTCATTGGTTGCTTCGTCCAAACCATCGGCATGTTTATTGGACCCCATTCCTGCCAGGCTGCTCAAGGAAGTCCTACCATTATTTAATGCTTCAATCTTAACTATGATCAATCTATCTTTGTTAGTTGGTTATGTACCACAGGCCTTTAAGGTGGCAGTAATTAAACCATTACTTAAAAAACCATCACTTGACCCAGCTATCTTAGCTAATTATAGGCCAATTTCCAACCTTCCTTTTCTCTCAAAGATTCTTGAGAGGGTAGTTGTAAAACAGCTAACTGATCACCTGCAGAGGAATGGTCTATTTGAAGAGTTTCAGTCAGGTTTTAGAATTCATCATAGTACAGAAACAGCATTAGTGAAGGTTACAAATGATCTTCTTATGGCTTCGGACAGTGGACTTATCTCTGTGCTTGTTCTGTTGGACCTCAGTGCTGCTTTTGATACTGTTGACCATAAAATTTTATTACAGAGATTAGAGCATGTCATAGGTATTAAAGGCACTGTGCTGCGGTGGTTTGAATCATATTTGTCTAATAGATTACAGTTTGTTCATGTAAATGGGGAATCTTCTTCACAGACTAAAGTTAATTATGGAGTTCCACAAGGTTCTGTGCTAGGACCAATTTTATTCACTTAGGCAGTATTATTAGACGGTATTGCTTAAATTTTCATTGTTACGCAGATGATACCCAGCTTTATCTATCCATGAAGCCAGAGGATACACACCAATTAGCTAAACTGCAGGATTGTCTTACAGACATAAAGACATGGATGACCTCTAATTTCCTGCTTTTAAACTCAGATAAAACTGAAGTTATTGTACTTGGCCCCACAAATCTTAGAAGCATGGTGTCTACTCTGGATGGCATTTCCCTGATCTCTAGTAATACTGTGAGAAATCTTGGAGTCATTTTTGATCAGGATATGTCATTCAAAGCGCATATTAAACAAATATGTAGGACTGCCTTTTTGCATTTACGCAATATCTCTAAAATCAGAAAGGTCTTGTCTCAGAGTGATGCTGAAAAACTAATTCATGCATTTATTTCCTCTAGGCTGGACTATTGTAATTCATTATTATCAGGTTGTCCTAAAAGTTCCCTAAAAAGCCTTCAGTTGGTTCAGAATGCTGCAGCTAGAGTACTGACGGGGACTAGCAGGAGAGAGCATATCTCACCCGTGTTGGCCTCTCTTCATTGGCTTCCTGTTAATTCTAGAATAGAATTTATAATTCTTCTTCTTACTTATAAGGTTTTGAATAATCAGGTCCCATCTTATCTTAGGGACCTCGTAGTACCATATTACCCCATTAGAGCGCTTCGCTCTCAGACTGCGGGCTTACTTGTAGTTCCTAGGGTTTGTAAGAGTAGAATGGGAGGCAGAGCCTTCAGCTTTCAGGCTCCTCTCCTGTGGAACCAGCTCCCAATTCAGATCAGGGAGACAGATACCCTCTCTACTTTTAAGATTAGGCTTAAAACTTTCCTTTTCGCTAAAGCTTATAGTTAGGGCTGGATCGGGTGACCCTGGACCATCCCTTGGTTATGCTGCTTTAGACGTAGATTGTGGGGAGGTTCCCATGATGCACTGTTTCTTTCTCTTTTTGCTCCGTATGCATCACTCTGCATTTAATCATTAGTGATCGATCTCTGCCCCCCTTCACGGCATGTCTTTTTCCTGTTTTTTTCCCTCAGCCCCAACCAGTCTCAGCAGAAGACTGCCCCTCCCTGAGCCTGGTTCTGCTGGAGGTTTCTTCCTGTTAAAAGGGAGTTTTTCCTTCCCACTGTTGCCAAGTGCTTGCTCATAGGGGGTCGTTTTGACCGTTGGGGTTTTTCATAATTATTGTATGGCCTTGCCTTACAATATGGAGCGCCTTGGGGCAACTGTTTGTTGTGATTTGGCGCTATATAAGAAAAAAGTTGATTGATTGAGTTGATACTGTAAGGCAAGATTTGAATTTAATTTTTGTGTCTATTTATCTGAGAAAAAAATCTTTCCTCATAAATCTGTGATTTTTTTTCTTTGAATATTTCATACATCTATTTGTTTTGTTTTTCTTTTTAATTTACCATTTTAATCTTGGTGTTTTCCCTGCAGAACCCTCACATTAACACCATTATGTGACAAACACACTAATCCAAAGATGAGTCAAAATTGGGGTCATAAACATCATGTGTTGACTAGTTGGATACCGTTGGTGATCGTGAGTGATCGCAACAATAAATTCATCAGGTCAAATCAAAGCAGTTACACTCCAAAACTGACACTGATTTCATTGGCGGGGACAGGGCGGGACTATAAAATGACAAGTTCTAAACATGGCTTTAATACGGTGAACTACACGGGGGCTCAGTTTGTAAGGAGTTGGGCAGCAGATATGTAGACCTGTGTTCGATTCTCGCTCACATGTCAAAGCGCTTGATCTGCGTGGTCTCAGTCCATCCAGCTGTAAATGGGTGCCGGTCTCGGCTGGGGAAGTAACCTGAGCCAGACTGGTGTCCCATCCACTGCGTGTCTTAGACTCTCTGTCTTAGACCAGCTTCACGCTGTGGCATCTGGAGATGAGCCCCGGCTCAAAGGACTTCCTGTGTCTGCTGCTGGTGGATGTTGGTTGGTGTTGACGGCTGCTTGATCTCTGTCCTCAGTGAAGTGTGTTTTTACTCACTGTGCAGGAAAATCAGAATTACCACTTAGGGGGGGGAAAAAAAAGATAAAACTTCTAACAGTTTATTTTATTTAGTTTATATTCTAAAAGGTTGTATTCTCAGTATAGACTGGAACATATTTCACAGCCAGGACCTTGACTTTGCAACAGAGGCAATTACAGAGTATATTCATTTCTGTATTGAAAGTGTTGTCATAAAAAAGGATGTTGTTATATATCCAAATAACAAACCCTTCATTACTAAGCAAATCAAAGACTGTATTAACAGAAAGAAAATTGCTTTTAAAACTCATGATAAGGCTGCACTGATATCAGCACAAAAAGAACTTAATCAGCAATTGCGTGTAGCAAGGAGAAAACAGAAAGAGCTTTTAGAAGTTAATTTTAATACTTCAGACACCAAGAGAGTCTGGGATTCTATGAAGGCTATCACAAACATGAACCCTTATAAAAAGCACTTTATATCACTTGATGACTCCAAAATGGCCAATGAGTTAAATGATTTTTATTTGAGACACATGATTTCTCTGAAAAGTGTAACAAGGAGCTGGACTCCCTACCCCCCTCTGATAATGCGTCACATAGACTGTGACTGTGGATTGATCCACAACAGGTTGAACGTCTCTTTCAGCGTGCTCCGTTAAAGGCTGCAGGGCCAGATGGGATTTCATCATTTTTTGTTAAAAACATTTGCACAGGAGCTTACTGCAGCTTGGTGTCCTGTTTTTCAACAGTCTATAGACACCCATACAGTCCCTGCCCTGTGGAAACGTTCTATGATCAGCCCAAGAAGGCAAACCCCAGCGAAAACAATGATTTTAGGCCTATAGCATTGACATCAGTTGTGATGAAATGTTTCAAGTAATACATTGTGAGCAGGCTGAAAATAGATGTAGATGGCAAATTAGATCCATTTCAATTTGCTTACAGACGAGGGCGATGCACAGATGATGCGATTTCCACCATCATGCATCTTGTTTTGAAACATCTTGATGACAAGTCATCATATGCCCGATTACTTTTATTGACTTCAGCTCCGCCTTTAATATGCTTCAGCCATACTTATTAATTCAGAAACCTAAAGCATTGGATGTCAACCCGTCACTTATACGGTGGTTTCACTCTTTTTTGACAAACAGAACACAGCAGGTTAAGGTAAATTCTAGCCTGTCCCAAATCAAAGACATCAGTACTGGAGCACCACAGGGATGTGTGAGCTCACCTCTCCTTTTTACTTTATATACTAATGAGTGTTCAGCCAAGCACCCTGGGAACTATATTTTAAATATTCAGACGACTCAGCACTTCTGTGCTTACTTCAACAGAATGATTTGAATATCTATCATTCAGAAGTGAGGCAGTTTGTTGAGTGGTGTGATTCCAGTTACCTTACTTTAAATGTTAAAAAGACAGAGGAAGTAATTTTTGATCCAAAGTTAGTTGGCAATCACAACCCTGTAATTATACACCAGCAACCAATCACACAGGTGCAATCATACAAATATCTTGGTGTCTGTATAGACAGTTCCCTTACATGGAACACTCATGTTGACTGTTATGTTCCCGCTTGAATCAACGACTCTATTTTCTACGGTGTTTGCGTTTTCATGGAGTCGACCAAAAAATTATGTTACTGTTTTATCAGGCAGTTCTTGAAAGCATTCTAAGATATGGCATATCCACTTGGTTTGGGAACCTTCCTGTGTCCCTAAGATCAAAATTAAACTACCTTGTTCTTACAGCAATGAAAATCATTGGTCTGAAACCGTATAACAATCCTGTCAATTTTTGATCAGTGCGTGATGAAACATACACACATACATACATACACACATACATACATACAGTTTCCAGCATTCCACCATGAAGTGGCTGCACGTGCTGTTTGAAGTTGGACCTTATTAGCGCTGACAGGAGACTCTCTGTTCGACCCGCTGGTGTTTCCTCCCTCCACCTGAAAGCGGCCTTGTGTGAGTGGAGCGCTGTCTCTACCACCCAGGTCTGAATGTGTGTCACTCTATGAGCCGCTCAAACTATCAGACTCAGCCGCACTTCCTGCGTGGCTGAAAGTTGAAAAGTTCTCGGCAGGGAGTCAGTCAGCGACTCGAGCTAATAAATACTGATTTTATGTCTTATCCTCATGTGTGGTTGAGCATTTTTAAGGTTCAGTGCTTTGCTCAAGGGCACTTTGACATATACGTTGAAACCCCTGATGAGCAGTTTGTGGATCCTGCCCTGCCGCCTGTCCACATACAGATCGTGGACACCGTTACTCCGTCCTTGGTGCTGATCTGGTGTCATTGTTCACTCTTATTTCATTTCCTCTTCCTGTCTCCTCCAGACTGGATCAGATGTTCAGTGACGCCTTCAGCAAAGACCACCAGCTGATCCGTGCCGACCCGAAGCGCAGCCTCTACCTGGCCTGTGCCCTCATGGTCAGAGGCAACGTTCAGGTGTCGGATCTCCGCAGGAACATCGAGAGGTCAGAGTTCAACTTCCTTAATCCCCTCTTTAGTCAGAGTGCACGTGTGTGAGTGAATGAATGAAGCACTCTGAGCATCTGCATCAGATAGAAGAGAGCTAAATAAATGCCCTCCACTCAGAGTGCGCACCACCACCAAGGCCACATGTTCCTGAATGATTAATATGTCTTCTGGATCTTGGATCCAAAATATGTTCTGGATCAAATTCAAAATAAGATCTCCCATTTTCTGGGACATAATCTATCAGCTCACCAAATTTCATCAACATCCTTTTTGAACTAAATGATGCTATATTCCAAACATTCTTCTGCATCTCGGATCCAGATTACATTCCAGATCACCTCCAAAATGTAATCACTTACGTATTTGCTAGAACATGATCTATCAGCTGATCAAGTTTGAATGGAATCTGTGCATTAACTTTTGAGTTATTCTGCCAACAGACAAACAAACTGACAAACACCAGCGAAAACATTTGTTCCTTGGTGGATGTAAACGTCGAAGTGGAAAAAAAAGTTCTAATGAATTATTGATTTTATTTAATAAAATCTTAGTTTGTAATGTTGAAAAAGAAGTACATATTTTCCGGTGTCATACATAACTGTTATCCTTGTTGTACCAGCAATTTCTCTTTTTATAAAAAAATAAATAATAATAAAAATCTGTCAGAGAAGTAGGTTGACACATTTTTTCTGATTAAAAATATAACAGTGTGTATAAATATGTGGCTGAGGGGCTTAATTGAATGTATTTGGGCACTTGAAGGTTGAGTTGACTTTGATCATCTGGTTTTAATTTTCTGTAGCGTCGGAGTGCTCATTTAAATGTGTGTTTACACTCACTACAAGTCTGAAGTGCTGCAGAATGTCCCTAAACCACCTCGTGATGTCATTCACGATCTGACGGGGTGTTAACTGGCTTTGCAGAATTCTCGGCGCTGCTCAGGTTTGTTGTGAGATCTATCAATGTCACCAAAGTGCACGGCCAAATCAGACTGTGCAAGCATTTGTGATCAATAATCAGTCAGTGTACACAAGTGTCTCTGATATGATTTTATATCATTATTTGATTCAGTTCTTCAAACAACAGTGCAGCTTTAGAATGTATTTATTTTTTGATTCAGGTCAGTTTGTAGAAGGCTGTTACTTTACCTGTATTTTTATTTATTTAATGTAGTGTGGAGGCTGACAGAAAAACTTCGTATATATGTAAACTTTCATAGTAGCTAATCTGATCTGACGTCTCTCAGCATCTTCTTTCTCTACATTTGTAATTCACACAGGAGATTAAATGGAATAAGATGTTGTTTTTGCTGTAGGTTGAAGCCTTCGCTGCCATTTGTCTCGTGGAACCAGGAAGGCTGGAAGACGGCGCTGTGCTCGGTTCCTCCGGTGGGCCACGCCTACTCACTGCTCGCTTTGGCCAACAACACCTGTGTGAAGCCTACATTCATGGAGCTGCGAGAACGCTTCAGCAAGCTCTACAGGAAGAAGGTTCACTTCCCCTCGTTTACTACGGCGCCAACCTGCAAAGCTGGTGTTCGTTTACATGAGTGCCGAAGGCTGATTTGAAATCAACCAAAACTTAAAAGTGCACATGTTCTGGTTGAAGCTTGTGAGATTTGTGAAGCATCTCCCTGTGCTCAGGGATGTGTGATGGTGATTTATCATTGTAACATTCACAGACAGGTGTGCACATAACTGGTACTTATGGTGCGCTTCACCTTTGCAAGTGTTTCATGGTATCGTGTCTCTGTTTTAACCCATGTGGGTCTAAATTGTTTCCAGACAATGTGAGTTTTTCATCATATTCCTGATACAAGA
The DNA here is from genome assembly GCF_902500255.1 of Thalassophryne amazonica. NCBI lineage: Eukaryota > Metazoa > Chordata > Actinopteri > Batrachoidiformes > Batrachoididae > Thalassophryne > Thalassophryne amazonica. The sequence goes on along the minus strand of NC_047123.1, from coordinate 3,746,896 downwards.
ATGTGAATCCTTCATTTAACAACTAACCAATGAAATTATAATCATGCCAAAGAAAATGTTATGACTTAAATTGTTGAGAGAGAGAGAGATGCAGCTTTAAGTTCTGGATTTTTAAATGTTACCTTTTAAACTCAAAGTGGGGAAAAAAATCTACAATCTGATCTAAAGTAAATGCAATAAAATGGATCATATTATTTAATGTTTTTTTGGTTTTTTTTTATAAATATGTATTTGGAGGGTTCATCTTTTAATGGGTGAAACACTGAAAAGCACAACTTAGCAGATGAATAGAAGAAGCCTGAAAATCTCAAGTAATTAACTTAAAGGAATTATTCCATAAAGTCTGTCTGTAGTCGCTTTTCATCAAAAAGTGAGTGAGTCTGCATGAAGGAGACAAGTGAGGGAAGCCACCAAGACACCCATAACAACTCTGAAGGAGTTGCTAGAAACTTTGAATTTTCTTTACATTTTTTTAAATGGTAGGTTTATCAGAACCATTAAATTTTGTTCGTCCCCTGATTCCCCCCCCCCCCCCCCCCTTATTGGGGGTGTTTTATTTTTTGATTTGATAAAACTGGAACCACAGCCAGGGAGGAAAGCGCTCTTTGGGCTAGTTTAAATCGATTGTTGTGTTGGTTGTTTCCAGGCTCACTTGCATCACTACCTGCACGTGGACGGGATGGATCAGAGCTTCTTCTCGGAGGCTCTCGGTTCTCTCAGCTCCCTGATTGAAGAGTACCATCATCTGGACGCCACTAAGGGCAGGCTGACCCCCGACACACCCAGGCTCAGCATCGCCACATGAAGGTAAACAAAGCGACGCCACGCAATCAGGTAGCTGGTGAAAGTTGATATTATTGTGACCTGAGATTTTCCTTCAATCATACCACCTGCTTTGATGTTTCTAGATTCCCTGATGTACGTAGTATTCATGAGGGGTTGATGCCACGTTTTTTGTGTCCAATATGATATCGATACTAAGACCTTCAGTATCTGCCGATACTAATCTGATTTAGTCCGTCTTAAAACAACCAATATGTCAATAAATGTTATCCTGGATGTATGCTGCTAAACTAGCCATTTAACAAATCAACTCCAACCATGGAACAAATATTCTACTTCCCTAAAGGAAAACATACAAAGCCTGCAGTATCTGATTCCCGATATCGCACCAGCACTGATCTGAACTATTGGCTTGGCACACTCCTAATTACACGTGGTGTTCCACTTATCACACAGGCTGCTGTGAAGAATTTTATCCTAATTATAATTTTTTTTTTGTTTGTTTTTGTTTTAATTGTCCCAGACGTCCTTCCTCATCGTCACAGACTAAGTTGTGATGATTGCGTTGTGTTGGTCCTCATCTCCTCCACTGTGGAGACTTTAAACACTCAGTTTTTTTCAGTTTGTCTGCAGTAACGTGGTCTGGGGTCAGAGGTCATTTGGGTTCCATTAGAGGAAGTGAAGGTCAGAAAACATGTCGCCCGGCTCGTTGCATTTCTTGTGGCACACGCAGGAAGTGATCCACTGCATCTTCCACTGCGTGCTGGATCCTCCTTTGCAGCTGAAGCGGACGGTGATCATGCGGGACTTGTTGGGGATGCAGCAGCGTCTGTCGGTACAGGTACCGCAGTAGGTGGGCTGGAACCTCCTGGTGCTGGTGCAGCCTGACAGTGACAGTTTCTCTGCCTTCTTAGCCGAGAACGAAGGACGACATGTCTTTCCCTTCGGCATCTGTCCGTGGAAATGAGATGTCATCAGTAATGTTCATCACTACCATCACACAGTCAGGTCCATAAGTAATTGGACAGTGAACATTTATACACAGTTCCTCTATTTTTCAGAGTCCATAACTGGACCAATTATATTTAAGCATTAATACTGATACACATCATCATTTTTACAGCCAGGGGATGGACACGTGAACATTTTATTCAGATTGTCCTGTGGAGCTTTACACTGTAAAAAACAAAAGTGTGGGGGGTGCTCCGGGAGTATGGCGTCCGGGGTCCTTTGCTAAGGGCTATCCGGTCCCTGTACGACCACAGCAGGAGCTTGGTTCGCATTGCCGGTAGTAACTCAAACCTGTTTCCAGTGCATGTTGGCCTCTGCCAGGGCTGCCCTTTGTCACCGGTTCTGTTCATTATTTTTATGGACAGAATTTCTAGGTGCAGCCAGGGTGTAGAGGGGATCTGGTTTGGGAACCACAGAATCTCGTCTCTGCTGTTTGCGGACGATGTGGTTCTGTTGGCTTCGTCAAATCAGGACCTTCAGCGTGCACTGGGGCGATTTGCAGCCGAGTGTGAGGCGTCCGGGATGAAAATCAGCACCTCCAAATCCAAGGCCATGGTTCTCGACCAGAAAAAGGTGCTTTGCCCTCTTCAGGCCAGTGGAGTGTCCTTGCCTCAAGTGGAGGAGTTTAAGTATCTCGGGGTCTTGTTCACGAGTGAGGGACGGATGGAGCGTGAGATCGATAGACGGATCGGTGCAGCATCTGCAGTGATGCGGTCGCTGTATCAGACCGTCGTGGTGAAGAGAGAGCTGAGTAGGGGGGCAAAGCTCTTGATTTACCGATCGATCTACGTTCTGATCCTCACCTATGGTCATGAGATTTGGCTCATGACCAAAAGAACGAGATCGCGAGTACAAGCGGCCGAGATGAGTTTCCTCCGCAGGGTGGCTGAGCGCTCCCTTAGAGATAGGGTGAGGAGCTCGGAGTCGAGCTGCTGCTCCTCCACATCGAAAGGAGTCAGTTGAGGTGACTCGGGCATCTTTTCCGGATGCCCCCTGGACGCCTCGCTGGAGAGGTGTTCCGGGCACATCCCATCAGGAGGAGGCCCCGGGAAAGACCCAGGACACGCTGGAGGGACTACATCTCTCGGCTGGCTTGGGAACGCCTTGGGGTTCCCCCGGAGGAGCTGGAGGAGGTGTGTGTGGATCGGGAGGTCTGGGCGGCTTTGCTTGAGCTGCTGCCCCCGCGACCCGACTCCGGGTAAAGTGGAAGAAAATGTATGGATGGTACAAGTATATTTATGTAATTTCTCATCAACATATCTAATCTACATCTATATACTAAGAGACAACTGTGTGTGTGTGTGTGTGTGTGTCTGCTGTCTACACGGCACCTGTGATCTGAGCCAAACTTGGCACATGTATGTCTTGACATATGGGGAGTGACATGGGCTATTGAGCACTTTTAGTAGCAGCAGCAGCAACATCTCTCTCTTCTTCAGGTAGCTTTAGTCACGCCCTCATAGTTCTCTGGAATCCGGGAGAGGTGGGAGGTGATGGGTTTGTTGGTGAAGGTGAAGTTTTCATTTCAGTTTCTTAATCAAACCCGCTCTGAGCGGGTCGTCACTAAAAAGTGATGTTGTAGGAATGCTGTGATGTTTGCTGGGTAACTGGATGTAATTGGGGGTAATCTTGTGTGAAAGCGGACAATCGGGTACATTATGCAGTCATCAGGACCTCCTGCTCTCTGAGAAGATCCTCCTCAGCAACATCATGAAAAGCCACAGAAGACATTCTTGAGATTTTAACAGAAATTTCAGCTTTTTTGTGACGTGTGGGAAATATGCAGGAAGAGGAAGTAAGAGTTTTACACACATGTTGGTGCAAAAAAAACAACAGATTGTATAATTGGTAACAATAGACTGAATCAGAAGTTTGTAAACAGAAATACTATGATTACATGTGAATTTTAGCTACACCTTTAAAAAAAAAAGTAGTGAAAACGGGTCTGACTGTAAACGGGTTGGAATGTTCACCTTGATGTTCTTCAGCAGTTTCTTCTCGCACGGCCTCAGCAGACACAGGCGTCGCTCCTTCCTCAGCTCACATTTGCTGTTGTCGTTATTGACGCGTACAGAGATGCCCAAACCGCAGGTCTTGGTGCAAGAGCTCCAGGGCGTGGTCTGGACCAGGCAGTTCCTCTTCCAGGATAAAGTTGGATCCCTGTAAGCTTTCAGAGTTACAGTTAAAGGAACTGCGTCAATAAGGTGCAGCTCGTGCATGCAGTCGAGAGGAGCCTGGAAGCAGACATTTGGTCTTACTGATGCAGATGCAGATGTATTATCAATCCTGATTCCCTGTTCAGTTCCTCATCAGCTTTTTTTCCCCTGTGTGGTGTAATGAAGTTCTGCTCAGGTTCTCGGCGTCTGCGGCCGTGTTACTTGTTGCTGAGTTTGGCATCATGACACATGCATTTTTACAACAAAGAGCTGTCAGAAAAAACATGGCAGCATTGACCAGTCAGGTCTGGAAGCGTGCATGAGTGTCACATGTCACCACAAGTCCTGGATGGCAACCACCCAGGCAGACAACTGGTCCATCCCCACCCCCCAAAGTAACCATCTATTTGTGTGGACGTGTCCTCGTCCTTCTCCAGCTGCCGAGGTCCTCAACACAGAGGAACCTGTGTTTTGGATCATTTCCAGAGAGACACACCACATGGACAAAATGTCAAAGTGGACGTTCCCTCGCAGTGTCTGTGATCCTGAGTCTCACTAAGTCTGTGCCTTGTTTGACGGTCAAACAGTCATTCCAGCAGGACTCAAAGATCCTCCACAGAGACCTGGTACCAAAGACATCCAGTCCTCACCTTAGGTCACTGGTTAGCGTCCAAGTCTGAGAACCAGACAGGAAGCACCAGGACCCTGAAGTCTTGGACCTTCATTCTCTTGCAGCTATTGGCATCACCAAACACCCCTGACCTTTGACCTCATGACTCCATGAGCTTGGCTGAGGCGTCTCTGGGGTCAGTAAACTCTCTGCGTGTCTCCTCTAACTCTGCTGTTGAGCTGCAGCTTTTACACTCGACATGCAAATAAAAACACAGCGCCCTCTGCAGGGCTCTTGAAGTCTTTATCTCAGTCACTATTATCTCTGAGCAGAAGTTTTCCTCCAGAGCTGCTCGTTGCACGATGTATACTTTTATCACATCAAGTGAAACTTTGGAGCTATTGAGGAATACTTTTTTGTCTTCATAACGCTGTGGCCGTCTGAGCACATCTCACTAAAATCACACACCTGACATGGACGTGTAGGTCGTATCCTGATGGTGCCTTTTCGGGTTCGGGCGACTTCGGAGGCTAGCTGGCTTGTTGGCCATCAGTGGGGCGGGGCCTAAGAGGGCAGCAGGTTTCTGGATGAAGGCGGGGGTGCAGCCAATGGCTCCAGCGATGCACATGCACTTGTAGAGAGGGCTGGGCTGGAAAGGTTGTCCGTTCTCATAGTGGGCCCCGTTCAAGTCGCACCCCACCGCCATCATGTCTGAAAGAAGGTGTTGCTGTGTGAGGCATTCAGGGAACTCCTGTAATTTAGCACCACTCTGAACGCGTGTGAGGTTGGACTTTAATCACAGACTCTTCTAACAGAGTTCACCCTAAAGGTCAGAGCTCAAAACTTTGCACATAGTTTTAAAATGGAAAATGTGTTCAAGTCTTTCAGCAAGCGGTGAGTCACTCACAGGCGCACACGCCGACCTCGAACCTGGGCCGGTCGGCTGAGAAGTCGCAGTACATGCCCTTGTGCGGATCGCAGACGTCCCTCTCGTTGCACGGCTGTCCAATCTGCCGAGCGCAGCTCTTACAGCACCCACACCCGTCCAGCACGGCGCTCACCCCCGGGGCGCACTGAGGTCTCCCCCCACACTTGCAGGGCCAGTGGCAGAACTGCCTCCTGGCGGACGCGGTTCGTCCGTCCCGAGGCGAAAGATGCTGCCCATGGTTTGGAGCTGTGCTGGTGCACTGTGGGAGGACAACGACCACGCTGGATCTTAAATACACTTTTAACCACCGTGTTCAAACTTTATCAATTTGTACCTTCTGTTTGGTGCCTCATGAACCTTCTGCATGTGACCGAGGGTTGACCAACACTTTGGTCTCTGATTACTGTATATCACCTATGATCTCTGATCCCTCAGACAGCACCGCATTAAGAGCTATCATTCATCAATAGCTGATCTAACTCCATGAGCATGGGATTACTTTGGGAAATCTCTGTCAAGCACTCCCAATAGGACGCTGTATATCAGCGGGGCTCTGATTGCTGCTGCGGGGTACAAAATGAACCTTTTTGTTAAATGGGAGCTCGTACATGTTGCTTATCACAGGAAAAGGCAAAGAAGAGTGAACTCTGTCTACAAATAAGTGAAAATGTTAAGGGGAAAGAAATGTGTGACCGGCAGCAGCATAATGCAGTGTGCAGCCTCACCACTAGATGGAAGTAGGTCCTATGCATTGTCACTTTAAGCTGTAAGTCCAGGGTCCTGTTGTTTTTTTCACTGTTACAACAACTAAGTTAATGTTCCTTTATCACAGCTGTAATTGTAACATTAATTAGGTTTTGTAGCCATGTTAAAGTTAGTGTAGCATCATCTGGTTTGGTCTCAACAGCCCATAAATACTTTAACATTCTGTCCTGTAAGCAATGTAATATTTTTCACTTTCCTTAGCAGTGGCGTAATCCACACGGGACGTGTTTGTTTGAGCGTCACTTCAGGGGTCACTGAGGGTCAGAGCGAAATCGTTCTGAGCAGATTTAGAAGCAAACACTCAGACTTTATCAAATCTGAAATAACTACCAGCCTGATTATTTAAGAATAATAAACGTGCTCCTGAAACCGTCTCAGCGTGTCCCCACAGTTAAACAACAAAAATGACAATAAATGCCTTCTGAGTGTGTTTTCTGGCTGCTTCCTGTCAGGAGCTGAAGGTCTTACCTGGACAGCGACGACGAGCAGCAGCGAGCGGCACAGAAGACCAAGCATCTCCTCAGTAGGAAGGTCTGTGTGAGCGACGGGAGGACGTCGAGGACGAGGGAAGGTGGGCCTGAGGGAGGGGGACACGTGAACAAAGCTGCCCTCTGTCTCCTTTCCCCAACGTACTGATCCAAATATTTGTTTTCATAACTGCCGGGCCGCTCCGAGACCTTCAGGTCCTGCCCGCTTGTTTATTCTTGGCCCGTGGAGCTCGCTCAGACTGATCTGGGTGCAGCTCGCAGGTACCTGCATCTCCAAAAGGAACGTGTGTTCTGAGCTTTCATGGGCGAAAACAGAACCCACCAAATAATCATGAAGAGGACCTCATGAAAGTTCAGGTTCTCTGAAGCTCCTCTGATGGTTTCTAACAAGTGCAACTTCAGTGCAATGATTATAAGTTCATGGACAGAAATGTGACGCCTGGAGTGAAGAGGTAGTTGTTGGTTTTCTGATATCTGCTGGTTTGGGTCAAGAAGGTCAACAAATTGAGACTCATTTCTGTGACAGAGTCCCGCTTTTGTGCTCCAGCTGAGGTGTTGGACACTGAATCCACATCAGAGCAAAGACATTTATTATACTTTCTAATTCCGTTAAAGAACTGTAGGAAACATTGAGGAAATTTTAAGATAGGCAGGTTGCCCCCCCCCCCAAATAGTGCAGCTTCTTTCATTCAAATGCACTCATCATTTGGAGATACTCTGCTGAAAATCTAATTAACCAACAAGTGAACTGCAATGAAAACAATCAATCTTTGGTGGATGTACATAATCACTTATAAAGTAAAATATTAAATGGCATTAAAAAGCCTGTAACATCTTAATATCATGAAGAACTGTTGGTAGTTGAGCAAACAAAACAAAACCAGTTGTTTATATTTTCAGGAGCTATTTGTTGTCATGTTTGTAAATAAAGTGGTGGAATTTGGCAAATTGTAAGTAACTTGCAGACAGCAGATGGCGCCAAAACGTCATGGAGAAGTAAAAACAGGTGTCAGACTGAACAGTCCGCCCCTAAAAATTGGTCCGCCCTGCCGCCACTGCGCATGCGTCATTTTGGACCTCAGCAACTTGTCTGAGACAGAGTCTCTTCACCCAACCGCGGCTAATGACGCATGCGCAGTGAAGGCAGGGGGACCGAGTTTTAGGGGGGACCGTTTGGTCTGCGACACCGGTTTCAGTGAAGGGTCTACCTGTTCATTCACAGGCATGCATAATCTATCAGTACGTCTTCTACAACCCCTGGCAAAAATTATGGAATCACCGGCCTCGGAGGATGTTCATTCAGTTGTTTAATTTTGTAGAAAAAAAGCAGATCACAGACATGACACAAAACTAAAGTCATTTCAAATGGCAACTTTCTGGCTTTAAGAAACACTATAAGAAATCAAGAAAAAAAGATTGTGGCAGTCAGTAACGGTTACTTTTTTTTAGACCAAGCAGAGGAAAAAAATATGGAATCACTCAATTCTGAGGAAAAAATTATGGAATCACCCTGTAAATTTTCATCCCCAAAACTAACACCTGCATCATATCAGATCTGCTCGTTAGTCTGCATCTAAAAAGGAGTGATCACACCTTGGAGAGCTGTTGCACCAAGTGGACTGACATGAATCATGGCTCCAACACGAGAGATGTCAATTGAAACAAAGGAGAGGATTATCAAACTCTTAAAAGAGAGTAAATCATCACGCAATGTTGCAAAAGATGTTGGTTGTTCACAGTCAGCTGTGTCTGAACTCTGGACCAAATACAAACAACATGGGAAGGTTGTTAAAGGCAAACATACTGGTAGACCAAGGAAGACATCAAAGCATCAAGACAGAAAACTTAAAGCAATATGTCTCAAAAATCGAAAAATGTACAACACAACAAATGAGGAACGAATGGGAGGAAACTGGAGTCAACGTCTGTGAACGAACTGTAAGAAACCGCCTAAAGGAAATGGGATTTACATACAGAAAAGCTAAACGAAAGGCATCATTAACACCTAAACAGAAAAAAACAAGGTTACAATGGGCTAAGGAAAAGCAATTGTGGACTGTGGATGACTGGATGAAAGTCATATTCAGTGATGAATCTCGAATCTGCATTGGGCAAGGTGATGATGCTGGAACTTTTGTTTGGTGCCTTTCCAATGAGATTTATAAAGATGACTGCCTGAAGAGACCATGTAAATTTCCACAGTCATTGATGATATGGGGCTGCATGTCAGGTAAAGGCACTGGGGAGATGGCTGTCATTACATCATCAATAAATGCACAAGTTTATGTTAATATTTTGGACAATTGAAAGGATGTTTGGGGATGATATCATTTTTCAAGATGATAATGCATCTTGCCATAGAGCAAAAACTGCAAAAACATTCCTTGCAAAAAGACACATAGGGTCAATGTCATGGCATAGGGTCAATGTCAATGAGCAGATCTGATTTGATGCAGGTGTTAATTTGGGGGATGAAAATTTACAGGGTGATTCCATAATTTTTTCCTCAGAATTGAGTGATTCCATATTTTTTTTTTTTCCTCTGCTTGGTCTAAAAAAGTAACCGTTACTGACTGCCACAATCTTTTTTTCTTGATTTCTTATAGTGTTTCTTAAAGCCAGAAAGTTGCCATTTGAAATGACTTTAGTTTTGTGTCATGTCTGTGATCTGCCTTTTTTCTACAAAATTAAACAACTGAATGAACATCCTCTGAGGCTGGTGATTCCATAATTTTTGCCAGGGGTTGTATATCATAAATACATTTTTTTCATTGAGATATTTTTAAAAGGATGAAGTGTGTGTGTGTGTGGATAACTATTTACAAAACCAGACATTATGTCCTCTGCATTGAATACATGAGAAGTAGTTTAAGATTTTATATATATATATATATATATATATATGTGTGTGTGTGTGTGTTTTTAGTGTAGTAATGGGATTTCCGTCAGCCCCTGAATGCAGCACGCTCTCATTGTGGCTTTGTAAAATCCGTGACGTCATCAGTGGCTACGACAGCGCGAGGAGCGCGAGCTGTGTGTCTTTTATTTTTTTTATATCGCGGTGCCATCATTCGGTTTAACATGGACCTGGAGCTCAGTGCCGCGGACTGTTAGACGGTTCCGAACCGGTAAGGCATGTTTTTTTTTTTTTTTTTTTTTTTTTTTTTTCTCGTCACAGAAAATAAGAACCAAAAATAGTAAGATTTATTTTTCTGCCGATTTTTGATGTTGTGCGCGTGCTGTCTAGCTAAAGGCGTCGCCTTCTTTTTCCCCTCTGTGTCTTATGTGAGACATAAAAACTGAGTTTAATAAGGAAGAAACAGAAGCGAGGGTCAGTTTGACGAACCGGTTTTGGACGAAAAGAGAAAGAATAACGATGTGTTGATGCTTGATGCAGTCGGATGAAGGACGCAGCCTCACGCGCTCCTCGCGGTGATGCTGCATTCCTGCACAGGAGCACCTGAGGTCACGTGACGGTCCGAAGTCACCCGGATCACATCAGCGGCTTGAAGTCTGGTTCCTGTCCGGTGTGGAATCTGGTGTTTCTGTTGTAACACACACAGGTCACTTATAAACAGTCTGACCTGGTTTGGAATCTTTAACAAAAAGAACGAACCTGGATTTGATTTGACATCATATGAATTCCAGATTCTGATAAATCAGGACACTCAGACTCAGTTTTCTTTGTGGCGCTGGAAGTTGTGATCACATGACTTCACTTTGAACTCGGATGGCAGTGGGTTAGTATTAGGTGTTTCCATCAGGAGTGAAAAGATAATTGATCACATGACCACTGACACTAGACAGATTTATTGTTCCGGCATTTGCAAAGATGGTCGCTTCCTGAATCCAGTCTGGATCGGATGCATCATCTGATCAGATCTATGGTCTCCTGCACGGTTCCTTTCACATTGCTGGCTGAAATAACCTGAATCTGATTTTTCTCCCTCTCCAAGCACATGATGAAAACCTGATCTTTTTGTCTAGGTTAAAGACATTAAATGTAACCTTTTTTTTTTTTTTTTTTTTTTTTGTCAGATCAGATTTGCGTGTACAGATATAAACTGATTTCTGTTATCTGGTGAGATCACTACAGTGATGCTGTGTTCACGTACTGGCCGTAGATGGGTATAAGAATTAAGAATTGATCAGATTTCATCAATATCAATGCAGTGATTGATTCTTCTTGGCTCCTGGTCAGTTTTCTACACCAAAGCAGCTGTTTCTTGTTGCTAAAGCAGAGTTTGATATCATAATGTGAGAGGTTTTGTGATGCAGACCTGTCAGAAAAACATGGAGGCACTGATCAGGGGTCGAAATAGTACGTGCATGTGCTAGTTTGTGCACGTATTATTCGAGCGGTGCACGTAATTTTATACTGCACTTGCACAGGTGCAAGTAACTTTATCCAGGGTTTATCAACTATAAGCACCAGGAAAATAAACCAATAAAGGAATAAATAAGGGGGAAAAAACAATTGCCAGTGTTTTGTCTTCATCTTCCCTGCGTTTTATGACTCACACACAGAGCAAGTTGCTGTGCTCTATTTGTTGTGGAAAGCTGACAAACGTCACCAGCTGCGCCGTCCCTGGCTTCACAACATCCTCATGAGATGTTCCCAATTCGGGGAGTTTCATTATTTGCTGCAGGAGCTCCAGTTTGAGGACCTCCTGTCCCGTTTGCATGCGCACATGTAAACAAAGAAAATAAACTGTCTGCCGCTGCTTTTCCTCGCTCTCTCTCCCCTCAAACTCTGTCATAATTGTGTTATAAACCAGTCACCATTTGTTTTATTATACATCTGTGTAGTTAATAAATAAAATAATCTTCACGGACGATTCATTCACGTGCACATGAAAAAAAAAGTCTGCCGCTGCTGCTGCTTGGAGAGGAAAAGTCTGACACATCAGAGGAGGAGTTTTAAGGTTGATATAAGACTGACATTTGGTTGTGCAAGTAATTTTTTTTGTTACTAGCACCAGTGCAAGTAGGTTAAAAAATGTATTTCAACCCCTGCTGATGAAGTTTGAAGCATGTGATTCAGGTGTTATTGGTTCGCTATCCTGATCCCTTATCCATCATGTTTACTGCAGAGCTACTGTCACCTACAGCAGCAGATGGGACATGTTGAGGGGCGACGCCCTGATTTTGCAACACCTTGTTAGTGTTTTACACAAAATTAAAGCAGGAAGCTCCTCTTCTTGCTTTTATGATATTACAGTTTAATTTCTGTTTGTAGTATCACGTTTTTCCTGTTTATTAGACACAAACAACAAAATATTTCATCTTTTGCTGTCAGTATTTGAACATCATTAAAAATAAATCAACATACGGTTTGTGGTTGTTGCTAGACTGCTGCTGTCACAACCGGCGGTGGTGACATTTCCCATCATCCCCTCCTTGGGGAAAAAAAGCAGAAAATGTCTCTGCTCCACACTGGCAGCACTCGAATGCAGCATGAGAATGTCAAATCAGGTGAAAGGCACTTTCAAATGTGAATGTGAACAGTGCAAGACAATCAAGTCACTTCAGCTGGTCGTGTGAACGCAGCCAGCTTCAATCTGATGTGAGCACATTTGATTTGGCACGCTCGTCCTCATCCACACTGATCAGATCTGTCATGCAGAGAAATCATTTTCACTCCATCCAGCTGGATGCTGCACTTTTATTTTGGTAATCAGGGTTAATTGCTTTTCTCGCCATCGTGCCTGCTGTCCCTCAGTTCCTTCCTTCGGTCTGTTGAGCGTGACTCTGCAGCCGTTTGTTGAGTGTAATTGATGATGATGCAGGCTGCGGCTGTGAGGCAGCCTTACCTCAGCGTTTGTGCAGCGACTCTTAATGAACTGCCAGCTCAGCCCGCGTGGTGAATTTACTTCAGCTGACAACAGAGAGAAACGCATCAGACAGAAACAGGAAGTGGTACAAAGCAGAGTGTTACTTCTCTGCTCACTTTTAGTACAGGAGAGCTGTTATCCCTATTTTCAGGAATCCAGCTTCTGCTGGTTTTGGCCTGGCGCCACCAGCTGGCACCAGCAGCATCATGCTGACTCCACCAACGTTTAAGATTTGTGCAAAACGACAAAACTGCCGTGTCACATGACAGGTTGCTGAGTCAAGATGCACAATGCTCCTGGAACAAGTCCCAAACATCTGACGTGTTTATTTGCAGAGATGAACGTTAAGTGTTCCAGACTCGAGTCTTTGGTGTGCTCCCAGTTCCGTGTTTGTAATCCTGCTCCCCTCAGGATGAGTTGTGTGTCACAGAGGAGAATCAGAGATTAAAGACACTCATAGAATCCATCAGACTGCTTTAAACAACTTCCTATACATTTCGTCTTTAATGGCAGGACAGACGTTTGTGCTGACGTTTGATTTCATAAATCACAGTTAAATGTCACCAGCTTGTTTTATTCACAACTTGGCAAGTTCAGCCAGACTTTTCTCCACCTCTGGTATCTGTACTGATTTTCTGATTGCACAGCGTCTAAAACTCTGCGCTGGTGTCGAGCTCTGGATGAAGACGATGTAGTAACCATGACGATGAAGCGGCTCTGGTGTGTGTTTGGCCCACGTGTTGGTGGTGTGCGGTGGAGTTTATTGATGATTTTCAGAATCTGTTTACTGCAGCTTCACCAATAATTAATTTTTGTTAGGCCGACACCAATATTGGAGAGTAAAAAACTGATATATGATAACAGCCACTGATTGAAAATGAATGACAGCTGGTCACTTTGCCTCTGTATGTTGTCATTAATGTGACCAAGGGGTGATGGGGTCCCAGCCTTGCTACACAGTAATGACACCAGTTCCAACAGGCAAATCATTTTTCTGCATTATTTATTAGTTAAAAGTTTTCTTATTAGCAGTAATAACACAGATAACAATGTTTGTGAAAGGCTTCTATCAATATGTTTGTCGGGTGTCATCCATGATTTTGCTTTCCTCAAAAGGAGGCCAGAGCCACCGGTTTTTCTGTTTGGTTAAGCTTAGCCTTGACTCTGACTGCTTGGTGCCACCTTGTGGTCGCATGGTGATACTACCCAGCCCACGAGCAAGCACATCGGTGACAGTAGGGAAGAAATTCAAACTAACAAGACAAAACTAAAACAGGAGATTGACAGTGTTGCAGCTGAACAGCTGTTTAAAGTCCAGTTTTTGATGTAACAGTTGAAATAACAAAATGAAGTTGTAAACTGACGCATTGCTCTGGTCTGTTTGTGGCCGCGCTATAGTGGACACAAAATGCTAATCGCCATTGTAGCGTTTTTGTATCACTATTCAATTTAAAACTTGATTCTTCAGCCATTAGGGCTAACTATTGACTATTTTCATAATTGCTGAATTTGTGGATTATTTTCTCAATTAAACGGTTAGTTGTGTTTGATCCATAAAATGTAGGTGTTGTCATGAAGTGCTGTGTCTGTGTGTGTTTGTTCCTGAAATAAAATGTAAAAATTAATACATTAAAGAAAATGACAGTGCTGAAGGGGGAAATGGAAGCTTGTTGGTTTGAGTCCACGTCACAGCTTGCAGGAGGCCCCGGTTCCACCAAGCTTAATGAGAGGGAGCCCAATGGAATAGTGCAGTTACAAGGAGTAGAAGTGGTGAAAGTAGATGAGTTTAAATATTTGGGGTCAACTGTTCAAGTAATGGAGAGTGTGGTAAAGAGGTGAAGAAGAGAGTGCAGGCAGGGTGGAGTGGGTGGAGAAAGGTGGCAGGAGTGATTTGTGACCGAAGAATATCAGCAAGAGTGAAGGGGAAAGTTTACAAAACAGTAGTGAGACCAGCTATGTTGTATGGTTTAGAGACAGTGGCACTAACAAAAAGACAGGAGGCAGAGCTGGAGGTGGCAGAGCTCAAGATGTTGAGATTCTCTTTGGGAGTGACAAGAATGGACAAGATTAGGAATGAACATATCAGAGGGGACAGCTCAGGTGGGACGGTTGGAGACAAAGTCAGAGAGGCGAGATTGAGATGGTTTGGACATGTGCAGAGGAGGGACCAGGGTATATAGGGGAGAAGGATGCTGAGGATGGAGCCACCAGGCAGGAGGAGAAGAGGGAGACCAAAGAGGAGGTTCATGGATGTGCTGAGAGAGGACATGCAGGTGGTTGGTGTGACAGAGGAAGATACAGAGGACAGGGTGAGATGGAAACGATTGATCTGCTGTGGCGACCCCCTAACGTGAACAGCTGAAAGACGAAGAAGAAGTAGTTAGCGTTAGCAACAGCTTTTCATTTTGCATTTGAAGCTTGACACAAAGATTATGTTTTCATGTTTTTGAGCCTGAAACTTTACTTAACTGCAGCTTAAATTGCAAGATCATTGCAACAATGCTACTTAATGAAATCGATGAGGAAGAGATGGAGGATGAACGTCACAGCTGCTGTGGTCCTGTTCGGTTTTGTTGTTTTTGTACAGCTTGAATGATCTTTTCCTGTGTCGTCTGTATTGCTCATCTTTCTGTAGGATGAACAAACTTTCTGCTACGCGTTGAGCACAAGATCATTTAATACGATACTACTGATGAACAGGCGCGCGGACCTTCAGCTTCCATGTGACATGGATGGTGTCACATACAGAAACCGCTTCCATGCGGGAGCGTCACTTGCATCCGATGCCGACTTTGAAGCGGCTGCAAAAGCTTGGTGGAAACAGTCAAGTGTTTCAACATAGAAGTGATGCAAACTCCGACATGTACACCAACGCCAACGTAGAAGCTCAGTGGAAACGGGATCTAAGGTAGGGACGAAAAAGCCCCTAATACTGTACATCAGTCCCAGTTCCTCTGGCGTGCAGCACATTTTAGAGCAGATATTGGTGTGTGTGTGTGTGTGGTGGAAAAAGCAGTGGTGGTTTGACAAGTTTGACTCTCACAGTGACTCTGCTCAGCAGCTCCACATCTGCAATCACACACCTGCTGATCTGCATTTATTCTGCAGCAAGTTCACCTCAGTCCACCTACTTTTACCACAGTTTCATGATTAGTCCTCTGAGGTTCTTTCAGCCTTTGTGTCACGTTCCAGACTGGGTGGGTTGTTGGAATCTCCGCTTTGAATATTCATACTTGGAACCAGTGGTGTTTCACGTCATTCTACAACCCCTGGCAATAATTATGGAATCACCGGCCTCGGAGGATGTTCATTCAGTTGTTAATTTTGTAGAAAAAAAGCAGATCACAGACATGACACAAAACTAAAGTCATTTCAAACGGCAACTTTCTGGCTTTAAGAAACACTATAAGAAATCAAGAAAAAAAAAATTGTGGCAGTCAGTAACGGTTACTTTTTTAGACCAAGCAGAGGGAAAAAAATATGGAATCACTCAATTCTGAGGAATAAATTATGGAATCGCCCTGTAAATTTTCATCCCCAAAACTAACACCTGCATCAAATCAGATCTGCTCGTTAGTCTGCATCTAAAAAGGAGTGAATCACACCTTGGAGAGCTGTTGCACCAAGTGGACTGACATGAATCATGGCTCCAACACGAGAGATGTCAATTGAAACAAAGGAGAGGATTATCAAACTCTTAAAAGAGAGTAAATCATCACGCAATGTTGCAAAAGATGTGGTTGTTTCACAGTCAGCTGTGTCTAAACTCTGGACCAAATACAAACAACCATGGGAATGTTGTTAAAGGCAAGCATACTGGTAGACCAAGGAAGACATCAAAGCGTCAAGACAGAAAACTTAAAGCAATATGTCTCAAAATCGAAAATGCACACACAAACAAATGAACGAATGGGAGGAAACTGGAGTCAACGTCTGTGACCCGAACTGTAAGAAACCGCCTAAAGGAAATGGGATTTACATACAGAAGAAAAGCTAAACGAAAGCCTCATTAACACCTAAACAGAAAAAAAACCAGTTAAAAATGGGCTAAGGAAAAACAATGTGGACTGTGGATGAGTGGATTGAAAAGTCATATTCAGTGATGAATCTCAAATCGCATGGGCAAGGTGATGATGCTGGAACGTTTGTTTGGTGCCGTTCCAATGAGATTTATAACGATGACTACCTGAAGAGAACATGTAAATTTCCACAGTCATTGATGATATGGGCTGCATGTCAGGTAAAGGCACTGGGGAGATGGCTTGTCATACATCATCAATAATGCACAAGTTTACGTTGAATTTTGGACACTTTTCTTATCCCATCAATTGAAAGGATGTTTGGGGATGATGAAATCATTTTCAAGATGATAATGCATCTTTGCCATAGAGCAAAAACTGTGAAAACATTCCTTGCCAAAAGACACATAGGGTCAATGTCATAGCCTGCAAATAGTCCGGATTTAATCAATTGAAAATCTTTGGTGGAAGTTGAAGAAAAATGGTCCATGACAAGGCTCCAACCTGCAAAGCTGATCTGGCAACAGCAATCAGAGAACGTTGGGAGCCAGATTGATGAAGAGTACTGTTTGTCACTCATTAAGTCCATGCCTCAGAGACTGCAAGCTGTTATAAAAGCCAGAGGTGGTGCAACAAAATACTAGTGATGTGTTGGAGCGTTCCTTTTTGTTTTTCATGATTCCATAATTTTTCCTCAGAATTGAGTGATTCCATATTTTTGTTCCCTCTGCTTGGTCTAAAAAAGTAACCCTTACTGACTGCCACAATTATTTTTCCTGATTTCTTATAGTGTTTCTTAAAGCCAGAAGTTGCCATTTGAAATGACTTTAGTTTTGTGTCTGTCTGTGATCTGCTTTTTTTCTATAAAATTAAACAACTGAATGAACATCCTCCGAGGGCCGGTGATCCATAATTTTTGCAGGGGCTGTAGAAGCCATAAGGAGATCATAACCAGGTGCCCGCTTCCCCAATCTCCACCCACGAAACAAAAAGCCCCCGCTCCTCATCTGCACCCACACAAATGCCAAGCTGCCACTCCAAAAATGAGGAAACATTATTTATTTATTTTTACATTAGCTTCTGTAAAATGCACAAAAGAGTTAACAAATACAGAGATTCAAACTAGTTTGTGCATATCTGCAGTAATTAAGTAAATTATTTAAGAAGCTGTCTCTGAGAAAATCTGGGGGGGGGGGGGGTCCTGATGGCCTGACTTGGATTTTGATGAAATTTACACCAATTACCCTTCAAATAGATTGATTAGGCATGGTAAAGTTTTTTTTAATCAGACCAAATTTTACCCCATTTTTGGTCAATTCAAAATTTGATGTCAAAACACGCTGAGAATCTGTTACATTAAAATATATAGTAAAAATGACCAACTTTGACAAAGTCATTTTCAAATCCAAGCACGTGATTAGAAAAACTGAGCATGAGGCATCATTAGGATTAGGGATGGGTATTGATAAGATTTTATCTTATCGATTCCGCTTATCAATACCTCTTGTGAATTTTCTGTGTACTAAAAGTAGGCTTAAGGGGTGTTCTATGTCAGCAACATTGTATTGAGCCTTAAAGTAAATAAATATAAAATTGGTTACTGGATCCTTAAACTCTGGACATAAATAAACTCTCCATGGTGGATCCTTAATCTCTGAACATGGAAATAGAAATAAACAAAATCTGTAGTTTTTGTCAAAAGCATTTTCTTTCAGACATTATTGGCATGAATGTCTTTCCATACATCTGAGCTGAACTCTTGCAGCTGGCTGTGCTGCACGTCAGGATGTAATTCATAAAGAATGCAGGACATCTCATTTTGGGAGAAAAAAACGTTTTAGTCAATTGTAGTTTATTGTCTGTATTACAGCTTTTGGAAAGAGGTGTCATTTGATTTAAAGCAGCATTTCATTTTGAAGTTATTAATTCCGACCGGACTTTGTCTCTGCAGAGAGCGACGCAGTGTTTGGAGCTGTGCCAAAGGAACGGATGACGATTCTCTTTTCTTGACTACAAGACAAGAGTCCCAGTTATGGCCCAGTCACATGGCACTTAACGAAGGGTGACGAAGCCCTGACGAAACAAGAAATCTGGACTTTCGTTGACTGTCGTTGGCATCGTTTAACCGTCGCGCAGCCTCGTTCCTGCAGCAGGCGCTTCTTCAGGATTTTTAAACTGTTGAAAAATTTGAACGAAGGGCAACGAAAACCTCAGTTCGTCTGTGTTTCGTTTTGCTGTCGTTCTTGACGTTTTTTAATCGTTTGTGTAGTTTTTGTAACGTTATTGTTTAATTTGACTTCGTTGGAGCAGCTGAACATTTTCACACAGCGCAGAAGCCGGTTTGTGAGCGCTGAGGCTGCTGCTGCTGCATTCATGTACCGTCGGAAATTACAGGGCAAACTCAGCCTGCTTGCTTGGATTTTTTTATCTGTGTGGGGGGGCAGCTTCAATGGGCTCAGGCACATTACATAGGCCAGAATTAATCTTTTGTGTGGATATAATTAATTATTTTGCCACAAGCAACTGTTGAATTTGAAACAACAAAAAAGTTGTGTAATTTCCAACAGTACTTGAATGCAGCATCAGCGGCAGTAGGAGCTGCTGCGTGCGCTTATTATTTTGTATTAAATATAACAATGTGAGTGTAGGAATGACAATCCAGTCCTTCTGTACATGTGGCAACAGGTAGATGAATCAAAATGATATAAAGAGCTGTTCTGGAAGGCAGAATTCACATTGTGGATCAGTGATCAGCTGGTGGAAATAACTGCACGAGTCAATGCGCGCGTTCACACGCACTGATTAATTTACTGTTCTGATATATTCAATCATCTTTACACTTATATTTATATTTATTCTCCCTATATATGTAACCACAGAACACTTTTTTTTTTTTTTTTTTTTGGAGCATGACGGACCACGCATTGTGTCGACAGACAGTGTGGATTCTGATGATGGAGATGATCCCTCTTTTCTTCTGGACAAGGAACCAGAGCAGGTGGTCCATCGACATCTCCACAGATTCTGTTTGCAGTTTCTCCAGGACTCAGGCGCTATGAGCTCCGTTCCAGCGCCGAGTGTTGGAGCAGACACGCTCTGCTCCAGCAGTGGCTCCAGGCGCGTTTCGTTGAGATCATGAGCTTCGGTTTTGTTAAGTTCCTCTTTCGTCCCTTTTGCACTCTTGCTTCGCAGACTATTCGGTGATAAAAGCTCTTTCGTCCACCTTTTCTCAACGAATTGTAACGTTTTTTACTTTTTTCCTTCGTTCAGGAATCGTCGTGTGCCGTGTGACTGGGCCATTAGTGACTTTAATCCACACAAAAGTGACTCACGATTGACATATTTTAATGGCTTTAAGAGGGGTTAAGAGGCGGAGTTATTATTGCTGTTGTTGCTATTATTATTAATATATAAATAAAAAAGTTTTAAAAATTACAATTTTTAATACATTTGACTCTTTTATGACAACAAACGCTGAATCATTAATTATTATACAGAAAACAAATGCACACAAACATGCTGAGATGGGAACAGCTTAATCAAAGTCAAAGTCAAAGTGTCTTTATTTGTCTCCCTAAGGAGAAATTTGCCTTGGACAGAGTCTGCTACACAACAACACATCCAGTACATAGCACCCATACATTAAAAACAACAACACAGTAAGTCAAAGGATAAAATATAAATACACAACATTATTAACATCTTTGTGCAAATTCCGCAGTACATACCCTTAAGCTATCTTCCCTGAACTATCTGCTGATTTATGAGCTTCACTGATAATGGAATAAATGAATATTTATATCGATTATATTTACAAAGAGGAACCCTGTACCTCCTTCATGAGTTAAGTAAAGTATATTCAGAGTGCAGTACATGAGACACATCTGTTAAAATATTGTCAGCACATCTGAGAACTGCCTATTCAAACAACTCTTGGGGAGTTACAGGTACCACCATACCCATGATTTTGCCAGCTATCTTAATCAGATTAAATATTTGAGTTTTTTATTTAACCGTTAAATTACAAAACCAGCTAGTAATACCATACCGCAACACGGACTCAATCGTTGCTCTGTAGAAAATCAGCATAATATTCCTACATACACCAAACAGTCGGAGTCGACGAAGAAAGTGCAAACGCTGGTGGATTCGGGCACAAACGCTTGACACTTGCATGTGCCAGCTTAATCAATCAATCAATCAATTTTTTTATATAGCGCCAAATCACAACAAACAATTGCCCCAAGGCGCTTTATATTGTAAGGCAGGCCATACAATAATTATGTAAAACCCCAACGGTCAAAACGACCCCCTGTGAGCAAGCACTTGGCTACAGTGGGAAGGAAAAACTCCCTTTTAACAGGAAGAAACCTCCAGCAGAACCAGGCTCAGGGAGGGGCAGTCTTCTGCTGTGACTGGTTGGGGCTGAGGGAGAGAACCAGGAAAAAGACATGCTGTGAAGGGGAGCAGAGATCGGTCACTAATGATTAAATGCAGAGTGGTGCATACAGAGCAAAAAGAGAAAGAAACAATGCATCATGGGAACCCCCTAGCAGTCTACGTCTATAGCAGCATAACTAAGGGATGGTTCAGGGTCACCTGATCCAGCCCTAACTTTAAGCTTTAGCAAAAAGGAAAGTTTTAAGCCTAATCTTAAAAGTAGAGAGGGTGTCTGTCTCCCTGATCTGAATTGGGAGCTGGTTCCACAGGAGAGGAGCCTGAAAGCTGAAGGCTCTGCCTCCCATTCTACTCTTACAAACCCTAGGAACTACAAGTAAGCCTGCAGTCTGAGAGCGAAGCGCTCTATTGGGGTGATATGGTACTATGAGGTCCCTAAGATAAGATGGGACCTGATTATTCAAAACCTTATAAGTAAGAAGAAGAATTTTAAATTCTATTCTAGAATTAACAGGAAGCCAATGAAGAGAGGCCAATATGGGTGAGATATGCTCTCTCCTTCTAGTCCCCGTCAGTACTCTATCTGCAGCATTTTGAATTAACTGAAGGCTTCTTAGGGATCTTTTAGGACAACCTGATAATAATGAATTACAATAGTCCAGCCTAGAGGAAATAAATGCATGAATTAGTTTTTCAGCATCACTCTGAGACAAGACCTTTCTGATTTTAGAGATATTGCGTAAATGCAAAAAAGCAGTCCTACATATTTGTTTAATATGCGCTTTGAATGACATATCCTGATCAAAAATGACTCCAAGATTTCTCACAGTATTACTAGAGCTCAGGGTAATGCCATCCAGAGTAAGGATCTGGTTAGACACCATGTTTCTAAGATTTGTGGGGCCAAGTACAATAACTTCAGTTTTATCTGAGTTTAAAAGCAGGAAATTAGAGGTCATCCATGTCTTTATGTCTGTAAGACAATCCTGCAGTTTAGCTAATTGGTGTGTGTCCTCTGTCTTCATGGATAGATAAAGCTGGGTATCATCGGCGTAACAATGAAAATTTAAGCAATACCGTCTAATAATACTGCCTAAGGGAAGCATGTATAAAGTGAATAAAATTGGTCCTAGCACAGAACCTTGTGGAACTCCATAATTAACTTTAGTCTGTGAAGAAGATTCCCATGAACACATGAACATGAACAAATTGTAATCTATTAGACAAATATGATTCAAACCAGCGCAGTGCCTTTAATACCTATGGCATGCTCTAATCTCTGTAATTAAATTTTATGGTCAACAGTATCAAAAGCAGCACTGAGGTCTAACAGAACAAGCACAGAGATGAGTCCACTGTCCGAGGCCATAAGAAGATCATTTGTAACCTTCACTAATGCTGTTTCTGTACTATGATGAATTCTAAAACCTGACTGAAACTCTTCAAATAGACCATTCCTCTGCAGATGATCAGTTAGCTGTTTTACAACTACCCTTTCAAGAATTTTTGAGAGAAAAGGAAGGTTGGAGATTGGCCTATAATTAGCTAAGATAGCTGTGTCAAGTGATGGCTTTTTAAGTAATGGTTTAATTACTGCCACCTTAAAAGCCTGTGGTACATAGCCAACTAACAAAGATAGATTGATCATATTTAAGATCGAAGCATTAAATAATGGTAGGGCTTCCTTGAGCAGCCTGGTAGGAATGGGGTCTAATAAACATGTTGATGGTTTGGATGAAGTAACTAATGAAAATAACTCAGACAGAACAATCGGAGAGAAAGAGTCTAACCAAATACCGGCATCACTGAAAGCAGCCAAAGATAACGATACGTCTTTGGGATGGTTATGAGTAATTTTTTCTCTAATAGTTAAAATTTTGTTAGCAAAGAAAGTCATGAAGTCATTACTAGTTAAAGTTAATGGAATACTCAGCTCAATAGAGCTCTGACTCTTTGTCAGCCTGGCTACAGTGCTGAAAAGAAACCTGGGGTTGTTCTTATTTTCTTCAATTAGTGATGAGTAGAAAGATGTCCTAGCTTTACGGAGGGCTTTTTTATAGAGCAACAGACTCTTTTTCCAGGCTAAGTGAAGATCTTCTAAATTAGTGAGACGCCATTTCCTCTCCAACTTACGGGTTATCTGCTTTAAGCTACGGGTTTGTGAGTTATACCACGGAGTCAGGCACTTCTGATTTAAAGCTCTCTTTTTCAGAGGAGCTACAGCATCCAAAGTTGTCTTCAATGAGGATGTAAAACTATTGACGAGATACTCTATCTCACTTACAGAGTTTAGGTAGCTACTCTGCACTGTGTTGGTATATGGCATTAGAGAACATAAAGAAGGAATCATATCCTTAAACCTAGTTACAGCGCTTTCTGAAAGACTTCTAGTGTAATGAAACTTATTCCCCACTGCTGGGTAGTCCATCAGAGTAAATGTAAATGTTATTAAGAAATGATCAGACAGAAGGGAGTTTTCAGGGAATACTGTTAAGTCTTCTATTTCCATACCATAAGTCAGAACAAGATCTAAGATATGATTAAAGTGGTGGGTGGACTCATTTACTTTTTGAGCAAAGCCAATAGAGTTTAATAATAGATTAAATGCAGTGTTGAGGCTGTCATTCTCAGCATCTGATGTTAAAATCGCCCACTATAACTATCTTATCTGAGCTAAGCACTAAGTCAGACAAAAGGTCTGAAAATTCACAGAGAAACTCACAGTAACGACCAGGTGGACGATAGATAACAAATAAAACTGGTTTTTGGGACTTCCAATTTGGATGGACAAGACTAAGAGTCAAGCTTTCAAATGAATTAAAGCTCTGTGCTTAATGCTAACTTTAACATTGTAAATGCCATAGACATGCTAACGTGTTAGCATCTGTCCCGTTTTTAAGTTATAAAATACATCTGTCAGCTGTTTCAGAAGACCATAACAGGTTGGTTTAATATAAAAAAGGTAAATATTACTCACAGATGCTCTTTGGGGTTTTAGCGGGAAAAATTAAGATAAAGCGAAATAAAACAAAGAACCAACGAGCCAGCGAATTGTTCACGCTTCAAATTGGAGTCACGCTGCAGAAGCGGTTGATTACAGAGCTGCTGCAAATGATTATTTTCCTGACAAGCACCCTCAAAAACAACGGCCGTTCTGAAGGGCTGATAAGGGAATTGTTAAGCAAAAAGGCTGTTGATGTCGGTGGATCAAATGATTTCTTAACGATACCCGAAAAGAACCGGTTCTCGATACCCAACCCTAATCAGAATGCCCTGAACCTCTGTAAGCCATTGTCCATTCAGTGGAACTTTTCCTTATACTTTTCTATAATCAACACTTTTTGAATTTTATAGGGCCAAATCCTGGTGAACAGGAAATTTGAAATTCCTCATGTATTAGTCAGTATTTTGCTTATTTCAGTAAATAATGCAAATTTCATGTGTTTTCCGATATGGGTTTTGTTGGATGTCAAAAAGTGTTGATTATAGAAATATAAGGAAAAGTTCCACCGAACAGACAGTGGTTTACAGAGGTTCAGGGCATCCCAAGTTTGCCATTTTTACTATATATTTTAATGTAACTGATTCTGTGGATGTTTTGACATCAAATTATGAATTGACCAAAAATGGGGTAAAATTTGGTCTGATGAAAAACAAACTTTACCATGCCTAATCAGTCTACTTGAAGGGTAATTGGTGAAAATTATATCAAAATCTGAGTCGGGCTATCCAAACACCTACATGGCCACCGCCTGATTTTCTGTGAAACAGCTCATTAAAAAGAAATAGCGCCAGTCCCTGTGGGCATTTGCCCCGCCCACATGAAGGTGAGGCCCCGGTTTCCCCAATCCAGGTGACCCCATCCTTACGTGTACATCATGGAGAGTTTTTCCGGATCACTCTTTGTGGGGGGAGGAGATGGTCGAGCCTTTAAAGCAGTGGGTTTGTGACCAGAAGATCCTCAGGTCAAACCCACAACAGACCAGAAAATCACTCCTTCCTCTTTGGGAAGGTCCTCTGGCTGACTAAGGAGAAAAATGCATGGTCACACACTTATGAAGATGAAATTTGGCCCAAATATTTTACAAATATTAATTGACAACATGTACAGAGGACTGCTGATGAATTGAAGCTTCCAGTGCACCTCACAGCTCACTGCTTCACTTGATGCCCCGCTGGGATTGGCTTTAGTCGGAATTCTTGCTCTGCGTTCACTCTAATTGTTTTTCTTGTTGTCTGAAATGTTTCTGAACGGGTTGACTGTGTAATTGCGCGGCCGGCGTGCTCGAACCCCCCACACCCAGAAGGCTGTAAGGAGGAAACACATCACAAGCGTCAACTGAAGAGAAAATATCACATTGTTCTTCACAAACAACCAAAACCACACTGATGACTGCACTAGATTCATAAAAATAAAACAACCTTCTGGACTAACTGCATGATTAAACATGTATGTCAGAAATATCTAAGGAGCTTTAATGTTTAAAAAGCAAGTGGATTCTTAGTTTTAAAGGTGCTCGGATTAAACAAAAGAAGGTGAAATATGTTCTAAGTCTGTCTCGTGAAGACGTGGTGATGGTCAAATGGTGAAGAGCCCGTTTCAGTTCAAACTGCGATTGTCCTTCAACAACTCTTTGGTCCAACAAATGGTAAACTGTAATAAATTGACTTTTAGAGCGGAGGGTTTGCTCAAGTTAATTTTCTTTTGAATCTTACTTCTGAAATTCTCTGATTTCAGCTTCTTAAATCAGAATACTTTTTTCTGGTTTATTTCATGAGTTTCTTTACATTTGAAGGCATCAATCAATCAATCAATTTTTTTATATAGCGCCAAATCACAACAAACAGTTGCCCCAAGGCGCTTTATATTGTAAGCGCCTTGGGGCAACAAAAACATTGATGTTGATCAACAAAAACATTGATCAACATTTTTCACAATAAGGGCAGTTTCACATTAAAGGGGACCCAAAATGTGTCACAGGAGGTCAAAAATAAAGTATAAAATCTGTTTTATCATTATCATAGAGACAAATCCCGAACTAAAGCAGCAGTGTATATTTGCTGTTGGACTATGATGCATTCATGTCTCCAAAAGTCCCGTCCGAATCCGTCCCCACACTTTCTTGCTTTGGAGGGGACAAAATTTTTAACAAAGAGAAATAATCGTGTTTTGCAACATTGTATCTAATTTGAACCCTTTTAAATATAGGTCAGGGATTTTGTAAGGTCACTGTAAAAAGTAATACAGTTTTATCTTTTAAGTGTTTTAGGAGCTTTGTTTTGGAGGAGACTTTTTTCAATGGAGTTTCCAAGGGTAAGTATAAAAAATATTTCCACCAGCATTAAATAAATGGAGTAGATGTTTGATACAGTTTTATCCACAAAACAGGCAGATTTGCAGCCATAACTTTTTAACAAATCATGGTAGAGCTCTGATAATTGGTGTGATTATTCATCATGTGGGCCTGATGTGCAAGAAAATAATATTACTGAAATAAACATAAGAATATAGAAATCTGAAATAAAACACAAGAAACAATTTCACCATTAATACTCATTTTTCACTATGTAGCCTTTAATGCAAAAGTGTCTATATTCTGACATTTTATAGACGTAGCAACTTGGGGTGGCTATATAATGACAAATGACAAATCATATTCAGTATTTTTTATATCACAGTGTTACTAGTTTTGCACTAGATGACCCTTTTTATAACTTATAACTCTTTTGATTAATTTCATTTTCAAATCTGTGCTGGTCTTTGGTGGTGTTGTTTTCACTTGGTCCGCCTTAATGTTGATTAGCGATGCATAAACGCTGCCCCATGAATAAAGGGACCCTCCAGTTCTGGAGCTGACGTGGTCACTTGGTGCTCTTCAGGGGTCAGATGGTTCATGTCGCACGTAATGACATCGCGGTCGGCATCACGCTGTAAGGAAAGCGCCATAACAACACCGTCCTTTGTGTCTCATGTCCACTGGAGCTCTCGGCGGCTCTTTTCCCGCTGCAGTTGGTGGTGGAATCGTGATGTACTGATAAATGAAGTGATTGTTTGGGATGTGTAAACACGGGATCTCTGACGAGGCTGTGACGGAGCCGCTGACACATCACATGTTCATCTGGAGCCTTTCTTACCGCCGTTTTCTTCTTTAAAGCCCACAGTTTTATACATTTTATACATCTGTAAATAAGCTGGGGAACGATGAGGAGAGGAAACGTGGCGGCGCAGTGCCAATGTAGACCTCGGGGGTGTTTCCTCAGACATTGTGGTCTTCCTGTCATCAGTCCTCCACTTCCACCTGCTACTGGGTGGCTTTGTTTTTTCCGACGTGTGTCAGAATCTTCCATCTCAACACGCTCACGCCATCGCTGCTTCGAATGTGGTTTCATTTCCGCTGAAAAGAATTTCAATTACTGATTTGCATCTGGAGTGCAGACGGAGCGCAAGCGGCTCCGCTTTCTCTCATATCCTGCAGAACCTCCATTTTTAAACTCCTGTTTTTTTTCTTTCTTTTACATCTCTTTAATTTCATTTATCGGTGGGATTCATTTAGCCTCCATCAGGAGGTCCATCATGGAGTTGGGCGTCTCAGTTCATATTTAAAACGTTCTGACTGAATAAATGGAGCAGAGAACAGGATCAGTAGAATTCAATAAACGTTTTCCACCGTGTGACGCCACGACTTCAGAAGAGTGATAACTCGCCCAGAGTGCTATTCCCCCTCACAGGGGTGTGTGTGTGTGTGTGTGTGCGCGCGCACCTGAAATCATCTTTTTATCCTCATTTTTAACTCTATGGGAAACACATTCCTTATATTTATCAGATTTTTATTTCAATGAGGAGCTCAAACTCAACACAAACTCACAGTCGATTAGCGCAACACATTTTGTGATGAAGTAGTTTTTGTCTTTTTCCCTGTCTTACCAACAGAGTGAGTCAAGATGGGTATCATGAAGTTCATAAGGGTAGTACATCATATCAGGCCATTACGTGAACAGTATTGTTCTTGTGTGTACTTTTGTTTTGAAGAAGGAGTACTCTGCATGCAGCCTGACAGATGGAGAATATGCTCTCATCTGCATTGTGAAAATGCATTGGTTTATTTTCCAGGAGCAAAGCACTGCCATTAAAATCAGAGCATTTTGTAATAATTTAGCTCCTGGGCCTGTTTATTTTTGGGTTTTGGTGCACATCCCCATGAATGAGTTAGCCCAGCCACTGAGTTACACAATAACTCAAAAACAGGAAATAATGAGGTCAAACCTTGCTGCATCTGCTGAACTTTGATGCACCAGATTGGGGAAAAGACCAACTTTGTTTTGCCTGTTTGTCTCTGTGGTGGGTGTCAAAGAGGAGGATGCTGAGGAAGCTGCTCAGCATTCTGGTTAAAACCTCCTACCCCTTGCATGCTGCGCTGACATCTGGTCAGAGCAACTTCAGCCATAGACTGAGACCACTGAAGCGCACTACAGAACGCCACAGGAGGTCTTTCTACCTGTGGCAATAAGACTGTATAATTCCTCCCGCTTCTGCAGGATGAATGCATAATGAACAGAGTTATTCAATTATTCAGAGTTATTTGCAATATTGTCAAACATCTTGTGCAACTGTCTTCCTGTCGTTTTGCATAAATTTCTTGTACTGATTGTAAAAAAAAAAAAAAAAAAAAAAAAGCATTGTTTACTGTTTCTGTACTCTGGAAAAATAATTTACATTGGGATAAATAAAGTTGAGCTCATCTTAATATCCTGTAGATGGACTGCCACCTGCTGGATAGTTAGTGGAGGCGGCTATCTTAAGCTGCATCAGTTAACAAGCAATGGCTGTTAGTGGATGATGGAAAAATTGTTAAACTCTCATGTAATTTGTCTGCCTCCTGGACCTGCTTTGTGCTGGTCTCACTGCCCACACGACAAACTAGCAAAATATACAACAACAGGAAACTAAAACCGGTATGAAACAATAGTTAGAATGTGCGGCTAGAGGTAGCACCAGTCAGAATCAATTTGATTTTGAATAAAAAAAGAAAATGAACCAAAATTTGCATTTGGAGAACTGAAAGTTTTAAAAATTGGCAAGACTTTACTTTGTTGTAAACTTCTTTTGTGTTTGAGATCAGCTGATTGTTTCAGCTCGTAAGCTTTGTGCTGATGGTGACAGTTTGTGCTGCTGCTGTGTGCGAGATGTGTATGAAAGATGAATCTCTTCTCAGTGGAACACGAAGACCCGAGCGTATGCGACGCGTGTTTCTGTGTTGAGCTTCGGCGGTTCTCAGACGCTGTGGCTGGTGTTCGACTCGCAAACATCCACACAGTGTGGACGGGCCGAACGTCAGGAGCTGCTGCAGTTTTCACTCAGTCTTGTGCCGTGGCTGCGACTGATGTTTCACCTCTCAGGCGGATCATCTCCTGTTCAGACTTCTCGCGTTTAGAGAAGGCAGACTGAGAGAATTTATTATCTGGTGCTGTTTGTGATGTGGGACAGTAAACAAACACGCTGATGAGCTTCAGCGACTCCACTGAAATTTCATGATGGAGCAGAAACGTCCTCCTCCGTAGCGCTTCTGAACGCCACCATCTGAAGCTTTGATTCCCAGCCGCTTCACTCTGTGTTATCGAGCGAGACACTGAAGCCTGAATGGACGCCGGTGTGGAGTGTGTGTGTGAAATCCGTTCTGTAAGTGGATTCAGAAACCGACTGTCGATCACTAAAACACATGAAGTACAGCGTGGAATCACGTAGATCAGTTCTGAGCATAATTGTTGCGTTTGATAAATCTCGTCTGTGGAATCGATCACCTCAAATAAACAGGTTCAACCTTCCTATTGTAGACACTGTCAGTAAGCTATTCTGTGTTTAATGAGATATTTCTTATTATCCCTTAGATGTTCAGAAACGTTTAAATAAATACCATAAAATTGCTAACTCAATTATTGCAACTGTCAATAACCAGTTAATTGCCCCCCCCCCCAGCCATGGTCCAAAAGCTTCATGTCCACTGGCTCATCTGCTTCAGTCATCTGGCAGGAAACATTTCTTTTATTTCCAGACTGAAGTCAGGTTATATATTTATTTTTAGGATCAAGATCTGTTTTGGGATTTGGCACAAATTTATTAATTGTCATTATTATTTATATACCGCTTGTTCTAGTCTGAAATTGGTCATTTTTTTCTTCCAAACCACACAGCTTTTTGTAAACACAGTTACTACAGCAGCTAACGAAGACTTTTTGAGTGAAGTTTTAAGTTTTACACAGTGTGTGTGAAGGTTTTCAGTTTTTGGGTTTGGTTTGATGTGGTTGCCTCATGTTGTGTTAATGGTGTTCAAGGAGAAGTAGCAGGTAGAATGTGGAGGTGTCCGGTGAATTTAAAGTCACTGGCTCGCTGGGCTAGCGGGCAGAAACCCTGAATATCTGCTCCTGTTTAAAAAACAAACAAAAAAACAATGCATATAAAATGGTGTTGATATTTGGAACTCACACAGTTGAATGGTCATAGTTCCCTGGTACATGTTGTTTGTTTGGAGGCCCCCAAATGAGAACAAATGCGTTTGGCTTCTGTGTCTTTCAACTGACCTGGGAACAGTTAAAGTCCCTGGTCTCTCTGTGGATCTGTTAAGATAAATGATTTGGTTGTTCCAAATGAGGAAGCTGATTATTTTGGGTCGTGTTAAAGGTGTTGGTGCTTCATTTGCAGCCTGTAATTGTAGATGTGTGATTTAAACCACAGTAATTACTTTTGAGCATTTGAAGGCGCTTCAGCTGCCACACAGGAGCGTCAGTCACGACGACACTGGCGAGCCATCTCACTGCTGTTACGCGTCCCCTCATGACGTGCCCGCTGCGGTGGCACGCAGGCTGATGACGAGCAAACTTCAAACTGTCTGTTTTCATACATAAATGTGACTTTTCAGGCTGTGTTCGGCGCCGTGCATGACGCGGGCTGTACTCTGTCTCAACAGTGCCTCTCTGTCCTCTGTGAACCTCATCTGCATTGCAAAGAAGCTGTTCTGTTTCATGCTTCTATGAATTTCAATGTGTCCATGTCCATAAACTGCTGTGATGTGCACGTGGCGCGCACTCCTTTCTGCCTACTTTCAGTCAGAGCACAGCAGAAAATGTGGCATGCGTAGCATTATACTTTGACAATAGCTGGAATCTCAGGTGTCCAAACTGTGGCCAGGGGCTTCCATCACAGACACGGTTATGTTTTCGCCTGAACCCAGCAGCTGCCGCCGGTGTTAACTTTGTGTTCTGCTGCAGCCCGCTGTTGCGGTCCTGCAGAATCCCTACGTGACTCTACAGCAGAGGTCTCAAAGTGATTCCAGAAAGGGCCAAGAGGGTGCAGGTTTTCTTTGCAACCACCCACTGCACCAGGTGATTTCACTGAAACTGATTCCATTTGCTCAAAGTGATGTTAATCACTCAAATCACCTGGTGGAGTGGGTGGTTGCAAAGAAAACCTGCACCCTCTTGGCCCTTTCTGGAATCACTTTGACACCTCGGCTCTACAGCCTCTTGGTGCGGCGCTGCAGAATCCCGGTGTCGCACACTGAACGGTCCGCCCCTAAAATTTGGCCCACCCTGCATTCACTGCACGTGCATCATTTGGGACCACAGCAGCTCGTCTGAGACAGGGTCTCTTCACCCAAAGCGATCAAATGGATTAATGGGGTTATTAACCATCAGATGACAAAGTAAAACCTCTTAAATCATTCTAAAGTCAGTTTTAAGCAGAAACAAGGCAATACTTGGTGACGCTATGAAATGACTGACACACAATGAATGCATCAGCCAGCAGCTCGTGTAGCTGTGGCGCTCTGATCGCTTCCTCCATCTTTTATGATGAAATAATGCTGAATTTATGTGGAAATGATTGTTGTACAAAAGCTTCAGGTATCTGTCGCTGAGATACACTTTGAAGCAGAAATGAGGTGATAATCAGTGAACCGCAGCTAATGACGCATGCTCAGTGAAGGCAGGGCAGACCAATTTTTAGGGGGGACCATTCTGTCGGCGACACCGGCATTGTGCTGCAGCCTGCCGGTGTTACTCTGCAGCCTGCCGGTATTATTCTGCTTGCCACCAGCTCTGCAGTGTCATTTGTCTGCAGTGATGATGCAGCTGCAGGATGCTGACAAAGGAGATGATTGCTCATTCTGGCAGCAATTTGTTGGCACGCAGCACCCGGGCCAACACCAGGCCTCATTTAACAGCTGTGATGATGACAAGAGATAAAATCAGGCTCCATTTTCCAACTTCCACAATTAATGTTTAGAAAATCAATTACTGACATCTGCGAATCGATTCAGAATCATCTGCATCGTGATTCATCAAAGAATCTACCACCCTCAACCCTTTTGAAACCAAGGTTTTAAAACCTAAAGATATACATTTTACTGTCAAAGAGGAGCAAATCTTGAAAATATTTAGTAATTTATTGCAGCTCTGCCTCTGTGTGTTCAGCCTCTTTTATCTACAAGGTGACCTACATTCAACCGCATAACATGACCCCTTTAATAGGCCAGAAATAGGTGGACAGCAGTTGTCTGTGAAGCTGCTGCATGTCCAGGTGTGTGTGTGTTAGTTACTAGTTCCTGTTAAATTAAAGTAAAACACAAAATGGTTTAGACTTCAGTTCAGGTGTTGGTAGTTTAACAAACCTTTAAGAGAAGAGCAATCTGTCATTTTAACAGGGTGTCCTCAAAAAATGAGTAAACATGCACAGAGGACTCATGAGGGAAGCCAAAAGACACCCATTACAGCTCTGAAGAAATTTCATTCTTCAGTGACTGTGATTGGAGAGACGGTGCACAAACCAGCTTTCATTTAACACGTCGCCATGGACCAAAAGGATATTATTTAATAAAGAATAAAATCAGAGACTGAGACATGTGAACAGTCTCTCCAGTCACAGCCAAATGAACAGAAATTAAATCTGAACACGGGAGACGAGACAAACAGCTACAATGAAAAATGTGCTTAAAGTGGTTTAAAAATGTTGAAAACCATTCAGTCATACATGAAATCACTTTAACAGAGCAGCAGGACCACATCCTCACATTCAGGAAGTCCAGATCAGCGGTTTTCACAGATTAAAGGACGAATCTCGTCAACTGAATCCTTCAGTGGAAAAACAATAAAAATAAATCCATGAACTTCTTCAGATGTTTTTTTTGTTGTTTTTTTGTCCTAAGCCCTTGGCTGTGCCGTGTGCGGCCTTCCTGCAGTCTGCTGGTGTCAGCTCGGTGGGTTGGCTCGCTGTGGAGCGCGCTTTGTATCGGACCGGTTCTGCAGCATTACCCCCCCCCCCCCCCCCAGTCCATCTCAGTCACAACGCAGCTCAATGACTGAGGCTGTTGGCTGTTGTGTCAGTCATGTGACCACTCTGTGTGGTGCACTGACCCTCGGTGCCATTATGTTTTATTGGATAAAGCTGTCAATGAAATGGTCAGACCCCCCCCCGCAGGCTGGAACCTGCAACCTCCCCCACCTAACACACACACACACACACACACACACAGCAAAGCCTGCTGGGAGTCCGTAGCATCACTTCCTGGGCTGACGGAGAGCGAGTGCGGCTGCAGATGGCAATTTTGTGCTGCTAAGGAAAGACTAAATCACACGTTTGACTTCCACACTGAGATTCGGGAGAGTATTTCTGGACTCTGGTCTCACCACAGACCCACTAAAATAGACCCGCTGGAACACGTGGCTGAAAAATTTTAGCATTTCGAAGACTATTTAAATTCTACTGTACGCTGCTGCAGTTGCTCATTGTGTCACAAATAATCGCATCAGAGACGATAAAAACTGTCTTTAACCTGTCTGATTAAAACAGCAACTAGAAAACAAAAGTACCACAGCAGAATGAACAGGAAATAAGGTGTCAAACCGGATCTCTCTGCTCTGTGTCTCTGATACTTTCTCTTTGTTCTCAGTCCGTCTGAGTCTCTTTTCTTTCACGAGTGGCTCAACTTTGTCTCAGTGATCACCGTCGCCTCTTAACCTGCAAGCACATCTCACCTCATCAGCTTTTACACCATTTAAAAACGATAAACACCAGGTCTGCTGCACAAATGAACTCCACTAAACACCAAATCCAAACATCAAGTAATCAGATTATTTTATTACTTTTGGATAATGTCAGCGACAAACACACAAAGATGTGAAATGTCAGAGATTTTTACTGAAGTTTATTCTGTTAGAAAACAGAGCCGGATTGTTGTTCTGTCTGAATCAGTGCTGCTAATTTGCATGTTTTGCCCCGCCTCCTTTTGCATTGACCTGCTTCACTGGGGGGGCCCTGATGATAAATATGCACATTACATTTTTAATTATAGTCCAATATGCTGTTTGCACCTGTGCAGTTAAAGTCGGGGGCGTTCATGACACAGAAGATCGTCTTTGGCTATTCCTTAATATGCTCATGAGTTGTGATTATATGATATATATATATTTGTATCATTTTTAACAATGACTATGGTAGCATTACGAACAAAGCAGTTTTTATTGTAAAAAATAAATCTTAACCCTTAAGAGCATGGGACCCTGGGGGGCCCACAGACCACCAGCAGGTTTTTATTTATTTTTTTATGTGTGCATACAGTGCGACTCTTTTCTGTCACTATGTGACAGCTTCTTTTTTGTTTTATTGGAAGCTCGTCCTCTCACCAGGTGCAGGTGCACAGACACAGCTTGCGATGTGGGTTTATGTGGGAGTGAAACATGGCGGTTGGCAGTGACAGCGCTCAAGAAACCTTCCAGCATCCAAAGATAACGAAGACCTGAAGTGTGAGAATATTTTAGCTTCTCCAAAAATCTTGAGGGAAAGTTGATTAAAAATAGTAAGCTCATGCGCAGAAAAAATGCAGCTCAGCACATTCTAACAATAGTGTGATAATACTCACAACTGATCATTTTTGTCACATAATTAGTGATATGAAAACTTCATGTCAGAGCTGCAGGTCCGGTCCTGGTACTTCCTGGTCTTACTGTTCAGCCTTCAACCTTGGACTCTGTCCAGTGTCCAGAGGCAATGACTGGATGTCTTTGGTACCAGGTCTCTTCAAAGGATCCTTGAGTGCTGCTGGAATAACATTGTGTCAGATGAACAGTAACTTATGGAGACTGCAATGAGGAGGATCACTTGCTTTGTGAGGGAACATTACCTTTGACATTTTAGCCTTGTGGTGTGTTTTTCTGTGTGTGATCCAGCACGTAGGACCCCAGTGATTGGAGAACTCCATCTACACCCCCATGTTTCACCTGGCTGCCACAGTGACAGGTCTGAATGGACCTCTTGAAACTAGATCTGTCTGGTTGGTTGCCATCCAGAATCCAAAGGAGTTCTGTGGTGGTTTGTTTTTTTTAATCCCAGGTTTTCCAAATGTTGCAGAGCAGGAAGCTCACTGGACACTGGAGTTCATTATTTACAAATTAGTTCTGCCGTCGCGGTTACTGAGGACTCTGTAATTGTTCCCTTAATAAGTGACAGACTGGAATCAGAAAACTGACTTTTAAAAGTGGCTGTGTCATCACTAAAAAGAAAATAAATACCCACAGAACTATAACAGTTCATTTGTTGATTCAGTGATGTTTTGTTTTTATATATGTATGTATGTATGTGTGCATATATATACTTTCTATGTGTATAACTGTAAAATTGGGGGTTGAGTTTTGCCACAAGGCACATGGGAGAGTAAGGTGGCACCGCCTCTCCAGTCCCAGCCACTGTAACTCCTGCACAGGTGTCTTGGTGGCTTCCCTCACTTGTGCCTGCTCACTCCATTTACCAGTAACTCATCATAGTGTTTACATTTGTTAATGGTTGATTTAACAAGTGATGACTTAGTTGTGTTTTGTTAAAGTGGGAGATTAGGTACCATAACGGCATCCACCCTTTATTTTGACCAAGCCAATGATTAGCACCTGTTCCTCTTCTTGCCTCAGCTAAACAAGTTATGTGTTAGTTGTTGCCTGTTAGCAGTGATGAGGTTGTTACTCAAAAACATAATGGATTACATATTAATCGCTGCTTCTAAAAGTGTAATATTTTACTTTACTGGCTCGGTGGATAACTCGTTACTTTTGCGTTCCGCAGAAGCAGCCTGTTGGCTTTAGTTTTTCATGTTTTAGTGTGGAAGTGCCAAATCCTGCAGTTCCTTGAGTGGCCATTTGAGGCTGCCTACAACAGTGAGTCATTTCCATAGGATCCCAAAACAAAACACGGTTTTGGTCTTTATAACTGCTCATGACAACTGTACAAGGTGTGAATATTTTATATAACTTATCATTTTAAGCTATTTTAAGCCATTAACATAAATAATTAGGGACATTGTATGCCAGTGTGTGCCAGCAGGAGGTTGCCGCCTGCTAGCATAGGCTGCTAGCTGCTGTGGAATCGAGGGTGTTTGTCCTTTCTGAGCATTTTATTAGAGACATCTGAGATAATACAGTTTTCTGTGTAGTTACTTGTACTAATGGTCCATCTAAAAGTCAGTGCTCCAGTATTTCCACTGTGTGAAATTTTAGTATTATTTAATTTGAATGTTAGCACCATTAAGACCAATTAGCAGGTGTCGAGAGCTTGTTGACATTAACTGACGCAATATGCCAGTCACAGCTTTTTCATAACAGGTGGCACCCATCCAATCACGGCCCAGTCCCCAAAAGAAATAAGCATTAATAAAATACCTGATGATACATTAGTTAGCCATAGCTTCTTTGGGAACTCCAAGCCGGGGGTCTGTTCAGGCTTCATTCATCCTGGCTAGTTCATGTCAGTCTTTCCCAGGCCCCGCCTCCTTTGGTCCGGAGGTAGGTGGAGTCAGGCACTCCCAGTATGGTGACATTTGGGGGACCCCCCCCAAGCTTCAAACCAGCTCTTCAGAAAACCTGTAGTCGATGTCAGAGCCGCATCAGTGACATTTGCTGTAACCCTGCTGATTTCTTATGTTAATGAATCCAGAAGTGAATAATTGAATTTGTCTCTGTTCCTGCAGGGCTTCTGTTTTTGAGGCACACAGAGAAATGTGGAGGAACTGAAGGTCCTGATAGGCTGAAAACCAGAGGTATGACTGCTGACACTCACATGACCACAATCTGACACAACTGTAACGCCGCACAAACACAAACTGCTCCTCAAGAACTCACTGACAGCACAGAGACGGAACAACACATGCTCAGTCTGCAGGACTTTACTCGTCTCTGAGGCCATGTGGGTCAAAAAAACACATGCACGTATTACATCATTCACAAATACACACCAGCTGCCCACCGCTCGCTCACATGTTTCACCAGGAACCAACCTGCTGCACAAAACTGCACCATCTTCAACGCTCCTACATACAAATACCAGCTGTGCCACAGACTGAGAGCTGCACAGTGAATGTGCACAATCTACATCCACAGCTTCATTAGATGTCTGCTTCTCTACCTGTGGTCATTACCCAAGGCCAAAAAAATAGGGCCATCGGGTATTGCAAAGACCTTACATCCATCTGTCCATCTGGCTGTGTCTGTCTGTGTTCAGCATAAGTCCAGTCCTATTACTGCCAGAGTCTTCAACTTCACAGGGAACATTTTTAGGACACAGACCTTGGACAAGTTCAAAGATGGCTAACCTTGACCTATTTTAATAGGTCAAAAAGTCACATTCTGTTCCCTATTTTTATGCTATGAATCATGCAACTCTGCTTTGTTTTCGGGGGAGGAGGGCATCATTCTGAGAAGAACATGGTGACAGCCAATCAGAGTAGAGAGGCACTGTGACATCACTGGCTGGTCTCTCTCCGGCTGCTAATTGAAACTGCTGCGTTTCTGTGTAAATATAACATGTTTGTCATATATTATGTAGAAGCAAGTGAGAAACAAGAACAGTCACAGATTTCTGACGTCCGCCAATCCGGATCCGGATCACCTCCAAAATTCAGTGGAATGTTCCGTGCCCTAATATCTATCTGGTGCAAAATTGGTGAGAATCTATGAAGTAGTTTTGAAGAAATCCTTCAAAGCCTTTATAAAGGGAAATCTTGATCCGGATCACCTCCAAAATTTAATGGGTTCTTCTGTGGCCTAACATCTATTTGTGATGAAAAGTTCATCAAAATCCATTCAGTAGTTTTCACGTAATCCTGATAACAGACAGACAAATAAATAAGCACTGATGACTTTATTACGTCCTTGGTGGACGTAATAACATCCGAAACTGAAAATGCTGTTTTTGTAACCTGCAAACACCAATGGAGTCATTTATAAGACATCTCGTGGACATCAGAGTGCGCGCACATTACAAGCTCATGTATGCGCACACGCACCCCCTCCTGCAGATGCCGTTGAAAGGCTGAGGGTATTTTAGCATTGCGTTATATTTTGTTAGTTTTAGAGGGTAACGGTGAATGTACACGCAGGTGTTTGTGTGCTGTAAATCTGTGTGCAGCTGTGATAGAAATAATGTGATGAAATGAATGAACATCACTGCCACTTGACTGCTGAGCTACATGGGGTCAGCGCCCTGCATCCACAGGAGGCTGGAGGTGACCCCAGACAGCTCAGACCCACCACACCGTGTGGCCACAGGCATTCACTAAATTACTATAAAAACTCAGCTTGAATATATAAATCAGATTTCCTTATAAACTGCAGCCCATCGAAAATAGATTCTGTATTTTTTAATCACATAAAAGAGATTATGTATATTTTTAAAGGCCACTTGCTTCGTGTGCACCTGATCCCATCAGACCTCAGACGTGAAACACAGTAGGACCCAGTGAGTACTCGGCTGGAAGGGGACTCAGGAGGACCAGGGGCTGGGTGTGTTTGACTGTACAGAACTGGAATTGTCTCAGTAAGTGCATCCGCTGTAAAAATTCCCATGTGGATCCGCTGTGATGACCCTGAACAACCGGAGCGGCCACAAGACAAACAACAGGAAAGATCACCTGCTTCATGCTGCAGTATCCAGGGATAAGGACTGATGGTCCTCAGGACCTGTGTAGGACAGTCGAGGCTGCACCTCCTGTAACGATGAGGAGACACTGTGGGTTTTTTTTGAGCTGTTCTGTTCTTTTACCAGTCAACTTGGCAGCAGACGAGTGACAGTTCAGTCATTCCCTGATCTGAGTTTAACCTCCAGAGTTGAAGTTAAACATGGAGGTGAAGTTGGATTATTGATTGACAGCCGGCTGCAGGAGCTGCAGCGTCTTCCTCGTCATTTCCGAGTACCATTCATGTGGTGATGATAAACAAACCGCAGCAGAGCGATCAGCAGGCTGGTAGCTGCTTGGTTATGCGTGCTCCAGCTTCCTGATGCGCTTATGTGCGTCTCGCTGCTCGGTGACGGAGACAAGCGGGATTTAATTATTTTAATGAGCAGCATCACAGTTCTGTTCGTGAATCATTGTTTGAGGATGAGCGTCTCGTTGTGTCGTCCCCGCAGCACTGACACGTAACATCAGAAGCAACCTGACTGTGGTCTAACACGTCTGTAGATGTACTTGCACGGCGCCGCTTGGATTGTGTTGGTGGGTGTAATGGCGGCCTGGTGAGAAACAGAAGATGAGTCAGAGTGAAACCCTCCATTTCTCTGAGAACAAGGAGCAGACTGATCATTATCCTCACATTATTCCAGGACTCATATTCATCCTGAGAATCACTTACAGTCAGGAAACAAGCTCATACTTGTGTTCCGCCGCTTGTTGCCTCCTTGCAGCTTGTTGTTGTGATGATAATGACTTTGTCCATGTGGGCTGTGGAGCTATGTGCTGAAATGTCACAGCCATCAGACTGTGGCTCTGTTGTGGCTCCCGGAGACGCTCGCTGAGTAAAAGCAATGCCGCTGTTCAGCCTCGTTATGCGTCGCACTGACGCGTCTGGTACCTACGTTCATCAGTGTGCTTTCCTTACGCTAACTAATGGGATCTGTTCACCAGCTGGTTCTGCCTGCACGACTTCAGTCTAGAGTCGTCGTCTTATTATTATTATTATTATTATTATTATTATTATTATTATTATTATCTGTTGCATCATCACAAGAAAGTCAAACTGCACTTTTCACCTTTAGGATGCTGTTAAAGCTCATGGTCTTACTGCTGGTTAAATGCTTACACTCCAACTCAGAGTTACTGGACCAAATGAACCAGTTTTGTATCATCAAAATCCTCAAAAAAGGATTATCGCGCCGAGTGTTTTAGTTGATCTGATACTTATAGCAGGATAACAAAATGTCCTCACAGAGGCTCCATTGTGTGAACAGTTATCCTCAAACAACACGCACGCCTGATCCTGACCCTTCAGAATAAAAGCCTTCAACATGCACTGCAGCTACAGTTCAATTCAATTTCAATTTATTTCATTTTATATCACTCCAACAAAGTTGCCTCAAGGCACTTCACACAAGTAAGGTCTAACCTTACCGACTCCGAGAGCAAGAACACAGGCGACAGTGTTAAGAAAGACTCCCTCTGATGATATTGAGGAAGAAACCTCAAGCAGACCAGACTCAAAGGGGTGACCCTCTGCTTGGGCCATGCTAACAGGTACAAGGTTTTACAAAGATGAAGAAACAGGAAATCAAAACAATATCAAAAACAAGGTGCAATTGTTGAGATGACCATGCAAGCATTTACGCCGCAGGCAGGGGCTCATCCAGCGCCCTGGGGTGCTGGGCACAAACTTTATTCCAAACGCAGACTGCAGTAGCTGCATCAGCTTTATACATGGCATTACAATAATAATAATAATAATCATAATCATAATATTTGTGTAGTACTTTCTAAACTCATACTCTATACAAAGTTCTTCCCAAAATAGTAAGTCCCTTCAGCTGCTCCCGTGTTTGCACTCGGGGTCACCATAGTAAATCCAAGGTGACTCTGCATGTTGAATTGGCACAACTTTTAACTCGGATGCCCTTCCTGACGCAACTCCACATTACATGGGGAACTGTGGCAGGGGTGGGGTTTGAACCAGGAGACATGTGCACTGAACCACTGAAACCCAAGTGTACTAACCACTTGGCCACCACTCCTGCAAAGTTTTTCCCAAAATAAAATACAATAAAACACT
Organism: Thalassophryne amazonica; assembly: GCF_902500255.1. NCBI lineage: Eukaryota > Metazoa > Chordata > Actinopteri > Batrachoidiformes > Batrachoididae > Thalassophryne > Thalassophryne amazonica. The sequence goes on along the minus strand of NC_047123.1, from coordinate 3,705,837 downwards.
AAAGTTTAAGTAATTAACCTTATAGTTTCTTCAGGTTTCAGTCCTCATGTGGATACAATTCAAGCTGGCAGCACTATTAAATTATAAATTGTTAATATTTATCAAACAATAAAAAAATAATGATTTTTTTTTATTTGTCATATTGTCCAGTACTAAATCAGAGTATTTAATAAAATCTCCAAAGTTATTAACAAAAAAGGACTTTCATTTTCAGTACTGAATTAAAAAATGTACCCGTAACACAATTATTGGCACCTTTTGATGAATTCACACTAAATAAAAACAAACAATCAAAAACCATCAGCTACCCAATCAGACATGCAAAAGATGTAATCTGTGGTAATAGTGGCAGTGCAGAATGTAGTGACAAAGGAAGAATATTTTGAACATGTTAAAAAAAAAATTGATACATTGTGATCCAAAAAAACGAATAATCAGATGTAATTTGTGTAGATGGGGGGGGTTCTTTTATTTTAATAGATAACTTTAATTGGATGGTTTTTATTTCATTCTTCACGAAATAAATCTTTTTTGCTTCTAGATCTAGATCTTTGCTTCTAGTCTAGATTTGGCTGAGCAGTCTCTTTGATGGCAGGTTAAAATTAAAATACAGTGCAGATTGTTTTCTGTTTTGAGCAGAGTGCAGATTGTTTTCTTTTCTGGAGCAGAGTGCAGAGCATGTGTGTGTGTGTGGTGTGTTCATAGACTCACTTTTCACTGACTTCTTTAAATCTCCTGTTATATTTACAATCCATATCCCATGAAAGTCATGCAGCAGACATATTTTAGCTTTGTCGTAACGTGGTGTTATAAACACAGATGTTAGCGCACAGGCTGCACACAGTACTCTTGTGAACAAGCTCAGTCCTACTCCGTATCATGGAACTGCATTCAGTGTCACTTGTAATCTAGTGTTTAATCATGTACAGTACTATGACACACAACATTTGATGGCGTTGTGGACAGTCAGTCTGATCTCCTCATTTAGTGCTGTGGGGAGCAATTGAGGCAGAAAATTGGCAAAGTGGGGGCCACCCTTAAAGCCAGTTTTGTTTTGACAAATCATGGGATAAATACATGAACTGCATGAGTCACTGAATGTGCCTTGGATTTCATTTCCATCAGTCATGAAGAAATACAGAGTGTGGGATTGTATGGCAAATCTGTATGGAGTAGAGCGTTGTCAAGACAAGTGAGGGAAGCCACCAAGACACCCAGAAAACCCTGAAGGAGTTCTCTAGTTGTGATTAGTTGAACTTGTTTTGGCTGTACTGTATGAACAAACCCTGTCTAAAACATTTCTGTTTATAACTTAGTCGACCTTAACGCACCGTGCAGGGAGAGATCCTGAGGGACAGAGTACCATCAGTACGGTCAGAATTGAAAATGCTTTTTCACAAGCCGTATTACATGGACAGTATCAGAAACCCTCAAATTGCTCCGTGTTCCTGCTCAACCTTGTCATTATGTGTAATTTACCAGCAGCCGGAGTTTTATGAACGAGGCTGACTGAAGGTTGTCAAGTGGTTCAGTGCTGTTAAACGGTGCCAACAGCTATGCCGCGACAGCTCGTTTGATGTTGCATTAGCTTCCTGTGCTGGGGCAGCTCAGCTCGTCAATAATCAGCTGCAGTTTCCATCGGTGCTCCACATGTTGGAGGTTTGGCAGTGACTTTAATTATAGTGGGGGAGTAGGGTGGGTCGAGGGCGGCTGCTGGGCTGTGGCCATATGTTGGCCTTTGGTCCTCAGGTCCAAGCCGGAGGCTTAATGAGCTGCCACACAGGAATTAGTGCTGCTTTGACCTCAGTGTTTGGACTGGTGGGAGCGGCCTGCGGCTCAGCTGATTTAGTGCCACTGATTGGCAGAAAGACAGGAAGCAGCAAAGGTTGGATCCTCGCAGAACTTCAAACACACCTCAACAAGCTAATGCGATCGTTTCCACCCTGCACCTACAAACAAACTAAAGATAAATCAGCCTCAAACCCTGACTGTTCACAATTTAAATGTCAGACAGAAACATAAAGTCTGTTTCATAATGTTGTGAAATTATTGGACTCAGTCAGAAGATAAAACGGTTATACTGTACTCATGTTTCATCATCACGTCTCTGTTGGTTCAGGCTGTGACATGACAAACATCTCATATCATGGTAAAGGGCATTTCATATCGTGCACATAACTGGTGCGCTGGTGCTTAAGTGCTTGTGCATGCTAAAAATAAATGATGCACAGCAGAAAAAATGGAGCGTTGCGCTCTCATAATAATAATAATAATAATAATAATAATTTATTAATTTATATAGCGCCAAATCACGAGTAATCGCCTCAAGGCACTTCACAAACATTTAAAAGCAGAATAAAATGAAATAAGATTAAAACACAATAAAAGAAAATGTAACCATAAAAAGGTAAAAGAAATAAAATAAATAAAATGAATATAAAAAGACACACAATCATATAAAATGCTAATGATAAAACAGGGAGAACAAATGTGTCTTCAGCCTGGCTTTAAAAGTCTCCACAGAGTCCGACTGTCGTATCAGCACAGGCAGATCATTCCACAGAGCTGGGGCGCGGTGATAGAAAGTTCTGTATCCCGCTGACTTTTTCTTCACCCTCGGGACACACAACAGTCCTGCACCCTGTGAACGCAGAGCCCTTGCCGGCACATAGGACTCAACCAGGCCGGCCAGATAGGGGGGTGCCAGTCCATGAACAATTTTATAGGCCAATAGTAATACTTTAAAATCCGATCTCAAAGAGACCGGAAGCCAGTGAAGGGATGCCAGAACCGGCGTAATATGGTCAAACCTTCTGCTTTGTGTCAGAAGTCTGGCAGCAGCATTTTGAACCAGTTGAAGACCCCTGATGCTGGACTGTGGTAAACCAGAAAACAAAGCATTACAGCAGTCCAATGTAGAAGAAACAAACGCATGAATCAGAGTCTCAGCATCAGCCATAGACAGGATGGGACGAATCTTTGCTATATTTCTTAGATGAAAGAAAGCAGTCCTCATAAAGTCCCTAATGTGGAGGTCAAAGGACAACGTAGGATCAAAAATTACCCCAAGGTTCCTCACTTTGTCAGTATGATGTATAACACATGAACCTAGGCTAAGCGCTAGCTGATCAAATTGGTGCCGATGTCCCTCTCAGAGGGAAAGTGATGCACACATTATCCAGGAAGAGTTTTCTGCTGCACATCATGTATGTTTAGTGCACAGGAGCGCCTAAGCACCAGTTATGTGCGTGATACAGTAAATTATTACACATTAAATTTTGCAATCAAAAATGAAAAGGTAGTTACTCATATTTGATCATTTTTCTTCTTTTTTTTTTATAACTTTTGGGCAAATTAAGCTTGTAAGATTTACTCATTGACTTTCAAAACGTTCATGCATGTACTGCATTTCTTTTGGTCTTGCATTTTAAGTACATTTTCTTTAAATGTACATAACTTCAGTGGTTAGAAAAAACCACTTAATCTCTAAAACATACTGTTAGTTTGAATGTTTCACCACTTTTACACTTTAAAGCGCCAGTGAACGCAGCCACATCTCTGCAGCCCGTTTATTTATCTTTTTAAATCGTTGTCATTGAAGGTTTCCGCAGAGTTTTCTTTCATGCATTTCTGCTTTCTGTCCATGTATTTTGTTGTGCGTTCTTTCACTTGTGGCGTAACATTAAAGTCTCAGTTTATTGAAAACACGTGGAGTAGATGAATATCTGATCTCTCCAGAAGAAAGTACACCAGTAGCAGCAGGCCCGCCTCCGTCACGGCCTAAAGTCCACCCGTGTTCATCATCAGGGCTGAGGGATTCCAAATACACACCGCCAGCTTTAACTGCTGTGGTTTCAAAGGACTGATTGTTGTGTGGACCGCTGAAGAGGAGGTACTGCTGGCCCACCACCACCAGAGGGCGCCCTGCCTGGAGTGCGGGCTCCAGGCACCAGAGGGCGCTGCCGCCTTATGGGAGCAGCCGGGGTGACAGCTGTCACCCATCACCGGACACAGCTGTTCCACTCAGCACAGAGGTATATCAGGAGGACGGCGTCTCCACCTCAGTGCCGAGATATCGCCTAAGACTGAGGTAATATTCTCTGCATTCATATTCTGAACAACCAGCTAAAGCTTGTTAAACCTTTTCAGGACTGTTGACTACTGGTAGCTACATTGCTTGGATAAGTACTCACCTTCCTGCTATACATTGACAAGAGGTGGAGGCGGCTTCTCCCCTCTCCGTTACTGGGTGCTGTCGCATCCACACCTGTGTGTTGTTGCTCTCTCCCGCCAGCAGTACCGGATCCGACGAGCGGAGGCAGTGGCCACCTGGGAATTCGGGACTTGGCGGTTCCAGTATTTCCAGGGTTCGGTGGCAGAGGAGATCTGGGTGGTTCCGGTTTGACTGAGACAGACGTCTCCTACCTTCGAGCCTGCCCACACGACACCAGCGGATTCGACCCCAAATTGTGATTGTTGTATTCATTGTGCTCATTCCACAATAGTAAACCTTGTTATTCCCTTCCTCCATTGTCCGTTCATTGCGCCCCCTGTTGTGGGTCCGTGTTCCTACACTTTCACAACACTGATGTCTTCATCTCTAATAACACTGAAGACAGCCTTCTGGTGTCTCATCTCTCAGTGATCAATAGTTACAGTATCCATGCAATTATTTATTGATGTATTGATCAGGGTCACACCAGCTGACAACAGATGACGTTTGCCTATGATGGAGGAACTGTCACATGATCTATTCATCCCTTTGTAACACAGGCACAGTGGATCCTCTGCTTCTGTCTGTTAGCTGTTCGTCCTGCGTCCTGATGGGTACCCAGAACGTCTGGAGAGTTAGCTTTCAGTTTTGTCTGTGACTTGTTGAGGGTACGTCAGTCTGTTAACACCTTTAAGCATCATTTCAAAGCTTTGTTCTTCATTCATTTGTTTATTTTTATTGTTTTCTGATGAGTGGAGCTGGTAGCTCAAAGACTCTTGGAATTCTTTGGACTGTGAAGGACACACCTGTTGTATTTTTCATTTTCAGGGGAATAAGCCACCACAGTCTCATTTGAACACTACATGATCTTACAGGATTTGACCACTTGTGGGGACCTGCGCTCCATTGTGTAATATATACACAGCATAAGTTCACACAGAAAAATGGTGTACTGTTTTGTTTTTGGCTACAACCACCAAAGCAGTTGCAAAAGTATTTTTTCCCAGTTCCCAGTGAAGAGAAGACGAGGCGAGTGGGAGACGTCGTGTCGGTAAGTGTTAGCCTACACAGCTAACCACAGTAGCTCCGTTCTCTTGCCTGCAAATCTGCCTCGATACATTTGAGCTCTGGGTCTTAAACAAACTGCAACACATGTCCATTTTCCCACCGCATCGTCACTTTTTCTTTGCATTTTCACTTTCTTTGTGTGTAATTTTCCCAAAAACCCAGAGAAAATGCCATGTTTCTGTTCCCGGAAGTAGCAAAAGTATGTCATATGCATCATACGCCTTTTAATGCCCGACCTCAAATGACACTGCAGTGCCCAATGAAGGCTGCATTCAAAGGAGCGTGTTGGGAAGGTGTCGTAGCACGGACCCACAACAGGGGGCGCAAATGAACGGACAATGAATAAGCCAAAAAGTAACAATTTAATGTTGTGACAACACACAACTAAATACACAAAATTTGTAAAGTCAATTAACACCAGGTGACGTGTGGGCAGGCTCGAAGATAGAAGACCCCCGACGAGAGAGAAGCCGCGTCCCACACGGCTTCCACCACCAACGGTCTGAAGAACACCGGGGCCGCCAAGTCCCGAGTCCCCAGGTGGCCTCTGTCTTCGGCTGTCGACCCTGGTACTGCTGGCAGAAAACAAAGACAAGATGAATGAGTGTGAGTCCGCACACTCAGTAATCCACAGTCTGCACTGTTATGAGGGAGCACCTCCACCTCCAATCACACACTCGTGCAGCTCCTGTTTAAACCACTTATCTGGTTTGGGGTGTGAGGCGAAGCCGTCGCTGTCACACCAAACGCCAATCCCACAGATAAGGACGAACACCACAGGATAACGGCTGCAAGAGAAGTTCAGATTATCACTCAATGATATGAGTCCGCAGAGAAAATTACCTCTTCGGTAGTCGATTTCTCGGCGAGGAGGTGGAGTTGCAGTCCGGCCTTTATGGTGATGATGATGATGATGAACGAGTGACAGCTGGTGCTGAGGATGAGTGACAGCTGTCACTTCTTCTGGGTCTGGCGCCCTCTCGTGCTTGGAGCCCGCACTCCAAGCAGGGCGCCCTCTGGTGGTGGTGGGCCAGCAGTACCTCCTCTTCAGCGGCCCACATAACAGGACCCCCCCCCTCAACGGGTGCCTCCTGGCGTCCGACCAGGCTTGTCCGGATGTCTCTTGTAAAAATCGGCCAGGAGGGCCGGGTCCAGGATGAAGCTCCTCTTCACCCAGGAGCGTTCTTCAGGTCCATACCCCTCCCAGTCCACCAGATATTGGAACCCCCGGCCCTTACGACGGACGTCCAGGAGCCTGCGGACTGTCCAAGCAGTCTCCCCGTCAATGAGCCGGGCAGGAGGCGGCGTAGGTCCCGGAGCACAGAGGGGCGAGGTGTGGTGTGGTTTGAGACGGGACACATGAAACACAGGGTGGATCCGCAGTGAAGCTGGGAGTTGGAGCTTCACTGCGGCCAGGGTTGATGATCTTGAGGATTCGAAAGGGTCCAATGAATCTGTCCTTCAGTTTTGGGGAGTCCACACGGAGAGGGATGTCCTTAGTCGAGAGGCACACCTTCTGCCCGGGCTGGTATGTGGGGGCCGGGGAACGCCGGTGGTCCGCATGGGTCTTGGCCCTCGTCCGGGCCTTTAACAGGGCAGAGCGGGCGGTCCGCCACAACCGGCGGCACCTCCTGAGGTGGGCCTGGATCGAGGGCACACCGACCTCTCCCTCCACCAGCGAGAACAATGGGGGCTGGTACCCCAAACATGCCTCAAAAGGGGAGAGGCCGGTAGCAGGCGAGACTTGGCTGTTATGGGCATACTCGATCCAGGCCAGATGGTGACTCCAGGCCGCCGGGTGCGCAGAGGTGACGCAGCGAAGGGCCTGTTCCAACTCCTGGTTAGCCCGCTCTGCCTGGCCGTTTGTCTGGGGGTGGTACCCGGACGAGAGACTCACGGTGGCCCCCAGCTCCTTACAGAAACTCTTCCAAACCTGCGAAGAGAACTGGGGACCACGATCTGATACAATGTCCGATGGTATCCCATGCAGCCGCATGACGTGGTGGACCAGGAGGTCTGCCGTCTCCTGGGCCGTCGGGAGCTTCGGGAGGGCCACGAAGTGGGCCGCCTTGGAGAACCGGTTCACTATCGTGAGAATAATGGTGTTGCCCTGGGATGGCGGGAGGCCCGTGATGAAGTCCAGGCCGATGTGAGACCAGGGGCGGTGAGGCACCGGCAGGGGTTGGAGGAGTCCCGAGGTCCTCCGATGGTCTGCCTTGCCCCTGGTGCAGATGGTACAGGCCTGGACGTAGTCCCGAATGTCGGTTTCCAGGGACGCCCATCAGAAGCGCTGCTGGACCACTGCCACGGTCCTACGCACTCTGGGATAACAGGAGAGCTTGGACCCGTGACAGAAGTCCAATACGGCAGCTCTTGCCTCTGGTGGGACGTACATTCTGTTCTTGGGGCCGGTCCCCGGGTCCGGGCTCCTTGCCAGGGCCTCCCGGACGGTCTTCTCCACGTCCCAGGTGAGGGAGGCCACGACAGTGGACTCGGGGATGATGGTCTCGGTGGGGTTCGACAGCCCCGCCTTGGCTTCTTCTTCGTGCACCCGGGACAATGCATCCGATTTTTGGTTTTTGGTCCCGGGGCGGTACGTGATCCGGAAGTCAAAGCGCCCGAAGAACAGAGACCAGCGGGCTTGCCTGGGGTTCAGCCGCTTGGCGGTCCGGATGTACTCCAGGTTCCGATGGTCCGTGAAAACCGTGAAAGGCAACGACGCCCCCTCCAGCAGGTGTCTCCACTCTTCAAGAGCCTCCTTCACCGCGAGGAGCTCCCGATTGCCGACGTCATAGTTCCGTTCAGCTGGGGTCAACCTGCGGGAAAAATAGGCACAAGGATGGAGAACCTTATCAGCCTCCACGCTCTGGGACAGCATGGCTCCTATCCCTGAGTCAGAAGCGTCCACTTCCACTATGTACTGGTGATCAGGATCAGGCTGCACCAGAACTGGTGCAGTCGAGAACCGGCGTTTCAACTCCTGGAACGCGGCTTCGCACCGATCCGACCAGGTGAAGGGGACCTTGGTGGAGGTCAGGGGGAGGTCAGGGCAGTCAGGGGGCTAACTACCTGACTGTAGCCTTTAATGAACCTCCTGTAGAAATTTGCAAAGCCGAGGAACTGCTGCAATTTCCTGCGGCTTGTTGGTTGGGGCCAATCTCTCACCGCCGCAACCTTGGCCGGATCAGGGGCGACGGAGTTGGAGGAGATGATGAACCCCAAGAAGGACAAAGAAGTGCGGTGGAACTCGCACTTCTCGCCCTTCACAAACAGCCGGTTCTCCAACAACTGCTGTAGGACCTGACGTACATGCTGGACATGGGTCTCAGGGTCCGGGGAAAAGATGAGTATATCGTCCAGATATACAAAGACGAACCGATGCAGGAAGTCCCGCAAGACGTCATTTACCAAAGCTTGGAACGTCGCGGGGGCGTTAGTGAGGCCAAACGGCATGACCAGGTACTCAAAGTGACCTAACGGGGTGTTAAATGTCGTCTTCCATTCGTCTCCCTTCCGGATCCGAACCAGGTGGTACGCGTTTCTAAGATCCAATTTAGTGAAAATTTGGGCTCCATGCAGGGGCGTGAACACTGAATCCAACAGAGGTAACGGGTATCGGTTGCGAACCGTGATCTCGTTCAGCCCTCTGTAATCAATGCATGGACGGAGTCCGCCGTCCTTTTTGCCCACAAAAAAGAAACCAGCACCCATCGGGGAGGTGGAGTTCCGGATCAGCCCGGCAGCTAAAGAGTCCCGGATGTAGGTCTCCATTGATTCGCGTTCCGGACGTGAGAGGTTGTACAACCTACTGGACGGGTACTCAGCTCCCGGGACCAAATCGATGGCACAATCGTACGGTTGGTGCGGGGGAAGAGTGAGCGCCAGATCTTTGCTGAAAACGTCAGCAAGATCGTGGTACTCCTTTGGCACCGCCGATAGATTGGGGGGGACTTTAACCTCCTCATTAGCCGTCGTGCCGGGAGGAACCGAGGATCCTAAACACTCCCGGTGGCACAACCCCAGACGGCCAATCTATCCGGGGATTGTGCTTCACCATCCATGGAAATCCCAAAATCACTCGGGAGGTAGAAGGTGTTACATGGAACACGATCTCCTCCCTGTGATTTCCAGACATAACCAAGGTCACAGGCTGTGTCTGATGTGTGATTAATGGAAGCAGGGTGCCATCTAGTGCTCGCACCTGCAATGGTGCCGGCAGAGCCACCAGGGGGAGCCCTACTTCCTTTGCCCATCTGCTATCCAGCAGATTCCCTTCCGACCCCGTGTCTACCAGTGCTGGGGTGTGAAGGGTTAAATCCCCACAAAAGATCGTTACTGGGATTCATGCAGATTTGCGGGGTTTCCCCGCGTGCGTGTTATGGCCCACCCTTAGCCCAGTTTCTAAGGACGGGCGTTGTAGTTTGACCGTTTGGGGCAGTCCTTCTGCATGTGCTCACAAGAGCCGCAGACAAAACACTCCCCGCGGGCCAGCCTCCTTTGTCTGATGTTTGTCTTAACTTTGGCCCTGCTCGTGTCCATAGCCTCCTCAGCAGGGGGAGCTGTAGCCACACGGAGCTCTCTGGCAGTGAAGCGTGGGGACGACGTCACCTTTTCGGAACCGGAAGGGGGAGGGACGGCTCGTGCCCGGTCACGCCCCCCGGCCTGCTCCCGACGATGCTCATTTAAACGGTTGTCTAAGCGTATAACCAAATCGACAAGCCCGTCAAAATCCCGCGGTTCCTCCTTAGCCAGCAGGTGCTCCTTCAGGACCGGAGACGGTCCATTTACGAAGGCGGCGCGGAGTGCAACGTTATTCCAGCCGGACCTCGCTGCCGCGATGCGGAAGTCAACTGCATACTCGGCTGCGCTGCGGCGCCCCTATCTCATTGACAGCAGCACGCTCGAAGCGGTCTCGCCTCTGTTGGGATGGTCAAACACTTGTTTGAACTCCCGTACAAACCCAGCATAAGACGTTAGGAGCCGTGAATTCTGCTCCCAAAGCGCCGTAGCCCAGGCGCGTGCCTCTCCTCGAAGCAGATTAATAACATAAGCCACCCGGCTGGCGTCTGACTCGTACATGACAGGACGCTGTGAAAAGACGAGCGAACACTGCATGAGGAAGTCTGCGCACGTCTCACCACAGCCCCCGTACGGTTCCGGAGGGCTTATGTATGCTTCAGGGGACGGTGGGGGGGGTCGTTGAACGACCAGTGGAACGTCTGTTACGGGCCCAGGACCAACAAGAGGAGTGGCTGCAGCAGCGCCCTGATCGCGTGCTTCCACCCTGGCGGTGAGAGCCTCCACCCTCCGGTTAAGGAGAACATTCTGCTCGGTCACTAAATCTAGCCGAGCCGTGAAGGTGGTTAAGATCTGCTGCAGCTCACTCAACACGCCTCCCGCTGACGCCTGCGCTCCTGGCTCTTCCATTGGCCGTTCAAGCTCGGGTTGACGCCCCTCGGAATCCATGACGAATGGCCGAGAAATCCTGTTGGGAAGGTGTCGTAGCACGGACCCACAACAGGGGGCGCAAATGAATGGACAATGAATAAGCCAAAAAGTAACAATTTAATGTTGTGACAACACACAACGAAATACACAAAATTTGTAAACACCAGGTGACGTGTGGGCAGGCTCGAAGATAGAAGACCCCCGATGAGAGAGAAGCCGCGTCCCACACGGCTTCCACCACCAACTGCCTGAAGAACACCGGAGCCGCCAAGTCCCGAGTCCCCAGGTGGCCTCTGTCTTCGGCTGTCGACCCTGGTACTGCTGGCAGAAAGCAAAGACAAGATGAATGAGTGTGAGTCCGCACACTCAGTAATCCACAGTCTGCACACAGTTAGGAGGGAGCACCTCCACCTCCAATCACACACTCGTGCAGCTCCTGTTTAATCCACTTATCTGGTTTGGGGTGTGAGGCGAAGCCGTCGCTGTCACACCAAACGCCAATCCCACAGATAAGGACGAACACCACAGGATAACGGCTGCAAGAGAAGTTCAGATTATCACTCAATGATATGAGTCCGCAGATAAAATTACCTCTTCGGTAGTCGATTTCTCGGCGAGGAGGTGGAGTTGCAGTCCGACCTTTATGGTGATGATGATGATGATGAACGAGTGACAGCTGGTGCTGAGGATGAGTGACAGCTGTCACTTCTTCTGGGTCTGGCGCCCTCTCGTGCTTGGAGCCTGCACTCCAAGCAGGGCGCCCTCTGGTGGTGGTGGGCCAGCAGTACCTCCTCTTCAGCGGCCCACATAACAGAGCGCTCAAAGTGTGACAACATAGTCGAACTGCTATGGTGCACACGGTAGACGGATGCAGCCTGTGCATTATCACCCCCACCTGGAATAAAATGTGTGTCACAGCCTGAGTTTGGAGACGAGCACTGTGCCGTAACATGGAGATGTGAAAAATACAGATTATGAAGCGAGAATGATTAGAAATGGTGAACAGAGCTGGAAGTCAGTGAAGTTTTCTCCAAAACAGTGGATGCAATATGAGGAATAAATGCTTGGATCTTTCATTTTTTAAAATTTTAAATCTTGGAATTGATGCATCCCAGATTTATTTATTTAATTACATGGTTTTGGATTTGTGCCATTCAATGTCAGATTTAATTGTCTTTATTCCAGATTAACTCCAACCTTATGACAAAGTTTAGTTTTTGAATCCCACGAACAAACAGTCAGACACTGCAGCTGAAGATGTGCTGGCTACGTGTGGGGCCACTTGTTTGTGTCAGATATTTCTGTGTTTCTCTGCTGATTGATTAGCAGTAAATGAGGTCCCTACCACGCGCTGTTGTCTGTCAGCAGACGGGCGTTTCTGGAGCATCTGCTGTCTAGACGCCGCTGTGCAGAGGAACCATGCTGATTCAGCTCACGCTGGAAGTGACTGTGCTCAGACCGAGAACACTTTCTCACTTTAAGTCACCTAGATATCTCACACACATACACACACACACACCATCTATTCGATCCAGACACTGAAGTGTAGCCGTGTTGACGTCACGCCGTTTCCACATCCGCTTTCATCCTGTTATTCTCCAGGACAGAAACAATCCCTGTGTGGTGGCCACGCCCACACGCTGCCATGCAGCTGACTGTGCACCCAAGGTACTTACTATGCTTGGGAATGTGGTAACCTAGCAACAGGGTGTTGAGACAAATCCATGTGTTGGGTTCGGTGATGGAGACGGTGAGCTGAATCCTGCTTCATGATGTGTGTTTGTGTCACTTTGAGTCTTCATCCTGCTAACAGAGAAACAAACATTTTAAAAAAAGATTCAGGATCAAAGGCCAGTGATCACAATCAAAGAAACGAAAAGCCAGTAGAAGAGTGTTGGAGGTATGCTTTCTCCAAATGCCATTCAATTCAACTTATTTTATTTATACAAAGCTGCTTCAAGGTGCTTCACACAAGTAAGGTCTAACCTTACCAACCCCTAGAGCAAGCACACAGGCGACAGTGGTAAGAAAATACTCCCACTGATGATATCGAGGAAGAAACCACAAGCAGGCCAGACTCAGAGAGGTGACCCACTGCTTAGGCCATTCTGCCAGTTCCAAGGTGTTACACAGTTATTACCAAACTGAAGAAACAGGAAACAGAAAACCAGAATAGCATCAAAACAAAGTGCATTATTGAGGTAAGCACGCAGTCATTGTTGCCACAGGTCCAGGTCCAGCACTCTGGGGTGCAGGGCCAGCATCCGTCCATCACCTTGTCAGTGGGACACAGCACAAGCAGTGCTTATGGAAGAGTACATTCCAAAAGCAGACTGTAGTGGCTCAGAGAGGTCACCCTCGGCAAGATGGTCCACAAGCTGCTGCTTCAGCTTCAGCCAGGGCATCTCGTGGTCAATCCAGCACCCTGTGGTACGCAGCAGTCAGCCTTGTGCCTTCAGTGCCTCGGACAGAGAGAAAAAGTGCAGAATCAGTCGGCCAGAAATAACTGCGCCTAAAGTACAGGTTCACCAACAGTAAATCAACAGGGGAGCAGAGAGAATACTAAGGTGAATGCAGAGCCTGGGCCGGTACGTTGGGTATAATTAGGTCAGCTCAGTAGGGAGGTGCTAGTCTGTGAACACTTTTATAGGTTAGTAACAGAACCTTAAAATCTGACCTCACAGAGACAGGCAGCCAGGGAAGAGATGCCAAAATGGATGTAATGTGGTCAAACTTTGTGCTTCTTGTCAAGAGTCTGGCTGCAGCATTTTGAACCAGTTGGAGACCCCTAATGATGGACTGTAGTAAACCAGAAAATAGAATTGCAGTAGTCCAGTCTAGAAGAGATAAATGCATGGATCAGAGTCTCTGAATCAGCCATAGACAGGATTGGATAATCTTCACTATGTTTCAAAGGTGGAAGAAAGCAGTCCTCATATCTCTAATGCAGGGGCGGGTAACTTGTTCCAGAAAGGGCCAAGAGGGTGAAGGTTTTCTTTGCAGCCGCTGACTCTACCAGGTGATTTCACTGATTAATATCACTTTGAGCAGATGGAATCAGTTAATCAGTGAAATCACCTGGTGGAATCAGTAGCTGCAAAGAAAACCTGCACCCTCTTGGCCCTTTCTGGAACAAGTTACCCACCCCTGCTCTAATGTGTAGGTGAAAGGACAGCGTGGGGTCAAAATTCACCCCAAGGTTCCTCATTTTGTCAGTGTGATGTATGACGCACAAGCCTAGGTTAAGCGTTAGTTGGTCAGACTGATCTCGATGTCTCATTGGTCCAAGGACCATCATTTCAGTCTTGTCCGAATTTAAAAGTAATTGCTAGACATCCAGCTTTTCATTGATGCAAGGCAATCCTCTAAGGATTTTATGTATATGATTACCAGGAGTTATTGTTACGTACAACTGTCAGCGTAGCAATGAAAAGTAATCCCATAACACCACAGTATGTGTCCAAGGGGTGCTATATAAAGGGAGAAAAGCAGTGGGCCTAAGATGGACCCCTGTGGAGCCCCATATTTAATGGAAACAAGGTTAGAGGTAATGTTGTCGTTCAGAACACAGTGAGAGCGAGTGGTTAGGTAGGGAGGTGATGGTCTCGTGGTTAAGTGTTGGGCTTCAGACCAGAGGATACTTGGTTCAAAACCCAGCCAGACTGGAAAATCACTAAGAGCCCCTAGGCAAGGGCCTTAATCACCTAGTCATATTTTAGACCCCCAAGAGCCAATAAGATAAATCCAGATTTATGAATTAAAGCAACAGCTCCTGGGCAGGCTTCATTTAAGGGGAGGACAGTGGTAGGTTTCAGCCAGGTTTCACATAAACCAATCATATCTAAGTGGTGTTCCATAATTAGATAATTTATCAACAATCATTTTGAGGGCGGTGACCTTATGTTAATGAGACCCAAACTAAGGATCTCAGTGGAGTTGACATTCTAACTGTTGGGATTTGGGGGTGGTTCCAGAGTAATATATATAAGAGGCCTAAAATAGGTTTGGGTTTGTGGAGTTCCACACAGGTTGACACAGAATATTTGAAGTTGCAGAAACAGCCAGTGGGGCAGCCTCAGTTTTACTGTTATTGTTCTAGTTTAGAAATTGAACGGTCTTTTGTTTGTTTATTTGTTTTTTGTCAGACAGTCTGAATTACATTACACTAACTGTCTTCTTTTTTTGTTTTGGACATGATATGAGGATGAATTTGATTGTATAGAGGTAGGCGTGCCCTGCTTTGGGTCCTCGGGAGGGGACTGTTTATTTGTTGGTGTTCATGGTTTTTGTGTTCTTCATGACCACTGTGCACCGTGACGGAGGAACTTTTGATATGACTGAAGCACAAAGCTATAAGAAATCTTGCCCCGACGCAGAAGGAAAATTCAGGTCCATTTGTAGTCCTTTGGATGAAGGTCCATAGATCTGATACCATCAAGATGATTTTCAGAGAAAATTGTTTGTGCAATTTTTTTTTTTAATTTGGTACAAACAATCCTTGGGAGACTGCCTGGTCACAGGAAGTTGGACTTTCTGATTGAATCTTTGTGGGCCCCCAGGAAAGGGACAAAAAAAGCAATTTTTCACACTTTTTTTTCTCATTTTATGTAAACATTCTTTGGGAGGTTTCCTACAAATAAAAACAAAAAAAAATCTCATTGTCCTTGAATCATTCTAATGGCCTTGAAAGGACCAAAAATGGCATTTTGTGTTATATGGCTGGGGGGGGCCTGGCTGCCGGTTTGTTTGTCTGTTTGTTTTCCTCCCAGGTGGCGTGCATTTGGGACTGAGTGGCTGTGTTGCTGAGGCTGTCAGGACCTCACCCTGATCACCTGCGACTCGTCAGGACTCACAGCTGAGGTGCATCTGGATGGATTGGAGCATGTTGGCATTTAAGACTGGAGTGCACAGTGTGTATTTGCCAGAGACTCGACCTTGTGACCAGACGGGTGAGATCGTCGTCTCGGGAGCCATCTCATCAGCAGCGGATGCTGAGAAACGTCCAGGTTTGATGCACAGTCTGTGAAAGAGGAGGGGGTGAGGTCTCACGCTCGTCAGCACACTTCCTGAGGTACGTTAGATTTTGTGACTAACAGTTATACAGTCAGTAAATGTGGTGTCCCTCACACCTTATTGTATTGAGCTGTTTGTTAGTCATGTATCAGCTTCCACTGCGGTGGAGTTTTGTGAACTGGATGTTCCATGCCTGCAGGTTGGAAGCTGATCAGCAATCAAGCCAGGAAGTGTTTGCTGTTTGTACACCTTTAAGTGTTCTGTGTGTAGAGTGTGGACTCACATAATGGTTCCTTCTTTCACAGACTCGGTTGTTGCGGCCACCTGGGGGGTGTCGGCGGGGTCCTTGGGTCCGAAACAGCTTCTGGCTCTGGACCGTTAGCGCTGCTGGGAGCGCACCACGCCAGGCCGCACCTTTCTGTTCTTACATTTTCACTGTTATGTATTAAATTCAGTTAGCCTTTGTACCGTGCTCTGCTTATTTCATACTGGGTCCTTCAAACGCTGGTCGGTTCTCCGAGCTGCGTCCGACACATAACAATTTTGCACATTTTGCTGAAAAAACTGTAATTGCTTTCTGAAGGCAGTCTTGTAACGATGACTCAACACTGGAGGTTTGCACCTTCTGTCTCGACCTCATGGGCAGGAAGTTCTGCGTGTTTGCAACTTGTAGGTGCTGCATGTTACAATATTCTGTTGTACATAAAACATGATGGTTTGTGTTCTATGTTGCAAGCTGTCATTTTGAATTCTCATGTCTTTTCAACCACAAATGTCTTCAGAGTATGTCGAAAAAAATGGGTTTATTGTTCCAATACTTTTGAAGGAGACTTACGTGTTTAACCCCGTCCACATGCTGCATTCTTGAATTCTTGAGCCTGAATACACTTGTTTACTAATAATATACTCTGGTAATGTCATGAAACTCTTGGTACTGCGTGGCTCTTGCCCCGTGTTTTGTGGTGTAAGCAGTCAGAGTCACAGCCGACCCAGGAAACACTCAGTTTTTGTGTTTTATGTAACAATGCGGGTTGAAGGGTGATGCGTTTCAGTGCTAAGCTTTAAACAAAAATTGTCTTCCTGTGAGAGACGAGGACCGCTTTGGATGATGGCGGTGTTAGTGAGGCGTGGTCGGAGGTGAAGCGTGTGGAGGCTGCGGGGCCTGCTGGCGTCGAGCTCGCTGTGACACGGTTCTAACCTCATCAGCCTCCTTAATGAGTCCACAGAATGATCAGTCGCTGCAACATTTATGAATAAAATACAAACACGGTATCGGAGAGCCTGTTATTGATCAGGTCTATTGATCAAAATAGAAAATTAATTTTTTTAGTTTTTTTTTAAGTAAAGCGTCTGGTTTGGTAGAATGTGCTGGTGCTGCATTTTGCTGCATAATTCACCTTACAGAACTGCCTTGGGTCCCAGTTGGACACTAAAAGGTAGACCAGCACTCTGGAAGGCAGGCGGGGGTCTGCATCAGTCCAGTCATACGGGGACGTCACTCTGCTTTTCACAATAGCTGGACATAAAGTAACATAAAGAGGTCATTCTACCATTCTAATCAAGTTGTTTTCTGTTAGTTAATCAGTTGAGCAGTAAATGTTTCCACTGGTGACTGAGGAGGAGGTTGATTGACTGGACTCCAGCTTGGCGGCTGCAGCACTGAGCAGTCATCTTTGTTCTTGTTGTCCTTCACCTTTTCAGCTGACCAGCACCACCGCTGCTGCTGTTCCTGACACTGAGCCGCCCTGACACAATGGTGTCAGCATAAGCCCCGCCTAATTTCACTTTGACTGACAGCAGAGAGGGCAGGATCTACTGACACAGTCAGCAGAGGATCATGGGAGCAGCAGCAGGAAGAAAAGTAGATGCATGTGGCCTTTTTGCTGAACGATTCCCTATCGGCCCTTCAGAGCAGGCGCTGTTTTTGAGGGTGTTTGTCAGGAAAATGATCATTCTTTACTTTGATTGCAGACCCTGCAAAGCAGCTCTGCAATCAACCGCTTCTGCAGCATGACTCTGCTTGAAGCTTGAACCAACAAAGAAGTGCTCCGACCTGCTGCTAAATTGGTTCTCTGCTTCGCTGCTTTTCAGAAGCGGCAAGTCCACTTCTTAACCCTTCTCAAAGCCATTTAAAGAAGTCCATCATGAGTCACTTTTGTGCTGATTAAAGTCACTAACAGGGACTCTTGTCTTGTTGTGGGCAAGAAACGAGAATCGTGCACCACCCCAAACGCTGCATCGCTCTCTGCCGAGTCAAGATAGAGTCTGGATGGAATTAATAACTTCAAAGTGAATCACCGTTTTAAATCAAATGAAATCTCTTTCCAAATGTTGTAACACAAACAATAAACTACAGTCAACCAAAATGTTTTTTTTCCCTCCCAAAATGAGACATCCTGCATTTTTTATGAATTACACTGATGCTGACGTGCAGCGCGGCCGGCTGAGCTCAGCTCAGAGACCATGTATGGAGTTACATTTGTGCCATTAATGTCTGACAGGAAATACTTTTGACAAAAACTACAGATTTTGTTTATTTCTATTTATGTCCAGAGATCAAGGATCCAGTGACCAACTTCATATTAATTTAGTTTGAGACTCCATAAATTGTTGTTGACATAGAAAACCTGTACAGTCTACTTTCACTACACAGAAAATTCACAGGAGGTATCGATAAGGGAATCGATAAGGAATTGGATCAATAAGCAGATTTGATAATGGTATTGATATCGATAAAATCTTATCAATACCCATCCCTACTGCCTGCAGTGAAGTTTTTACCTGCCATCGTTGTGGATCTCTGTGTTGGGAGTCCTCTGTTACATTACCATTACAAAAGAGCTTCAAGTGCTGAGTCTGTTTTTTTTTTGTGTTTTTTTTTTAATTGAATGGGGAAACAGTTTTTGTTACCAACATGTAAACATGTTTATTTCTGCAGTAAACTTTGGCGTCTCTGGGGAGTCACTCGCTTTCAGAGCCAGCCTCATCTGGCCATTCAAGGAACTGCAGGATCTGGCTTTATTTTGCAGCTCTGGCAGTTGCTGCTTGGTGATAAAACCCAAACATCTGTCACCGACAGTTTTTCTGCTTTAAAGCCATTTTCAGACTGAAAGCGCAGAGACGCCTTTGTCACCATGATGCTGGGCAACAACTTGTAGCCGCTGAGGAGGCCAAACCGAGGAGGATTAAAGTCTGATAGAGTCCCTGACTTTTAATGAAGGGGGTTGGAGCTTCCTCAGGCTGACCGCCTGCAGGGATGTACGCCGTATTAAAAAAACATCTCCAGCACAGATCGTTAACTTTGAAATAACCTCAAAGCTTGTGTTACAGCAGCGAGACCTTGGACTGCTGGAACGCTTACTTAGGGCCAAAGTGTAAAGTCTTTAACGCTGACCCTGGCAAAAAAATAAAACATCAGCTGCTTCTTCCTGAAGCAGTAAGCCAAGTCATCACCGTTTTACTAATTCCACACAAATCTGCATTTTGCTCCTCCCTTTTATTTCCTGTTATTTTATCATGGTTTTCAGCCTTTATCTTTTTTGTCCACTCTCAAAATAGTTGCATCCACAACAATCTTTAAAGAAGGAATTTTATCGGCCGTCTTTTAAAGGATTCTAGGCAAAAATGTGGATATGTGATGATTTGAGAAGCTGAGCAGCTCTGTGTCACCGGTGGGGGGGTCACAGCTGCTGTGGCGACGTTATTATTTTACCTGCATTTCCTATGTGATGGTCCTGGTGACCTCCATGACCCTGTGGCGTCACGCCAGCCCTGCATCAAAGCGACTGCCACCCAAAGAGGAGAGCTGTCTGTGTTTGACTTTGGATGGAGATTTACACACACAGTAAGATCTCATGAACATCACACTGTTCTTCTAAATGCTGCTGGATGCTCTAGACACTGAGAGGATCCCACATCATCGATGGGCAGGAACGCCATAACATATATGGAGGAAATCCACGAAAGGGTTGTTGAGATTTTGGACAAAGTGCTGAAAGAAAAAAAAAAATAAAACAGTTAAATGTCAGTAAAATTGACAGAGTACTCTCCAGTTGTTTTATGATCGTCATTCTGTGTTAATATCTGAGATCTACTGTAGCTCCTGACAGACAGGTGGACAGACAGATTAACAAATTCCTCTGAATTAAAATACAGTTGATTTCACTGTGTACACTACAATAATGGACAGTTTTCTCTCCAATGAGAAGCAGAAAAAAGAAAAGGCAGAAGTTGATAGATGTTGCACAAGAGCTCAGAAAAGAAATCACATTTGTAATATTTATAAGTACTGGGGGTTGACCAATTATCGGCGACAATATTCTGGATATCGTGTCGACCATTTATACCAGCTGATATGATGGTTTATTTTTGCAGTGCTGCATGTAGCAACTCACTGGTCAGCAAGTTCCAACTTCATGCCTACATTGTAAAAAAAAATATATCGACAGCGACTTTAGCATTCTGTGAATCCACCGGCACTGTGTAACGGCAGCTCAGAGAGGAGCTGCAGGGCGCAGCTGAAAACAGCGTCTCTCTCTGTCTGAGTGGGAAAAAAAACTCCATCAAGATCCATCATTAAATCACCCAGAGCTCCTCCTGTTTCTGTAGCTACTGTTACATTCAGAAATTTACAGTCTATTTTACAGTTGCGATGCTTCATGGGTGATTCTTTAACTACGG
This sequence comes from Thalassophryne amazonica, assembly GCF_902500255.1. Taxonomy (NCBI): domain Eukaryota; kingdom Metazoa; phylum Chordata; class Actinopteri; order Batrachoidiformes; family Batrachoididae; genus Thalassophryne; species Thalassophryne amazonica. The sequence goes on along the minus strand of NC_047123.1, from coordinate 3,685,415 downwards.
GCACTATTGGCCTTGTAAATGTAATTTCCACCACACCATTGCCTTACAATATAAAGCGCCTTGGGGCAACTGTTTGTTGTGATTTGGCGCTATATACATGTGCTCTGATGTCACTGTTTATCGCCATAGAAACTACCCAAACAATCTTTCATACAAACTGTTTAAAGGGACATTACAGTGTTGTGGTGGAAATTACGGCAATAGTGTGGGACAACTACATTTTGTTTAAAAAAAATCAACAGTTGTATGACATTGAATACCCCAATTATGTTTTGATTATTTTACTGATATTTTATTGAGATATTTTAAAACATTAGAAAAAATGTTTTTTTTACCATTCATTTTTATCATTGAAGATCAAAAGTCTGGGTGTGGGACAAGCACAAAACGGCAATATTTGCATATAATGATGCTGAAAAAAGGTGAAAAGGTCATCACAGACTACTAGAACAAATTTCTTAACACACTTTCATTGTAAATATAACTATAAAAGTGTGAAATTTCCCCTTTTTTCTGTTTTTCATACAATATGATCAAAGGACATAATAAGTGCCCGTAGTCTAAGAATCACCCTCATGTTTCTAAAAAGCTCCAAGTTTGCTCGAAGGAGAAGAAAACAGCACTTTACGAACTGTTTACTGTTTACACAAATGATCACATGATCATTTGTATGAGCAGCAGACTTTACAATTAAACACTCATTAAAGCAGTAGAGCAACTTAATCATAAATGATCATCTTCAGCTCACAGCCTAACTTAGTGAAACAGGAAAGTATGGAAAAAACTACGACTCATAATGTTTTTCATCCAGGTTTGACAACCAAATCAGTCCAGTTTCAGCTCTTGTTCAAAAAATGCAATTATTAAAGGGGTTATATTGTTTAAAAAAATGGAATACAATCCTTCTCAAAAATGTTGAAAGAAAAAAAAAACTGTCAAGATGACAGAAAAACACTGACACAGCTCTCTGCCTCACTGGATTAAATGGACTGTGTCATTTTTTGAAGAAGATAGCAAATGTTATGTCTATCAAATATGAATGTGTTTTTAACCTTTTAAATGTTATTTATGACCTTTGCATAACATAAAATGACATGAAATATAACAGAAATGTCATGTTTAAGTTTTTTTCCTCACATTGCATCTTCTACAGTAGTTTACAAAACATTACAAATCTTGAATGACTTGAATTTACTCTGTCCACTGGTGTGTGTGTGTGTGTGTGTGTGTGTGTGTGTGTGTGTGTGTGTGTGTGTGTGTGTGTGTGTGTGTGTGTGTGTGTGTGTGTGTGTGTGTGTGTGTGTGTGTGTGTGTGTGTGTGTGTGAAGGGCCCATCATATGGCGCAAATGGCCCCTGACTTCAGGCACTGATGGGCTGTTAGCCCAAACCACTCTCTTAAAATATGAATCCCCACTTTCTATTCTGTAACGAGGTTCCTCCCACAGCGCTACTTGAGTTGTTAGATATGGATCACAGGTTCAGCCTGTCAGTCCTGAAGGCTACTGTCACACAGACTGGCATAGAAGAAGATAGCAGTGTGCAGACTGGTGCTGTGCTGGCTGTATTTATTTATTTGATCAACTTCATAATAAGGTTATTTATGGCTCCTTGCACTTTTTCTGTGAAGGTCATGTTAAAAGGTTCTGTGAATTAAACATATGCTGTAAAACATTTTCAAGAAAGTTTTGTGTTGAGTGTGTTATATACTAAATTTGAACACCTTTATTTTGGACATTTTTTACTGCAGGCAAAATATCAGCCACAAAAGTATTGGTATTGGCCTCCAAACCTTATTGACAATCCGTATCTGCCCTTAAAAATCCATATTGGTTGACTCCTAATAAGTGCACATTTGTTTCCATTCTTCTGTCCTCGTGTGGTTTTCTTTCTTTTTTTGTGGAAGTTTCTCACAGTTGCTCTTTTATTCTTTGGCTGACTCTGTAGTGCGGTTTGTCGGTTTGATCCCAGCGTGCAGCTCAGTGTGAAACTCCTGAAGGAAGGCGTGGAACCCGTGACCTTCTGGCCAGTTTTAACTGTTTACGTTTATTAGCCTGATTCTTTCTCATTTAATGATCCATGTCTGTCCAAATGCCAACAACGGTAATGACAAATGGATCACAAGTATGAGGCGAATGTTGAACATTCCCACAGTGTATTTTTATGGAGTTGTAGGTTCCAAGATGCTCATACGAGCTTGATCGGGGGAACTTTGTGGGTTCATTTCAGTGATTTATTCTCTGCTCGTTGTCAGCAATGATTAATGAGGCACTCAGACTGCAGATCTGCTGACAGGTGAGGCAGCAGCACACAGTTCAGGTGACGGATGGGACCCGGCGGGCTGGCGCAGTGTGGGTCACCTACATCGACACGGCTCCGTGTCAGGCTGCTGTCATCAGTTTTGTGTCTGATCTGATTCTTTTTTGCTGTTGTGGGTCTATTCCACAGAGTGCCATTCCTTCCCGTTTCATCCCTGATAGCAAATCGGGGCGTTTTGAAGCATCGTCGTAACTTCTTGATACATCTTGAACAAACTTGGTATAGATTTTTGTTATGGCTATCATCAACACCAGATTTGAAATCAGAATCCAGTTTTTGAACTGTTCAGACATGTCATCCCGATTCTCGAAATCATTGATAGTACGTGGTAACCTTCGGGCTTTCGTAGTCTTAGCAGGTTCAGTCGTATTCAAACAGATCGAGACTTGTTTGATCGTGTTCCATCAGGGTAAAAATTTCTAGTCGCAGCAGCGTTTTTGTTGTGACTGTTGTTCAGAGTTGAACAGCTCGAGCATGACTGGCCAAGACCGCCGCCCCTTTCTGTTGTTTTAGGGCAGGTTGCCAGGTCTGCACTTTCTAAGATAGCCTGTTAGGAGGCAAGCCGGATTAAGCCGGATTATTTTGTATCGTGGCTGCATGTAGTAGAACGGCGCCCTGTGGAACAGTCCTTTTACTTTGATATCTTGTTTGCATGTGAACAGGTAAAGCAGGAAGTGAAGGGAGGAGAAGTTGTTGCATTGTTTGCATGCACATCCCGTGTGTCTGATGCAGGGCAGCTCCCTCTGGTGGATGGAGCACAACACCAGCAGCGTGGCATCCTGGGAGATGAAGCTTTTCCTGGAATTAGAGGAGGTTCAGTGTGTGATATCAAACCCACTCATTAGCCTGTTCCCTTTGTCAAGTATTTGGGTGCTTGCTGTTCTCCTGCAGACACCCTCCTCTCCTCCTCCTCCTCCTCCTCCTCCCCCTTCTACTTATGTCCATTTCATTGCTCGCTGCTTTCTTTCCGCCCTCCGTCAGTTTGATGATTCTGACTTTTGTTCTTGTCTTGTTCTCCTCCTCTCTTCTCTGTCAGCCACTTTTATTTCTGCTGCAAACTGAGACGATTCTGTTCCACCACAGTCATTTTGTACCTCGTTATTACTCCCACTGAGGAGGCGTCTCCTCCCCTCGTCAACAGCATTACTCAGACTAATGAACCGGTTTTCACTAAATGCTTTCAGAAGATTTGTTCTGACCAGGAATAAAAATATTGATGCGGAGCTACAACAAAAAATTCTGTGGGAGATTATTGGAGTCACCCTGTGTGTCGGTCTGTGTCTCTATGAGTCTTAAACCATAGACAAACTGTCCTAAACCATTTAGTAGATTTTGGTGAAACTAATTTGCAGTATTTTCAGAACACTGGTAGAAGACATTTGGTATGTCTATCAGTATTCCCATCTCCTCTCAGTGTGGCGAGCAGTTAGTCTGCTTTTTTGTGCAACAGCAATCCGATATGAGCTACTTGCAGATCAGCTTTAAATAATCCTGTATCGGTATCAGCAGTGTGGTGCAGTCGCAGCAGTGCACCCACAGCGAGTTTTTAAAAAATATTTACACTTTGCTTTCTTTCAGTGTGTGTTTCTGACAGATGGCGTATGTGATAAAACCTTCTTACCTGTCAGTCAGGTAGTGCTTTCTGCATAAATAAATGGATTTTTCTTCACATCATGTTTTCTTCCTGCTCACACAGACTGTGTAGGTGCATAGCTAGAGGGGCGAGAGGACAGAATGGTACAGGATTGTGTTTTGGAACCAGTGTGGGATGTTTGGGGAGGTGATGGTCCAGTGGTTATGCAATGGGTTTGAGACCAGAGGATCCTCAGTTCAAACCCCCGTCTGGCCAGAAAATCACTAAGAGGCAAAGTCCTTAATCCCCAAGTTGCTCCCAGTGTATAGCAAGCGCCTTGCATGGCAGCACCCTGACACCAGTGTGTGTGTGTGTGTGTGTGTGTGTGTGTGTGTGTGTGTGTGTGTGTGTGTGTGTGTCTTTGTTAATGAGTAAATGTGAGGCATTGCTGTTAGTGGTTGCGATGATGTATTGCAGACTTTAATTCTGGATTTGCCTCTGACAAACTTTTCTCTGTTCATGTAATTTGTTTTTGTTTTTGGAGGGATTTTTTTTCCTCCTTTCCTAATGTTGCCCCTCAGAGCACAGTGGTGGAAGCACCTTATTCCGACATGACTTAATGGGTTTTTATCCCATAAACTCCTCCAATCACTGACTTTACATCATCAGATGCTTTTGGGTGTTTGGGTCCCTTTAGAGAACTTAATGCTCAGCAAACTTAAGGCGGTATGAAAATCCTTTTTCATTGTCTCGGTGTGGATTGGGCTCGAGGGCTGGTCTTGCTCTTTAATTGGAATTTCCTTCAGGGTTCATTGATTTCATGGTAAAACACGTCAGGAGGTGAACACGTCTGATCAGAGCTGTTACACAACATAATAAGAAGCTACCCGGTGCTGCTTTTTCACATCATCATACGCTAAATTTATTATGCATTAAATGGAAATACTCCAAAAATGAATTCAAAAGTAGTGTATAGCACAATTTTATTTTAAGTGTTCTGCCATATGAACGAAGTGTGATAACGTTTGTTCTGCAAACACTTAGAAACAGCATTTTGTTTATGCAGTTGCAGTTAAATAAAAATAAATTATGGTTACCCAGTGATATCCAGTCGTCCCCCACTGAGAGCAGTAGCGGGTGCACGTATAACGTTGTGGCTTTTGCAGTCCTCTCCTTTATGGTGCATCGTGAGGGAATCTCATACATGCCGTCATTTGTTGCGATTCTCAGAATGTCTGTCAGACCGACGTCCTCCACAACACCAGTCGGCCTGCAGTCTGTAGCAATCCATTTCGCTGTCGCATTTGTGAGCTTCTCCTGCCTTTGTTTATCTATAGTTCTCCCACATGCTGCATCTAATGTAGTCTACCGAAGCCTCACGCCACAGTGTGTTTCTTTGAATGATTTGCTGGCATCAGCTGTGTGCGCTGCATTTAGTTGAAATTTAAGACTTGAAGTACTCCGCTGATAAGAAAATGCAGCTTTGCAGTGGCTGCAAATAACTTTGGTTCTGTCAACTACGTTGTCTGAAAGCACTTTAAAATGAAAATGTCCATGTAAAAGTTCTGTGCCCGTCTCCATCTTTTTTGTGCTCTGTTTCACTCTGAAGTGCAAAAATCCTGATCACTGTGTGTGGCTTTGGCACTATAAATTTCTGGGTACTAAACTATGGAACATTTCCCATCTGGCAAAGAAAATGTTTAGATATTTGAAAGCTCTTTTAACTGTCGTCTCATAACTAGTTTTCTGTGCACATTTGTCTTTGTTCGCATGTATTTCTTTTAATATTATTTCTGTTGTGACTATAAGCTTCTTTTTTGATTTTCATGATGCCTATGTGCTTTGTTTTAATCGGTTTATTTTAGGTGTTTTTGTTTAAATGTAATGTGAGTGATGTTTCATTCTGAGGTGGAGGCTTCATATAAACCTGTTGGGCTTTCTGCTTTTTTCATGCATTGTTTAGTTGTTTTTCTCTATATTTATGGTATCTCTTAAAATGTGCAAAGTAAAGTTCTCTGGTGGGTTATGTAAAGTGGTTTGTGGCTTTCTGCTGTGAGCTGATGCACTTTTGCAGACACTGTGGCATGACAGTGGCTGTTCCCCGACCCCCTGCTGGGCCCATGCCCTGTCACACGGGATTATAGCGTTTGGTGACAGAGGCGCGGTGGCATGTGCCGCCATGCCGTTGCACTGGGCATTTCATCCTTTGGAGGAAATGATGTCAGTCAGTCGTCGCTGCTCAGTGTTGCACTCAAAGCAAACTGTGAATATTCATCTGATCTGACTGCAGCTGCTAAATACAGTTGTTAAAATTCTGTTTAATATTGTTACCAACATTGGTTAAGTTAACAAAAATCTAATTTAAAATGCAAAAACATTATTTTTACACAACAATTCTAAACTGTAAATGGACTGCATTTATATAGTGCTTTTCCATCTGCATCAGATGCTCAAAGCGCTTTACAATAATACCTCACATTCAGCAGCAAGTTTCAGCAGTACAACTCCACCACAAACACAGTCAGCTGCAACTGAAGAAGAAAAAAAGCAAAGTTCCAACATCTGCACTGACAAATTAATGCATGAAATGAAACAGCATTGTTAAAGTAGAAGGCGTCATGTTGTCATTGAATGGAAGCGCTGTAGAATAGCGTCTTGCATTTCTTTGTGACTTTCTAGATTAGCGCCTCTTCAGATGTGCGTTTTATCAAATGGACCTTTGTCTGGTTGACAAATATCTATTTCACAGCTGAGACCAAGTTCTTGCATGTTGCTGTTGAGAGTCCAACTGTCAATGAGTAAATCCCTCAAGCTGCTAACACTGGCACTAGTTTTGCTAGATGAGCTGATGGTAATGACTCCAGTTACTGATAAACATTAATGGCAACGTTAGTGTTTGTGCTAGCTTTAGTGCTGTCATTTCTGGTTGTGCTGCGTTCTGGTTTGTGCGTCTGCTGGTCTGTCTGATACATAGCATTACATGCTATTCCATTCTTAGCTTCCAGGAGCTGGATACAGTCGGTGTTACCCTAGTAAATGTGTACAGTGTCCATAATACTGATAGCTGTTTTTTATATTCACATTTTTTTGGTAAAAGTTCACACTATCAGAGTATAAACTGTTCTAAAAGCAGATCAGTGTCATTTGCAGTCAGTTATAAGAATTCTGGAAAGTACAAATGCATTCCCTTCATGGAACTGCTAGCCAGCTAGCTGCTGTACCTAGCTTAGCCACTACAATAGCTCACTTTGAGTTTAAAGTCCAAAATTTCTTAAAGCTTTCTTAAAACTTTTTCGATGTTGAAAAATTAAAATGCATAATTCATCTGGGGATATCCGACAGACGAGTTGGTTTTTATGCAGCTTGTGATCAGGGTTTGTTGAAGTGAAATATATAAATTTGGGAAAGCTGCACACGTGCCGTGATGTTGGACTTTGTGCAGATTTCAGGCTGGTTGGGTCTCGTGACTGTCTGCGCTCTCTGAGTCTCTGTCTGGTTTTGTCGTAGGTTTGATCCCCTGGTGCTTTCTGTGTTTGCTGCCCGTGCTCAGCAGATTTTCCTGCTTTTCTTGCTGCTGTTGCACATGAAGCAGAAGGAGAGTGAAGTTTATTCTTTGAGCACAGAGCCGTCCTTTGTCTTTGAGGGACAGACTGCATTTATCATCCATTGTGTTCGCACTGACAAACAATAGCAGCCAAACACTGACAGAAAACCTCTAAAGTCCTCTGACAAAAGTAAAAGTGTCAAGAAGAATGATTCTGATGCCAGTGTTTTATTCTTCTGTGGGAAATACCGTCACAGTTTAGTCAGGAACAGACGAACCAAAGATGGTTAATTTATTTATTTTTTGGGCGGATTAAAACCACAAAAGCGTTCCTGGTGCTCTGCAGCTTTCCTGTTTACATCGTCTGTTTGCGACAAAAACATCAGAGCTGATTCTTCGCAGCAGCAGTAAAGGCTCATTAAACGGAAAGCTGTCTGATTGACAGGTGTCTCGACCAGTCACGGTCAGCTTGCTCGCTAAACCCGGAATTTCCCTCCTTTCATGAAATATTATTTCCAGTTACGGTCAGAGCAGCAGTAAAAGTTAAGTGGTTAAGTCACTATTCATACGTAGAGTAGAGAGCTCTAGTTATACGTAGCACCTCTGATTGGTCAGTCTAGGTCATGTGATTATTGCGTTACGTACCTTGTTTTCTGTCTGTCTGTAGGACAGAAATGACCTTTTGAAGTGATGAGCTTCAATACTTTCTGTAGTTCCAAAATATTTGTCATTATTTATCTTTCTGACTTTACCACAGTCACTTGATACTTGAAGAACAAAAAAAAATGTAACACAATTGGGATTTGAGCCTGTGCTGCTGGTTTAGAAGGCATTTCCCCGCTTGGGAACACCTCGGGATCCCACTGGAAGAGGTACAGGACATGGGAATAGGGAAATGTGGGAGGAGCTGCTTGGTCTGCTGCCACCGCGACCCGGACCAGGATCAGCAGCAGACAATCAATGAATGAATTTGTGGCACACGTCATAATTCATACCGAACGTTGTTACAGAGAGATGGTGCATTTAACTAATGATGAGGTACTGCCCTTAGCATTAGCATTTGATGGTAACTGCGTTGCTAGTTGGCTGTAATCATCCACAGCCGCCCGTTAACTCAGGTTTTGCTGTGCCATTGTATACTCACCCGCGTAGTGGCCATCGTGTTTCTCTCAGCAGTTGCTAGCATAAGTTGTTACCTGACACTCACGTGAAAGCTGGGATGGATTAACCCCCTCATCAGTCAAAACCTTTGTTTATTAACATCACAGCTCATAGGTACAAACATTTAGTAGCATCAAGTTCTGTAGAAGGTGTCTGAAGGGCTGTTTTTTGTCCGGTAAGATCCAGATGAAGATGATGAGAGCGCTGTACATTCTCATAGTTTCCCCTCCAGACACGACGTTTTCATCTTCCACATCCTCACTTCCTGCATGAAGGCTGTTTCCTTGTGTGTTTGTCTTTAAACTCACGTCCAGTCACTGAATGTGTCTTTTTGTCCTCTTCTGGCCCACAGATTAGATAATGGGCTGTGTGCAATGCAAGGATAAAGAAGCAACCAAACTCACAGACGAGCGAGACACCAGCATCTCTCAGAGCGCCGGCTACCGTTATGGCGCCGACCCCACGCCGCAGCATTACCCCAGCTTTGGGGTCACCGCCATTCCCAACTACAACAACTTCCACACACCCGTCGGACAGGGGATGACCGTCTTTGGAGGTGTCATCACATCCACTCACACGGGAACCCTGAGGACTCGTGGAGGGACAGGTGAGAGGTCACCTGTGCTGCCTTCAAAGTTTTCATGTTTAGAAACTCATTGAGAAGTTTGACTTACAACCTGTGGTTTTCTCACCAGTCATCTCCTCCATCATCCAGAAAAAAGAAAAACTAAACAACAAACAACCAGATTTAAAGAAGCAGACCGTCAGTTTTCTTAGCTTTCAATCTTGTAGGACTTCAGTAAAAAAAAAACAGTTTAATCCTTTATGACCTCTGCTTATTTTGGGGTATTTTCACAGAAAAGACATTTGCAAAAGTACCACAATTTCTGGGCTACATGTCACATTAGAGTATTTAGTCTTATCTGTCCAAAAATGCATCATGAAGAGAAACAACTTACCGTCATATTTATTTTTGAAACCTGGTGCTACCACTTCATCCAACAAGAAGCAAAATGAATTTAAAACATACATTATTCATTCATAACAAACACGACATTAGCGAGTAGAAGCTAATGGGCTAATTAATACTATTAAATGAGACAAGTAAATTGCTTCTTGTTGCCACTGAACACACAAAACATCTGTTTCGTGCTAAATGTGCACATCTACCTCACTAGATGTAAATAAACCTCCTAAAATGACTATACATTTTTAAAACATGTTAGCCTACCTTACCTTAGCCTAGCTATCCTCATTGTCCAGCTGTCCCACAAAGTGTAAACAATTGGAGCACTGAATAGTATGACGGTTATTCCCTCTCTTTTTTAAGGGAATTGTATAAAATTAAGTCATGTAGTAGCTAATATGTATATTACTTATTACTTTTGATGCTGTTACCCTTTGGCAAGAAGAAAGCAACGAAGTACAAACTTTCAAGCAACACACAGGAGGAACACAGGTGTATAAATACACACGGAGGACAATCAGACTAGTGATGAAAGTTTTCTGGAAATTCCCAGAAATCCAGATTTTTACTTACGTGGTGAACATTTCCAGGCTGTTTTTGAAAACATACGTCAGAATCCATTCATGTACCTCGGCCAGACAGTTAGTGGCGGTAATGCACCGTGTTGGTTTGTAAGCTGCCAATAAACTTGAAAGACGAAGAAGCAGGGTTATTTTGTTTTTGGTTTGGGTGTTTATTAAATCATATTTCTGAGGACCGCGCGGTGGTTCTCCTAATGGTTTATTACATTGTGGACATTAAAAGTTATGAGTTTCGTATTTTTTCCAGTAATCATACATTAAGTGGAGCTAACGGGTGAAGCTAACGACAGCTGCTAAAAGTACTAACGCTGTTAGCATACGACATTAAATCCAACGCGAGTTTGACTCAGTGTGTCGACTGCAACAGAGGCGTCTGATTGGTGAGGACGTTTGCACTCTACGAGCGCGGTGCTCTAGTTTGGAGTATTTTATGACAACTGAAATTGCACGTACAGTAACGTTGATTTGGAGGTTGATGAGTGTATAAAGAAGTGGAGCTTGTTGAGGGACAAATTGGTCCAGAAAAAAGGGGGGGAAAGTCCCTTCACGACATGCCCCCTACTATTCCAGTGGTACACTGTATTACAACACACAACAACTTTGAAAGGGTCACGCCCACGTTGACGTCATTGCATGGCCACGGAGTTACAGAGGCGTAGAAGCAGAAATAAAGATTTAGGATTTTAAGGTACCACTTTGCAGTGGACTTAGAAAAAAGAATGTAACCTTTTAAATGCACATAATGTCCAGCGCTTATTGGAAGCAGGCATTTAGTTTTTTCAGAGTTTTGACCCGGTCATTAAAGGAGGCAGGTCCCGTTTCAAGATCAGGTGTTTGAGGAAATGTGGTAGTTCAAAATAGGAGGTTTAGGTTCAGTGACTGCATTAATCCTCTGCACGCCGCTAACTGCAGACCAACAAGTGAACAACCACATGAGTGTGTGAGCGGTTCATTGTGTGAGATGTAACACTAAGGATAACGTGCACACATCAAACAGCACAGGTCTCGACTTTACTGTCTGACACAGACTGAAGCATGAAGGTCGTTGTCCTCGTTCCCACGCAGCTGCAGCGGCAGTCGTACCGCTGGCTCACAGCCACCCACCTACACACACAGACACACACACACACACACACACACTTCAGTTTGCAGCTGCATTGAATCTGAGCGCTGCTTTCTGCAGCGTAACGTTTTCATGGCGTCTCACATCCTCGCGCTCCTGCCCTGTCAGGAATGTCCGGCGGGCTTTAGCGGCAGCTTAGTGTTTGGCGCCCGTTGTTTGGGCAGACTCAGGATGTCCTTTATGTTGGACTGAGCCCGGGCTGCTTTTCCCCTCCGCTCAGTCCTCCATCTCACGCTGTGGATTATTTTCTGCATCGTCCAAATGAACGCAGCGCCAAATGAACAGAGTCGGCTTTAGCGCCTTAATTTTGTCCTGGTGGACAAATTTGGACTTAAGCTCTAATTCCCTCTAAAACTCTATCAGAAGACTGACAGAAGACACACACTTTTATCTGTGCGGCCTCTTCGACTAGCTGCAGGACTTCAGACATATCAATGTCGTCTCAGAGTCGTTAGTGGCTGATTTCTGTCTCACAGTTTCATTCTGTGAGACAAAAAGTCATCTGAAGACCTGATGGTCTTAAAATTTATAATTCTGACCGCCGGCCTGCTGGCTCAGCGACCGTTTACAGCAGAGGGACGCCGTCTCTGTTAGGCTTGAGATGTCTCACTTTAACGGTGAAACTTTGAAGCAGGTTCACTGTTCATTTGAGGTGAAGAAGAAAATCTTGACACACACACACACACACACGAAGGAAGTGCTTAAAGACACACAAAAGCTTTATTTCAGTCAATCAGATTGATCACAAGAAGCTCAAAAAGGCTTCAGAGCCAAAAACGTCAACCTTCGGTTAAATCACAAATCAAAGTGATTGATCAGCAGATTTGTCAGTCTGATTCATTTTTAATAACAGCAGTCGGGTTTTAAAGTTGAACTTGGATCCAGTCTCATGTGTTCCAGGTTCAGCTGTTTGGTTTTGTGCTTTTTGTGCTCTGATGATCTCTGTTCTGGTTTACAGAGTTTTTTAAAGATTTACAGCTGAATTCGCTGGGTCCCATTGAAGCCATTTTAAAGGCTGTTTGTTTGAGTTTTCTTCGTACAGTAATTACGGGTCGCGTTCTGTTTGGCTCAGTAAAACCAGCACACACAGCTGCAGATTAACAGCCTTAAGATTCTTTGTGAAGGTTCGACGAGTCAACATGAAACCTCTTGTTCTGTTTGGAGATTGAGATTGTTTAGTTTTTCCCCGACGTCTCTCCACTTACACCAGAGTTCCTGTTTGTGAGCAGGTCTGTCAAAATCCAACCAATCATGCGTGTTGTGTCACCTGGGTAACAGATCAGTTTGGGGGTTCTCTGTTGGTGTGAAACACAGTGGGGACCTTGCGTGCCTCATGGGGATCTTGCGTGCCTCATGGCCACTACGGTGACCATGAAGGTCCAACAGGAACCCTGAACACGTTGAACGGCTAACAGGGCTCAGTGGCGGATCAGGCAGAGGAGGTGATGCTTTGTAACCCAACATCTGTGAAGGTAGATGAAGGCTGCAGCAGGTCCTCAGACCTCAATCATCTGGGATTTCCCAGCCATCGGACCAGGCTGAGGATCTGTCAAAGGCCGTGTGTTTGCTGTGTGCAGCGACATTCCCACGTTCAGCGACCACACACACACACACACACGCGTGTTTCTTCGTGTTCACATCCCCTCTGGGAATCTATCAAAAGATGAGCTTCTTCATCACCGAGGGATTCCCACAACAAAGACTGTGAGCAAAAAACTCAAATCCACTTTGCTGAAAACCTGTGGAATATTGTCTTGAAGGACTGTGATCATCTGGAAGAGAATTTGGAAACTTACCTGACAAAAGTCCAAAGAAAAACCTTCATCTTTTTTGTGGAAGTAATAAAATCAGTTTCCAACAGCACAGAAATCTAACCAGTTAAAACTGACGGCACTGAAGGTCGATTGCTGGCAAAGTCTGCATGACGTTCTTCAGTTCCTCTGTGTGTTAGTTAAAGGTTTTTTGAGCTCCAGTTCAGACGTTACACCTGTTTGATTGACTCTGGAGGCAGAGCTGGTTTCCTGTGGCTGACTCTGCTGACATGATGTTTGATTTGTCCTGCAGGGGTCACCCTCTTTGTGGCACTTTATGACTATGAAGCACGAACAGAAGACGACCTCAGCTTCAGGAAAGGAGAAAAGTTCCAGATTATCAACAGCACGTAAGTCTGCACAAATTGATCAGTTAACGGACAAAACAGAGGACGGCGAACAGAATCCCTTCTTATCTCTCAGCTCTTTGTGATGTCATAAGGCAAGAATGATAATGAAAGAGTTAACAAGAAGCCTGTTACAAAGAGCAGAAAAAAAAATAAAGTCAAGTTCTTTGGGCAGAAGTGATTCACCTACAGATCAAAAATCGTCTTTTTGGGGCGGGTGGGGGGGGGCGTTAATTCTGAAAAGTTGCTCCCTTGTTTCAGCCCGGGCTCAGTCCAATCTTTGGTCTCTAAGGTCTAAGGTCTCTTCTCTCACCACACCCGGATAGCATCCTGTCCCAGTTAGCTTCATACACATTCCTACACCTCCGTCCTGGCTGGACTTAAGCCAACAGAGGAAAACTCCTCCTCCTCCTCCTCTTCTTCCAGACCAGGAGCAGGATGGAGCTGTATCTTTACGCTTCTCTCTTCCTTCACCTCCTCTTTTCCTCTGTCCTTCTCTCTGCACATCTCTGCGTTTGGGTTTTTTTTTCCCGTTGAAGCACACTGACCCCTGCTGGGCGCAGACAGGAACTGCCACACTGAAGGTTGAAGCCTCCTTGTCTGCTTCTGATTGGCTGACCCAACAGGAAGTGAGTGACAGACGTCCGAGCAGACGACCTCAGTTGACAGGCGTGGGAGGGTCCGCTGGTGATGCAGAGCGCTGAGCGCGGCAGCTGACTGAACGCTCCGTTGTCCTTTTTTGTCAGTGTGTGTGAGGACACACACACAGCAGGTTGCAGACATTAATCTTTTATTGCAAATCTTCAGTCAGGAAATGTATCCTGTATTTGTTTTAACGAATCAGATGGTTGTGATTAACGATAACCGCCTGCAGCAAGGACGCTCTGCTAATGCGCGTCCATGTCCCTCGTCCCCGTGGTGAGAGGAGCGCTCCTGAAGGCGTTTGTTGCTGCTCCTGCTCTCCTCCCTCACAGCACAGACCTCCTCACTGATCCTCGTGTTCATGTCTAAACATCACGGTCAACACTGGAAACTCGAAGGAGCACTCGGAGAGCGCCCACCTCAGCCAGGCCTTTATTACCACCACAGAACAGAAGTATCTGGACAACAGCATGATTTAATCAAAGTTTGCACCACAGTGGAGTTCACACGAATCACCCACACACTCACTGCTGCCGACTCCACAGAGAAAACTGCTTCTCAGCACATATAGTTAGCCTCTTTGATTCATGTGTCTTCACTATTTCATCATTTCATCACTCACTGGTTGTTATGATGGAAGGCCAAGAGGAGAGAAGCGAGGGAAGCCACCAAGACACCCTGTCTGCATCATCAGTTCTGCAGCTTTATGTTGACATAGAACAGATCAAAAAGATAGGAAATTTCAGCTGCAGTTTGCCAAAAGGCACATGGGCGACTCGAGCCTAGATCAGGTCTGTTTTTATTGTTTGAGTAAATCAGTCCCTCACCAATGCCTGACTACATCGATTCACTGGATTGGTCTGTTTTTAAAATTTTCAGTCATGTGACCTTGACCTCTGCTGATTCTTTCCTCATTCTTCTCTCTTAGTGAAGGTGATTGGTGGGACGCTCGCTCGCTCACCACCGGCGGCAGCGGCTACATTCCCAGTAATTACGTGGCTCCGGTGGACTCCATCCAGGCTGAGGAGTAAGTACTCCGTGTGTGTTTGATCGTACACTGTGAAGCACCTGGAATCTGACGGGCCGATTTAAGCTTCCAAGAAGCGTCAAGTCACTATTTGCATTTTCCCTGCAGGGCAGAACAAAGGTCATGTATATGACATCATAAAGAGGTGGATTTACAGTTTGAATTGTCAGCAGAACTCTGGGAGAAAATTTAACTGTGGACTCCAAACAGGGAACCAAGGAGAAAAAACTTTATTGGCCTTACTGTTAGCATGCACGCTAACGAGGGGTTTCAGGTCTCGTGTTGGGGCGTCTCTGTTTGGAGGATGTTTCATGCACATCCAGCTGGGAGGAGTCTCCAAAGGAGTTCCAGCGACAGTCAGCTGATGGTGTCTTTGTGTTTGTCATTACAGCTGGTACTTTGGTAAACTGGGTCGAAAGGATGCAGAGAGGCAGCTGCTTTCCATCGGGAACCCCCGTGGCACCTACCTGATCCGGGAGAGCGAAACCACGAAAGGTAAAGATTTCCTGGATTACTTTGAGAAGAAAATAGATGACATTAGGTTAAACATATCCCAGCATGCCTTAACCCAGCCACTACACCCTGCTATTGAGGTGGGCACCACTACTGAGGTATTACCTAGATTTACAGAATTTGACAGTATCTTACTAGGCATGCTGACAAAACTCGTAACGTCAACAAAAAACACAACCTGTTTATTTGATCCTATACCAACAAAACTGTTTAAGGACCTGTGGCCCACTCTTGGGCCGATTGTGCTGGAAATTATTAATCTTTCTTTAACTTCTGGATCTGTTCCTAAATGTTTCAAATCTGCAGTGATTAAACCATTACTTAAGAAACCTAATCTTCACCCTAGTATATTGAAAAACTATCGGCCGATATCAAATCTATCATTTTGCTGTAAAATTCTGGAAAAAGTGGTGTCACGGCAGCTCGTAGACTATCTTACTGAGAATAATCTCTGAGCCACTGCAGTCTGCTTTTAGAAAATATCATTCCACAGAGACGGCTCTCACTAAAGTGGTGAATGATCTTCTGCTTACAATGGATTCGGACACCACTACGGTTCTGGTGCTGTTAGATCTCAGTGCTGCATTTGATACAGTGGATCATCATATTCTACTTGATAGGCTGACATCATTTTGGGATTACTGGGAGTGCCCTTTCATGGCTGACGTCATACTTGACCAGTCGTTCTCACTGTGTTTTGTACAGTAACACTACCTCTAACCTTAGTGACATGAAATTTGGGGTTCCTCAGGGGTCTGTCTTAGGCCCCCTGCTTTTCTCCCTTTATATAGCACCCCTTGGGCACATATTGTGGCGTTTTGGGATTACCTTTCACTGCTATGCAGATGATACTCAGTTATACATGCCGATAACTGCTGGTAATCTCGTTCACATAAAATCCTTAGAAGATTGCCTTGCAACAGTGAGAAGTTGGATGTCTAGAAACTTCCTACTTTTAAACTCTGAAAAGACTGAAATGATGGTTCTTGGTCCAGTGAGACATCGGCATCAATTTGACCAGTTAACACTCAGCCTAGGCTCGTGTGTCATACATCACACTGACAAAGTGAGGAACCTTGGGGTAATTTTTGATCCTTCGTTGTCCTTTGGCCTCCATATTAGAAATATTACTAGGACTGCTTTCTTCCACCTGCGAAATATACCGAAGATTCGTCCCATCCTGTTTATGACTGATGCTGAGACCCTGATCTATGCATTGATCTCTTCTAGATTGGACTACTGCAATGTTCTATTTTCTGGTTTACCACAGTCCAGCATTAGGGCTCTCCAATTGGTTCAAAATGCTGCAGCCAGACTTTTGACACAAAGCAGAAAGTTTGACCACATTACACCCATTTTGGCATCTCTTCACTGGCTTCCTGTCCCAGTGAGATCAGATTTTAAGGTTCTGCTACTAACCTATAAAATTATTCACAGACTGACACCTCCCTACCTAGCTGACCTAATTAAACCTTACGTACCGGCCTGGGCTTTACGTTCCCAGGGTGCAGGACTACTTTGTGTCCCTAAGGTGAATAAGAAGTCTGCGGGTCACAGAGCTTTCTCTAATCGTGCCCCTGTTCTGTGGAATGATCTCCCTGCATCAATAAAACAGTCAGATTCTGTGGAGACTTTCAAGTCCAGACTTAAGACGCACTTATTTTCCCTTTCATATGGCTAGCTACTGGTACAGTTTTGTTTTACGCTTTTTACTCTTTTAATTCATTTATTACTAATTGGAGTGGGCCACGGCCTCAACTTTACCTAAATTCTGAGTCTTTTAGTGAAGTTTAGGGCTAGCGGCCAGCGATCACCTTAGTATTTCTTCTGTTTTTCTTGTTGATTAATGCTGGCAAATTATACAGTATTTTTTTGTCTTTCTGATGCCTGATTCTGTTGTTTCTCTCTGTTTAAGGTGCAGCTCCATCCAGAGATGGGAGTTGTGTTTGTGTTGGTGAGCCTCCTGTCCTGTGCACCAATAGCATTTCTTGTATATTTGTCCGTGAATTGTTCTGTGAATTGTTTCTGTAATTTATGTTTGTATCATGGCCCAAGCAGAGGGTCACCCCTTTGAGTCTGGTCTGCTTGAGGTTTCTTCCTCAGAGGGAGTTTTTTCCTTACCACTGTTGCTCTGGGGGTTGGTAAGGTTAGACCTTACCTGTGTGAAGCACCTTGAGGCAACTCTGTTGTGATTTGGCGCTATATAAAGGAAAATAAATTGAAAAAAAAAATTGAAACCTTCTATTTCAGATATTTAATTATTGTCTCATTTGTGGTATTTAAGGTGAATAATAATGTTGCATTCAGCCAATTTACACCCCAGTTTACTAAAATTTAAACCAAACCTGGTTCCTTTACAGTCCAGAGCAGGTTTCCTGCCATTAAAACCTTTGTCCCCTCTAAACCCTGACCTTTGTCTCCTAGGCGCCTTCTCCTTGTCGATACGGGACTGGGACGATACAAAAGGCGACCACGTCAAGCACTATAAGATCCGCAAGCTGGACAGCGGCGGCTACTACATCACCACCAGGGCTCAGTTTGACACGTTGCAGCAGCTGGTTCAGCACTACTCAGGTACGCTGCCGCCGAGCGTCACTCGCCCTGACTGCCTGTAGGTCAAACCCACAGGTCACCCTGTCCTTCTGCAGACGGGTCATGGTTCCAGTATATCATGGGTGTTTTAGTTTAACTTTCACAGATCAGATTTGTATTTTGTTAAAGTGTGAAACACACACACACACACACTCATCTTCAACCGCTTAGTCCAATTAAGGGTCGCGGGGGGCTGGAGCCTATCCCAGCAGTCATAGAGCGTGAGGCGGGGTTCACCCAGGACAGGACGCCGGTCTGTCACAGGGCCACAAACAGAAACAGAAACACAAACACAGTCACACCCAAAAGTGTGAAACATAAAAAAAAAAAAATCATTCCGGTTTCCAAGAACAATCAAAGACAAAACCGTTTTTTCCTGTTTCCATGTTGCTAAATGAGACAGAAAAATATTTTTGCCACAAAATGTTCACAAAAGCAATTGGACTTTCATACAATAAATGTTCCATGTTTTGTCCGATGTTAGAATCCAAACTATGGCTTAGTGAGAGTTTGGAACCAACTCTGTCAGTACGTTTCTGTCTTTTTAAACACTTAAATCATAAAAGCATCATTATTTATTCTATGCTATAATGATGTTGTTTGGTATTGCAATAAAGGATTCACAATCTTATATCAGTATGATTGAAATTCACCTGGTCTGGAAACTGTTAAGGATTTAGACCCCGTGGGTTAAAGTACTTCCTCAACACAGCATTACACACTTTCTGCTGTGACATCACAGATGATGTAAGAGGTTATGTACTTTAGTATTACCATCATGGAGTCGAAAAAATTAAATCCAACAGACCAATTATGACTGAAATGGTCAAAGGCAAAGTCTAGGAGGATGCACTGCATGCATGAGACCACAGAACCACCTTAGGTCCTAGATGGCAATCACTCAGGTGGAGAGCCAGTCCAGCCCAGGTTTGCAGTTGACTAGAGACATAGCCACAAGAACCCTGGAACTGGAGATATCTGACATCCCAGCAAGAGGCTCTACCTGATACAACTGCTCAGAGTAGCTGGCCAAACGTGACAGTACAGCAGAGGCATCGGGAAGAACTGAAGCATCTTCCACCATAACTGCAGTGGGACGGGGTGTCGGTCTGGTGGAACAAAGTGCTTTGATTCCTCTGTAAACAGGTCGAGGGTCACTAGACCACAGATGGTGAGTCAGCTGAGCACAGATTCTCACTTACAAACGTGTCCCTGTCTGTTCTCAGGGCTGTGACAGTTTGCTTTCTTAGCTCCCTGTACAGCCTAAGATCTGCATCAAGCTGTGCACCATGACTCTTCTGGATGATATTTGGTGTTCTCAGAAACACATCTTCCTATGAACACTATTGACTCCAATACAGTCCCCAGCAATGCTCAAGGTCTGGTTGAGGAAGAACTTCCATGTTCAGACCACCAGTAGTGTCCATGTCTCCAAGTCCTCCACTCAGACTTTATATTCATGAAAAACAGTCTGATCTTGAAACAAGGTTTAATCTTGGGCTGTCTGTGAGACTTGAACTGATTCCTCAGGAAAGCCACAACAAATCTGTGGTCAGAATTCATAAATCGGGCACTTCTACCCTACAGCCCTACAGAGTTCTCCAGTGTTTTCCCACATGGACATGGTCATTCTTCTTGGCAACACTGCTGGTATTAGAATGTCCACAGGTGTACATCTGGATGCTGAAAGCATGTGGCAAAAGAATGGCTTAAAACTGGAGAAAGAAAGTGACAGGAACAGCTAGTAAACACAGGAGAGACGAGATCCCGTTGAGAAGAACTCCGGGTAAACAGCAAGCACACAGTAAGTTATTAATACCACCATTAGTTACACTTACAGCATGATTACTTGATTTACTTGTATTTGTCGTGGAATCCCCCAAAATAAATTCTGTAACAGCAAATTTTGTGCGATACCTCAGAAATGAAAGTACTTTATAATAAGACTTCAACACAAAGGAAATTTACTAATTTTTTAGAAAAATCGAAGCAGATGACGCCTTTAAAAATCTTCCACATGAGAAGAACGTGGAACATAAATGATTGTTTAAACTGCGATATTCATATTTAAACAAAGCACAGAGCTGCACTGTCCATTCAAAAAAAAAAAAAAAAAAATCTATGTTACCAAGGTGATGTTAGTGATGGTGGAGAACAGCATTGACTTATTTTTACAAACCAGATTTACAGCGTTTCCATCCGTTGAAGCAGAAACGCATTAAACAGTCACAGTTACACTGTAGTTTTATTTTGTTGAACATTTTCACAATAAAAGATTTTACTTGAAGTTCAGAAAAGCATCTTAACATCGTTCTGTTTGTTCACACTCACTCTCACTTTCCATAATGACCATATTTGTTTGGGACTTAAAATCAACATCATGAGTTTTCTTGACGTGTGTTTATGGCCACATGTTAACGATGTTTGCTTCTTCCAGCTGTGGCGTGACGCCGACGGCGTTCTTTTGGAAATAACCTCCACTCTTTTCAGGACTTGTGCATGTTTTTGTCTTTTGCTTTTCTCTTTCACCTTGTTAAGCTGTAACTGTGGTGTTAAATGTTGCAGCTTGTTGTTGCTGTGACGTGATTTCACGCATTCTGCTGCATTCTGTCCAGCTTTCAGAATAAAACCTCAGCGGGTTTGCACAAATATAAGATAATTAGAAGTTTGAGGAAATGTATTTTCCACTTTAACGTCTCTCTCTCTCTCTCTCTCTCTGTCTCTCCCTCTCCCTCTCTCTCTCTCAGCGTCAGTTTTCTGTTCCTTTCATTGATTATAAAACCGTTTTATCTGCTGCAGAACATCACCGCGCTGTACCACCCTAATTGTTTAAAACAATGATTCCCAAAGTGTGAACCACCGCCCCCTAAAATACTGTTGCTTTTCAATTTTGTAATAAAGTTTGAAATTGCTGAAAAATATTTCAGACTATTTCTAAAATGTAATAAAATACAACTGTGGGATTTAAATTACATAATTATTAATTTATCAAAGTTAGAAATGGAAATACTTCACCTTAGTTATGCACGTCAGACATAATTATGATTAAAGTTTTGGGTGGGCAGCAGAAGATTTTCACATTTCAAAGTGATGGTTTAGAAGGTTACTGCACGGCCTCTTAGTGGTGGCTTTATGGCAGCAGAATTCTGGTGGTGTAATTGCAGTATTGACGGCGAACGCAGCCGATGAAGCTGAAAGCAGACGGAAGCACTTTGAGCGCTTCAGTGGAGAAGCAGGTCCGACTCCATCGATGATGGGAAAAGCAAGCTCGCCCTTCAGAGTAAAAGCAGGTTGAGCTCATGGCACAGATGACACAGGATTCAAACAAAACTCCTAAAAATGAGTTTTAAGTCTCACCTAAAGTCATTCTATGATACAATTAATTCAATTAATTATTCCAAAATGGAGTAAATTTATTTTTTCCCTCACAGTTCGACTCACAACACCCCATAATGACACCATGAGAAAATGTTGTTTTTTTTGGGGGGGGGGTTATTAAAAATAAGAAATCTCATGTCCATAAGTATTCACAGCCTTTGCTCAATACTTTGTTGATGCACCTTTAGAAGCAATTGCACCCTCAAGTCTTCTTGAATCTGATGCCACAAGCTTGGTGCACCTATCTTTGGGCAGTTTGGTCCATTCCTCTTTGCAGCACCTCTCAAGCTCCATCAGGTTGGATGGGGAGCGTCGGTGCACAGACATTTTCAGATCTCTCCAGAGATGTTCAGTTGGATTCAGGTCTGGGCTCTGGCTGGACCACTCAAGGACATTCACAGAGTTGTCCTGAAGCCACTCCTTTGATATCTTGGCTGTGTGTTTAGGGTCATTGTCCTGTTGAAAGATGAACAGTCTGAGGTCAAGAGCGCTCTGGAGCAGGTTTTCATCCAGGATGTCGCTGTACATTGCTGCATTCATCTTTCCCTCAATCCTGACTAGTCTCCCAGTTCCTGCTGCTGAAAAACATCCCCACAACATGATGCTGCCACCACCATGCTTCACTGTAGGGATGGTCCCTGGTTTCCTCCAAACATGACGCCAAAGAGTTCAATCTTTGTCTCATCAGACCAGAGAATTTTGTTTCTCCTGGTCTGAGAGTCCTTCAGGTGCCTTTTGTCAAACTCCAGGTGGGCTGCCATGTGCCTTTTACTAAGGAGTGGCTTTCGCCTGGACACTCTACCATACAGGCCTGATTGGTGGATTGCTACAGAGATGGTTGTCCTTCTGGAAGGTTCTCCTCTCTCCACAGAGGAATGCTCGAGCTCTGACAAAGTGACCATTGGGTTCTTGGTCACCTCCCTGACTAAGGTCTTTCTCCCCGATCGCTCAGTTTATACAGGTGGCCAGCTGTAGGAAGAGTCCTGGTGGATTTGAACTTCTTCCATTTACAAATGATGGAGGCCACTGTGCTCACTGGGGCCTCCAAAGCAGCAGAAATGTTTCTGTTTCCTTCCCCAGATTTGTGCCTCCAGACAATCCTGTCTCGGAGGTCTACAGACAATTCCTTTGACTTCATGCTTGGTTTGTGCTCTGACTGTCAACTGTGGGACCTTATATGTAGACAGGTGTGTGTCTTTCCAAATCATGTCCAATTAACTGAATTTACCCCAGGTGGACTCCAGTTAAACTGTAGAAACATCTCAAGGATGATCAGTGGAAACAGGAGGCACCTGAGCTCAATTCTGAGCTTCATGGCAAAGGCTGTGAATACTTATGAACATGTGATTTCTTAGTTATTTTAAATTTAGTAAATTTGCAAAAATCACAGAGAACCTTTTTTCACATTGTCATTATGGGGTATTGTGTGTAGAATTTTGAGACATAAAATGAATTTTATCCATTTTGGAATAAGGCTGTAACATGACAAAATGTTGGAAAAGTGAAGCGCTGTGAATACTTTCCAGATGCACCGTATGATTTTGTTTGTTTATTAGAAGGATTACACGGAAACAGTGGAACCAATGGGTTCTGTTGACTGACTGAACAGTGTTTATAGCGGCGTTGACATCTGATGCTGCCGCCTCACCCACCCTCCTCTCTCGAGCTGCTGCTCTGAAATGTGACATGTTCTGACGCAGTAATGTCAAAAGACGTTTACAGAACTATTCAGATTTATCCAAACCAGAAACATTGTGCAGGTTTATAACAGATTTATTTATTTTTTATTTTAATTTTTGTTATGGTTTCAGATGAAGGAAGGTTTGATGTTTTCTCTGATTGGCTGCCGTGGATGTGGTCCTGTTGCACTTTGACTGGAGCAAGAGCTTCAAACCGACCTGGACTGGGTCCCGGCTCTGCCCCCGCTGCAGGATGCTTTGCTAACGCTCTGTCCGTCACTTTCTCCATTGTGTGTGTTGCTGTGTGCTGTTTGCAGACCGAGCCGCTGGGCTCTGCTGCCGCCTGGTGGTGCCGTGTCACAAAGGGATGCCCCGGCTTGCTGACCTGTCTGTCAAAACCAAAGACGTGTGGGAGATTCCGCGGGAGTCCCTGCAGCTGATCAAACGTCTCGGGAACGGGCAGTTTGGGGAGGTCTGGATGGGTACGGATCCAGTGAGAAGAGGCGGCGGGATGGAGGTCTCGCCGGCCGCGGAGACTCCTGATGTGAAATAATCAGAGGAGGTGAAAGGGGAAAAAAATCAGGCAAAAAAAAACTTTTCAATTGGCAGTTTTTCAGAGTAAAGACATCCAGACTGTCGGGAGACTCTGCTGTCAGGTTCAGGACGGCTTCCTTCCGCCTCACTCGCTGCATGTTCCTCTTCCTGCTAGTTAACAGTGTGTTACTCCCCCCTGTAGAGAGTGCGGATGGTTTGTGCTTTAATTTAACGGGCGTGTGTGTGAACTACATCCCCGACACTCTGGGCTTGAGTCATGATGCCTGGGAGATCAGCAGAGATGCACTAGAGTTGGACCTAAAGCTGGGGACGGGATGTTTTGCTGATGTGTGGTATGGTAAGGAAACACCCCCAAAACTGCCACATGTTTTCCTCTCGGCTTCTTTTTAAGTCCTTTTACCTACATTTATACCAAGAAACAATACGTAGCTTTATTTAATAACCTTAATTTAAAATAAGCGACACCTGGTTTGTGGATTCAGATGTAACTCCAACTGTTCTCTGTGCCTGGAGTAAGAAAACATGAGGGGTATCCCCAGTGACATCACGGGGAATCCCCAACATTAAAAACACTGCAGTGTGGTGATTTCAAAGCAAAATGTAAAGTAAATACAATTCTTCACATTTGTCACTTTTATTTCAGTTAAAAAAAAAATCTTGTAGAGACTAGTGAAACTCTGTGGATGTTCTCTCATCTGTCCTCATCGTCTTCTGTCCCCTAGAGTCCACTTGGAACCAATCGGCTGTCATTATGCAAATTTTGGGGACCATGTGACACCAACTCACTCAGAAAAACAGATTATCTAATATTTTTTATTTATATTTTCCCAACACCTGTTCAATGAAATAGACTGAAAAGAAACAGACTCCCGTTTAGAAATTAATCTTTAAATAAACAACTTTTCCTCAAATATTTAAAATTTGCGGGAACAATTTCAAAAGCGTTTGTGGCTGAATAAGAAGTTTATTAATCCCAAAGGAAATTGTTTTAGTGCAAAAATCAAAATTATCACAATGATGATTATTACTATTGTATGACATTAAAATATTAGAATTTCACTTTTTTATTTTATTTCACTGTTTTTTTTTTTTTTTGGTTTTTATTTACTGTTGTTGAGGACAATCAATGATATTTGCCCAAAACTGACTAAAAACCACAGTGAAATGTAATACTGTGTTGTATTTACGTTATTGTTTGAAGAATTATTGCACGCGTGCGTGTTTGCTCCGTCGTTCTTCATCGTGCCTGTCAGCATTCGTTCCCCACAGTGCGGCCACATTAAGCCGGGCCGCAGTCGTTTTGTATCCAAGGTAGAAAAAAGATGCAACACATTGATAGTGATAATCTTGCATGGAGGAATCTGACACACACACGCACACACAGCCTGTCAAAAGTTCCTATTATTTCACTCAACCGTCGAGTGTGACGCTGAGATGAGGCTAATGCTAATAAAATGTCACAGTTTCCAGAATCACAAAACAACCATTTTGTTTCCTGCCAAGACGAAAGTTAAAAACAGATCTACACGGTGAAATGAAACATCTGCTTTTAAATGCAGGTGGTACGAAGTTTGTGCTGATAATACGTATAGTTGAGCTAATGGCTTGGCTAACGCTAGCAACACCTAGCAAAGCATAAGAAGGCACATCATAGTCCAGTGCTGTCTGTAAGACCTCAATAATGTTTTCATTTTTTCCTTTGGGAAGAGTTACCTGTGCTAATTCAGTCAACTCAGCTAAGTCACATTTCAAAATAAAAGCATGTTTTTGTTTACTTTGTGCATGTCTTGCATGGATTTGTTGGACATCCTGGGCTGGATAACACATAGTGCAATGCAGAAAATCCTGAACATGACGTGATGCTCTCACAGGTTTCTACGGAGAAACTGAAGGCGCTGTCATATGACAGCACATAGCGAGGGCAGAGCTTTCCCACATGACACCTGGACACTGAGAGCCAGTTACCTTTAAAGCCAGACAGGCGTCCAGTTACTATTGGTCCCAGCCTCTGAAATGACAAGACAGCTGTCACGAGCCCTCCCCGTCTGTTCCACAGACCATGTGGGCGTGTCACACAACGGTGGGTGTGTCTGCACGCACACCCAGAAACCAGATTTGATGCAACGTGACCCTCAAACCGTCTCCTGCAGAAAATCCGCGTGGACTAAACACCAGCTGAGTTACTGGTGTGGTTCGCTCTGCTGTTTTCCACACTCTTACCTTGAGGCGGGGCACGCTAACGGCTAGCAGCGCTCGTTCCCGTACGGCCTCCAGAGCTCACGCTGTGTTCGTGATGACCTCATTACCATTTAATTTATCAGTCTGAATGCAAGTCAGCGTTTTCTGCATGCTGATATGTGTGTGTATGTGTGCGTGTGTGTGCATGTGTGTGCATGTGTGTGCGCATGTGTGTACGTGTCAGGCACGTGGAACGGCACCACCAAGGTGGCGGTGAAGACTCTGAAGCCTGGCACCATGTCCCCGGAGTCCTTCCTGGAGGAGGCTCAGATCATGAAGAAGCTTCGCCACGACAAGCTGGTGCAGCTGTACGCAGTGGTGTCGGAGGAGCCCATCTACATCGTCACGGAGTACATGGGAAAAGGTAGAAGATCGCACCCACGATAAATGCCAACGACAAGCGTTTTTAGCTGCTTTAAACTAAAATAAATTACAGTCACATGACCTGCTGCTTCTGTCATACAGATTTGTAGTCATTCATGTGGGTGTGGTTTTTTGGTTTGTTTGTTTCTTTCTTTCTTTTGTTGTTTTTAGGTTTTGGTATGTTGCCGTACACTTTAGCTAAAATGCCAAAAATAGCTTTATGCTACAGATTCCGTATAAAGTGTTCCATGACTGGTTGATGTTGGTGGAGGGCGGAGCCACTGTGTCAAATGTCTGTCACAGACTGTTTCAGACAACTCCATCTTCCAGTGATACCGAGTCACTTTAGCGTTGTCGGGGCTCAAGAAGTTCAGTTTCCACCAAAAAACATTTGTGGCTTCCAGTTTCTCACATTCTGTGATTGATCCGGATCTGTAGCGCCCCCTGTTTCCACAGCACCTACGAGATTGTTTATGTGCTGAGATCGCCAGAACCTGTTCACGTCACAGTGTTAGCCTCAGCGGGCTGCTGTCTGTAGGTTTGAGGCATCTATGTCAGGGTCACATGACCTAGTTCTGCAACAGTTGGAGAACAGCGATGTGGTTTCTGTGTTTGTATCGAGTGATGACAGAGTGGATTGTGCCATTCTGCTTATCAAGAGAAATATAAAACACCCAACATTTCCGTGTTGCTGTGTTTTACTACAAATCAAAAGCAGGCGTCGGGCCTGAAGCTTGGTTTGATACCAGCTGGTTGAAAACCACGAATGAAGTTGAACATCACAGTAAAGTCTGTTATCTGTCGAAGGCATTGTGTCACATGTGGCACCTAAAATGCATAATAAATAATGACAAAAATAAATGATGACATAAACACAGTAATAATCCTGGACGAACATGATGTTTGTGTGTTTGTATAACAGCGTGTTAGTGTTGGATTAGTAGATTATGAAGGTATTGGGGAGCAGGAGACTTTTTGTCAGATATGTCGTCATTAATTTGCAAGATTAATACTTGCAAATTTACAAGAAAACTTTGAATATTTTCATAATTATGATGTATTAATTTGCAACAACAAACTACATTGCAATATACATATACGAGGTCCGATGAAAAAAGCGGTCCTTTTTATTTTTTTTCAAAAAATAAATGGATTTGATTCATATGTTTTTACGTCAGACAAGCTTGAACCCTCGTGCGCATGCATGAGTTTTTTCACGCATGTTGGTGACGTCATTCGCCTGTGGGCAGGCCTTGAGTGAGGAGTGCTCCACCCCGCCTGTCGGAATCTCTTTGTCTGAATAGCCGCTGCGGACGGTGCGCGTTGCTTTATCAACATTTTTTCTGGACCTGTGAGGAATATCCGAGTGGACACTATTCGAGAAATTAAGATGGTTTTCGGTGAAAAATTTAACAGCTGATGAGAGATTATGGGGTGTTTCTGTCGCTGTAAGGACTTCCCACGGAGCGGGATGTCGCGCAGCGCTTCCAGGCGCCGTCGTCGGCCTGTTTCGACCTGGAAACATCCTAATTTAAGGCTTAATTCACCCAGAACGTCGTGAGAGAACAGAGAAGATTCAGAAGAGGCCGGCATGAGGACTTTATGCGGACATTCCACTGTTTAAGGACATTTTTTAATGAAAGACGTGTGCGCAAATTCACTGAGTCGTTTCCGTGACGACTCGGCGAATGTGTGTGCGCCGCGACAGGAAAAACACCTCCGTGTTGAAAACCATTTGTAAAATTCAGGCGGCTTTCGATGGCTTTCAACAAGTGAGTAACTGAGAAATTGTTTAACAGCTTGGGCATGTTCCAACTTGCCCGTTAAGGTTTCCAATGGAGGTGTTTTTCCTGTCGCGACCCTCCGCGGTCGGGTCCGGCCCGACATGCGACTCTGCCCGCACGTTCTTTCATTACAAAATTTCCGTTAACAATGGAATGTCCGAATAAACTCCTCATGCCGACTTCTTCTGAAAGTTCTCTGTTCTCTGACGACTTACTGGGTCAACAGAGCCTGAAATTTGGAAGTTTTCAACTTGAAACGGCGAGACGACGCGGCCACGAAGTGCAGATCGCCGTCAGGCGCCGTGGGCCGTCCTTACGGTGACACTACCAGACCAAAATCTCTCATCAGCCGTTAAAGTTTTTACCGAAAACCAGCTGAATTTATCGAATGGTGTCCACTCAGTTGTGCCTTACAGTTTTGCAAAAATTTTGATCAAACAAAGCAGCAGTCTCTGAGCCATTCCTAAACAATGAAAAAAACGACGAGAGGGTGGGCGACTCCTCACTCAAAGACTGCCCACAGGCGAATGACGTAACCGACAGGCGTGAAAAAACTCTCGCATGCCCACGAGGGTTCAAGCATGTCTGATGTAATCACACGTGATTCAAATCCATATGGTTTTTGAAAAAAATAATAAGGTCCGTTACTTTTATCACAGACCTCATATATATGTGTGTGTGTGTGTGTGTGTGTGTATTAGTCAAGAAGACACACATATTCTTACTTAACACACACACTGCTGCAGAGCCTTGTGCCAAACTCATACTTGTAACACCGGCTTTACACCAAATGTGTTGCGTGTGTGTATCGCGACTATGTGCAGTTGTGTCTAGCAGAGCTGTGCAGAGCTCAGAATTTTGGAACTGTAATTCTGTATCCTGTTTGCGTGCTCAGTTCAAAATTCAGGAATTGAATTAAAATTCAAGTATGGCTGCATGATATTGGGAAAAAAATTGACATTGTCAGTTTTTTTTTTTTTTTTACCCATATCAATATACTCGTATTGCGATATATGTTTGGTTCCAGAAATATCTCTGTGCACATGAATCAACTGAAATCGCATAAAAACACTGTAGCACATATTCCAGGCCTCTACATGGCGCTGTAACAATTCCACAAAAAAGTGGAGTTAAAGACAGGAGCATGTGAATAACTGGAGCTAATCAATGTAGCAGCAGAAGGTTAGAATGTTTCAAAGCAGCAAACTGAGTAAATAAAATCTTTTAATCTGACCCGTTTCGCCCTTTCAGTTGAATTCATCAACACAACCCACAGAAAACTCTTATCCACAGAAGATGCCCTTGTTTAAGAAATACTTTATTTCCTTATCATGGAAATTGCTTGTGAATAAACAGCATTTTTAAAGAAGAACCTTGTTTTTGTAAATCAGTGCTCTGGGTGCCTTTCTCAGCCATAGCTATAGGAAGCCACCAAGAAGAAGAAAAATAACTTATTTTAAAAGCTGAAAGTCCTTTCTGCAATTATTTTATCAGTGTTGCAGCACTCCATTTATTTACATGACCAGTGTTCACCACAGCCATCCGTTGTCTCGTCAGCATTCTGCTCATGACAAAATAAGTCCCATTAATGATCCACCAAGACAAAAAGTACGAGGTCTGTCCATAAAGTATCATACCTTTTTATTTTTTTCAAAAACTATATGGATTTCATTCATATGTTTTTACGTCAGACATGCTTGAACCCTCGTGCGCATGCGTGAGTTTTTCCACGCCTGTCGGTGATGTCATTCGCCTGTGAGCACGCCTTGTGGAAGGAGTGGTCCCGCCCCCTTGTCGGATTTTCATTGTCTGGAAATGGCGGAATGAAAAGGACTTTTTTTCCATCAGAGTTTTTTCAGAAGCTGTTAGAGACTGGCACCTGGAAACCATTCGAAAAATTTATCTGGCTTTCAGTGAAAATTTTACGGGCTTCACAGAGAATAAGGACTTTAACTACAGGTTTAAGGACCCCTTTAAGGACGGTCGGTGCGCCGCGCTGCGAGCTGCGACGATGCGGCACAAACCACTGGATCATTTCTAAGCTGATGGCTCTGTGGATACGAGACCGTCGTGTGCTCTTTCTCTGGTTATCACAAGAGCTGGACATCAGCCATTTTCTGGCAGATTTCACTTTTAACAAGAGATTTTGTCATGGAAAGCCGCGCGGAGGCTTCGCGCGTCACGACCGATTCCCTGATGAAGCGAGACAAAGGAACACCTCCGTGTCGGAGTGTTAGAGGACAAGTTGGGACATGTCCAGCTCTCCACAAGTTCTTTTATACTCACTCGACTGGTAAGCACTGAAAGCCGAGATAGACATGTCCCAACTTGTCCTCTAACACTCCGACACGGAGGTGTTCCTTTGTCTCGCTTCATCAGCGAATCGGTCGTGACGCACGAAGCCTCCGCGCGGCTTTCCGTGACAAAATCTCTTGTTAAAAGTGAAATCTGACAGAAAATGGCTGATGTCCAGGTCTTGTGATAACCAGAGAAAGCGCACACGACGGTGAATGTGAATGTTTTCTAGGTGCCAGTCTCTAACAGCTTCTGAAAAAATTCTGATGGAAAAAAAAGTCCTTTTCATTCCGCCATTTCCAGACAATGAAAATCCGACGAGGGAGCGGGACCACTCTTTCCACAAGGCGTGCTCACAGGCGAATGACGTCACTGACAGGCGTGGAAAAACTCACGCATGCGCGCGAGGGTTCAAGCATGTCTGACGTAAAAACATATGAATGAAATCCATATAGTTTTTGAAAAAAATAAAAAGGTACGATACTTTATGGACAGACCTCGTATGTTAAATTACACTGCAAACAACAGCAACAGCAACATGTCATTAATTATGAGTGGCTGAGGTTAGAGGCGGGCTTTGACATCATCGTTCCATATTGTTTGTCCACATGGAGATGCAAATCCACACAGAAATAATGAGCCGTAAAACCTTTGTTTCTGACTGACTGCTGATCATTAAAGCCACGGCGGTGCAGGAAACGCAGAACAGACGGTTTGAAGCATTCGCTGTCACATTCAGTTTGACTTATTAATCCAGAGAGAAGAATGTGTTTCACTGTGATGAATCTGTGCTTAGAAAAAAGGAACAATGACAAACCAAAACATTCAGCTGTCAGACTGCTGCCACTTCCTGTGAGGGCTGCTGTGGAATCTCACCTCAGACTCGTCTCTCTACGCTGCAGGAAGCTTACTGGACTTCTTGAAGGATGGAGAAGGACGAAGCTTGAAGCTGCCAAACCTGGTGGATATGGCTGCACAGGTACAGCCGGATTTAAAAAAAAAAGAAGAGAAAAGAAAGAAAGTAGCACAAAAAGTATACTGTGCCCATAAAACACTGTCACCCTGCCAGGATGGTAACATGTTTCTAGTATTTAAAGTGTAAATAATTTGGGGGGGGGGGACCCTCTGGCCTCTGAAATATAGTGTTTCCCCTACATCATTATAGGCCTGGCGGGCTGTCAGGCCTATAATGATGTAGGGGAAACACTTCATTGAAAAATGTGGTTTTGACATTTGATTATTTTTGTCCACATTTTTATGAGCTTGAGTTTGAAAGGTCAGAGGTCAAGTGACTAAGAGAAAGGTTATCTCTGAGTTCATGTTGGTGTTTAATAGTAACCACAAATCAGTCGTGGGTATCTGATCCATCAAGGTCCAGTGAAGGTTTTTCAGTCGCTGCAACAAGTGGGTTTAATGATGAGCTCCGCCCCTCAACTTAAAGTCTGTGACATCACCTGCTGAGGTCATCGGTAGCCAGATAGAGCTGCACTATTTTGTCCCTTCATGCCCACTGCTGTCATATGTGTGCTTTAGCCATTTATTCCCCAAAATACACTTTAAATATTCCCCGTGTGTAGCACCTGGCCAAACCCTGCCCTTGGTCTGGTAGTTTCAGTGGGTTTTTGTGCAGATATCTTGTAGCTGTGATGTGTTCAGGTGGCAGCGGGCATGGCGTACATCGAGAGGATGACCTACATCCACAGAGACCTGCGATCTGCCAACATCCTGGTCGGAGACAACCTGGTGTGCAAGATCGCTGACTTCGGCCTGGCCAGGCTCATCGAAGACAACGAGTACACGGCTCGACAAGGTGAGACCAGTTAGTACCTCCACACGCTGACGTGTTCAGTGTCCGCGTTACGGCATCAAGAGAATGCTTTGACCCCTAAAGCCTAAGGCCCAGACCAAAAATGTGACCCATCAAGGACCAGGCCAAAGCTTTGATGCTTTAAGGCCAAGAACAAGTAAGTCTTATAAAGGCCCTGTGGGCCTTTGATCCATATGTTGTAGTTTGAAGCACGTGAGTCTACAAATCCCCCAAAACAGGACAAAGTGTTAATTAATCTGCAACTCCATCACAGATTACTTCACCAGACAAGGCCAGTGCGCGTTTGTGGCTGGTGGTCTGAGACAGTCTGGATGAAGTGTCTTGTCTGAGGACAGACGGGTAGTGTAACTGATAATTAAACCTGACTGATGATTGTCTTGCTGAGCTTCCTGCTCTGCATTAAAGGGGGAAAAAAATGAACCTGAACCATACGAAGCAGGAGGTTCACACAAAGAAGACAAAGATCACAGACTTTTACCTTGTTGTTGTCTTGTTACCTGCAGGTGCAAAGTTCCCCATCAAGTGGACCGCCCCAGAGGCCGCGTTGTACGGGAAGTTCACCATCAAGTCGGACGTGTGGTCCTTTGGCATCTTGCTAACAGAGCTGGTCACTAAAGGCCGGGTGCCTTATCCAGGTGAGAGGGTGAATCATCCCAAAACCATGAACATCAGTGTGAGACAGAAACCAGGTTTTATCAGGAGGACAGGTTTGCTGGACATAACTCCACTCAAAGTCTACTTGAGGACAGGAAAGATGTTTGGTGTGTTGGTGCTTGAGGAAGGTCTGAGCTGAGGGAGCTCACAAGACAAAGATCCATGTTCACAAAACCAGTTGGACTTTCCGGCTCAATGTCCATATCGAAGGTCAAATCAACAGGTTTTGTCTCCGTTGAGTTGCCATACTCATTTTTTTGTCTGTTTACTTTCCAGGCATGAATAACCGCGAGGTTCTGGAGCAGGTGGAGCGAGGCTACAGGATGCCGTCTCCGCAGGACTGTCCCGTCTCACTGCATGAGCTCATGCTGCAGTGCTGGAAGAAGGACGCCGAGGAGCGGCCCACCTTCGAGTACCTTCAGGCCTTCTTGGAGGACTACTTCACAGCCACCGAGCCTCAGTACCAGCCTGGGGACAACTTGTAAATCCCTGCAGGCCACGTACGGTCCACAGGACTGCTGGAAAACAAACAAACAAACAAACTGGAGCCGTCACAGCCGCGTCCGAGCAGTCCAGACGCCATTTCCAACCGCACCTTTCCAAAACAGTGTCCCCTAGTGACTGAGCAAGGCTCTGACAGTGTCACACCACTAGAAGGAGGGAGGGTGGGTGGAGTTATCTGGAGTTACCTGAACTCATTGTAAATAAAGGCTGGTTTTAGGTTGTTTTTGCTAAAGATTTTTTATTAGTTTTTCTGCAAACATGAAACAAATGAGGATAAAGTCAGAGACCAGAACTTGGACATGGTGGACCTGGACACGGTGGACCTGGACCTGTTTTACAGCTGCTGTACAGTGCCTAGAAAAAGTATCGACCCTCGTGGCCTGAAACGTGTTGTATTGTTTTATAAGAGCAAATTGAAACAAAGAAAAAAAAAATCAGGCTTCAGCAAACAATAATAATACATAATAATACATAATTATTATATTTATATAAAAGCTCTTTAATCACACTGTAAAAACACCTACAAACATCAGCAAATTAAACTAAAAGAAACTCATGGAATTGCATAAATATTCTTTATTATCATGAACTAAATGGAAACTGAACATTTCATCTCAGCTAAAAATGGTTAAAATTCAAGTTTAAAAAAACCCATCATGCTTTGAAAGTCAATTTTTACATCCTTAATTAAACGTTTACTCAAAGATGATAAATAAAAGGAGAAAAATAATCAAATATGACTCAATTCAGTTTGTTGTTTGGAAAATTGATTTCAGAATAATAGATACGGCTACATTGATTTTAACGTTATAAATCAGTTTAGTTAATCTTGTTTCGCTGCTACTTCTTCATCTTCAAACTCGCGTAAAAGTTCAAAGTTCAAGGAAAAACAAAATCAACATTTCTCATAGTGGGAGGCGGCATAACTAATAAATATACCTCTTGAACTTTATATTTGGTTTACAGTTTGTATAGAGGAGGGTTTTATTAAAAAGAAGACCTGAAAGTTCAGCTACAATTTGCCAGAAAGTACATCTGAGATAGATGCAAGCCTAGATTTAATGTTATGGTGAAAGAAAATCCTCCTCTGTATGTCTTCATCATGAAGCTGTATAACTGGAGATACAAAATGCAAAACACACACTGTGCACAATTTCTCCAGTCACAGCCACAGAAGCCTGTAACTTCTGTGTTGTCTGGGTGTCTTGGTGGCTTTCCTCACTCTTCTCCTTGCACAGTCACTCAGTTTTTGAGTTCCACACAGATTTACCATAGAGTGTCATACTGTTTGTATTTCTACATAACTGATGTAAATAAAGTTCAAGACGTATTCAGTGACTTGAAAATGTTCATGTATCCATCCCCTGACTTGTCTCAATATAACTGGCAATTAAACTGATTATTTCCAGGTATTATACCAAAGGGTCCCATTACTTATGCAACCCATCATCTTGGCTTTTATATTTTAAATTAATTTATATCAAGTTGTAGAGATTTACTTTCAGTTTGAGTCTAAGGAAGATGTTAGAAAGTTTTATATTGAGAAGCCTGATTTACTTTTTGTATTTGAAATGGCATAAACAAAACACGCAAAATACCACAGGGCTGAATACTTTTGCAAGCCACTGTAAGAGACGATGTCTGGATGGATTAGGTTACAGAGAAAATGTGCTAATGACAACTGGCTGCTTCTACTGGGTTTTTCTGTGCTTCCTACTACAACCCCAATTCCATTGAAGTTGAGATGTTGTGTAAAATGTAAATAAAAACAGAATACAATGATTTTCAAATCCTCTTCAACATATATTCATTTGAATACACCACAAACACAAGATATTTAATGTTTAAACTGATAAACTTTATTGTTTTTGTGCAAATATTTGCTCATTTTGAAATGGATGCCAGCAACAGGTTTCAAAAAGCTGGGACAGTGGTATGTTTCCCACTGTGTTACATCACCTTTCCTTCTAACAACACTCAATAAGCATTTGGGAACTGAGGACACAAATTGTTGAAGCTTTGTAGGTGGAATTCTTTCCCGTTCTTGCTTGATGTACGACTTCAGTTGTTCAACAGTCCAGGGTCTCCGTTGTCGTATTTTCATAATGCGCCACACATTTTCAATGGGCGACAGGTCTGGACTGCAGGCAGGCCAGTCTAGTACCCGCACTCTTTTACTACGAAGCCACGCTGTTGTAACACGTGCAGAATGTGTCTTGGCATTGTCTTGCTGAAATAAGCAGGGAAGTCCCTGAAAAAGACGTTGCTTGGATGGCAGCATGTGTTGCTCCAAAACCTGGATGTACCTTTCAGCATTGATGGTGCCATCACAGATGTGTAAGTTGTCCATGCCATGGGCACTAACACACCCCCATACCATCACAGATGCTGGCTTATGAATTTTGCACTGATAACAATCTGGGTGGTCTTTTTCCTCTTTTGTCCGGAGGACACAACGTCCATGATTTCCAAAAACAATTTGAAATGTGGACTCATCAGACCACAGCACACTTTTCCACTTTGTGTCTGTCCATTTCAAGTGAGCTCGGGTCCAGAGAAGGCGGCGGCGTTTCTGGATGTTATTGATGTACAGCTTTCACTTTGCATGGTAGAGTTTTAACTTGCACTTGTAGATGTAGCAACAAACTGTGTTAACTGACAATGGTTTTCTGAAGTGTTCCTGAGAGTGTTCGGTAAGATCCTTTACACAATGATGTTGGTTTTTAATGCAGTGCCGCCTGAGGGATCGAAGGTCACGGACATTCAATGTTGGTTTTCGGCCTTGCTGCTTAGGTGAAAGTTCTCCAGATTCTCTGAATCTTCTGATTGTATTATGGACTGTAGATGATGGAATTCCTACGTTGAATGTTGAGAAACATTGTTCTTAAACTGTTGGACTAGTTTTTCATGCAGTTGTTCACAAAGTGGTGTTCCTCGCCCCATCTTTGCTTGTGAATGGCTGAGACTTTTGGGGATGCTCCTTTTATACCCAATCATGACACTCACCTGTTTCCAATTAGGTGTTCTTTGAGCATTCATAAACTTTCCCAGTCTTTTGTTGCTTTGTCCCAACTTTTTTGAAACGCGTTGCAGGCATCCATTTAAATATGAGCAAATATTTGCACAAAAACAATAAAGTTTATCAGTTTGAACATTAAATATCTTGTCTTTGTGGTGTATTCAGTTGAATATAGGTTGAAGAGGATTTGCAAATCATTGTATTCCGTTTTTATTTACATTTTACACAACGTCCCAACTTCATTGGAATTGGGGTTATACTTTAAATGTTGCTGCCCCAGTGGTGAACAAAAGGTGAGCAGCTACATCTGAAGAAAGTCCCAAATTTTTCATGAAATTTGTATTTGAAAGTACCAAATGCCACTTTTTGATTATTTTACTTTATCACGCAAAATTAATGCCAACATTAAACAAAGAATTGCATCAAATCGTTCTATAATTTAAAAAATATAAAGTAAAACATAACGTTCCTGAATCGTAGCCCGCGTATCGAGTGACGTACCATTTTAGAAGGGAGAGATACACAAACTTGGAAGAAACATCTGTCCATGTGGCTGTGATATGAGCATTTATTGTATTGAGTTAATAGAAAATATACTAAATGTGTCGTGTTGTATCGTATCATGATGTAGACCGTATATCAGTATGACTGATATTAGGATGTGATATTTTGGTCTTTTCTCACAGCCCGACTCTGATGATTTTAACAACTGATATAACTTCAGTGATTAGTGAATGAGTTGTAATCATACTATAGTTGCTTCTACAACTGAAGGTTCCTGGTTCAAGCCCACCTATACCTGTTGTAAAGGATATCCAGTGTAAAACTTGTGCCAGATCAGCACAGGATCCATATGGGATTTGCTGTGGAAAAAACAAAGGAGAGCCCAAAGAAACGACTTACAGAATGCAATCCGTTATAAAGTTTCCTGTTGTAGCAGTTTGTTTTTACTTCAAGATTAAAGAGCTTAACTTTTATTTGTTTGGGACTTTGTGGCAAACAGTGAAAATATGTAAAGGACCAAGAGGATGAGTATTTTTTATAGAAACTGTATTATCTGCGAAAGATTTATTCAGAAAATGCGATTATTTTCCCTTTTGTCTGATAATGTGTGAAACATTTTTATTTTGTTGTTCTCTCAATATGAGCTCCATCAGGTTTTTTTTTTCTTATCAGAAAACATTTTTTGCCTTCCTCATGGTGCGCCGCTCTTAGGCTTCTGGAATGATGTTTTACAAATACCATAAGTTGTATTTTGTAGATTACAGACTGCCGTTAAGGACGGACGTATCCCTCCTAGCTTACCAGAAGAATGGCTCTGTTAATTTAAGAATTGCGTGTGTGCGTGCGTCTGATTTGAAATTGTATTTTGTTTTTTTAAAACTGTCATTCCAATCGTTACTTTTGTTTAAGATGTTTAAGAATTGGTTGGACTGCGTCTTCAGGGGACATCCGCGGCCAAATTGAATTAAGGCACAAACCTGCAGTTTACATGGATGAACTGATTTGAGCTGGGCAGGTTTCAGTTGCTCGCGCTGTCTCTTCTGGTTTTTCGTGGTTTCATGGCCAATGGAAATGCCTTGTTTTCAGATGTCCAGTTAAATGGTTTTTAAGTGTTGCTAACATCCCTTCTTGATATTGTGTATTTCATTTTTGTTTACGTTGCTGTTTTGTTCATTTGGAATTCAGAAAAGAACAATAAACATTTTACACTGTTTCAAAGCGTGAGTGATCGGTGTGAAGGGGAGGAGGGGAAGCTGTTTGAAAAGAGGAAACCTCGAGAGGAGAACGTCAAGGGTCGTGTTGCTGGAGGCTGCTGTGGAGCTGTCCAACTGCACGACGGTGTCCAGGTCCAAACCTGAAGAAGTGTGTGCAGGTGGACACCGAGAACATCAGTAGACCCCAGCACAGAGAACAGGAAGATGTGAGTACAAAGTTCTTTGATCATAAATCTGGGTCAGTTCAAGGTCATGCAGGGAGGGTAGTAACACTGCACAGGTCTCCATGAGGGTTCAGACAAAGACAGTAACAGTGTGCAGGCCAGAGGTCAGAGTTCAGACTTCATTTTGCAGAGAGAGGATGGAAAAAGTTCATTAAAATGTGCTCCAGAATTTCTCCTTTTGTTGCTAATGTTCTTTTAAAAACACTTTACAACATCACACAGGTGTATAATCTCTGTGTTCTTTGGTTGGTTTTCATATTGGTGTGATCCAGCAGAGATTTGTACTCTGATTTGGCTTAGACTGGATCTCATGTCTGACTGTGTGTGTGTGTGTGTGTGTGTGTGTGTGTGTGTGTGTGTGTGTGTGTGTGTGTGTGTGTGTGTGTGTGTGTGTGTGTGTGTGTGTGTGTGTGTGTGTGTGTGTGTGTGTGTGTGTGTGTGTGTGTGTGTGTGTGTGTGCACGGTCAGAGGTCTGACTGTCTGTGTGTGCAGTCAGAGGTCTGACTGTGTGTGTGGCCAGAGGTCTCACTGTGTGTGTTTGTGTGCAGTCAGAGGTCTGACTGTCTGTGTGTGTGGCCAGAGGTGGTCAGAGATCTCACTGTGTGCACGGTCAGAGGTCTGACTGTCTGTGTGTACGGTCAGAGGTCTCACTGTGTGTGTTTGTGTGCAGTCAGAGGTCTCACTGTGTGTGTTTGTGTGCAGTCAGAGGTCTCACTGTGTGTGTTTGTGTGCAGCCAGAGGTCTCACTGTGTGTGTTTGTGTGCAGCCAGAGGTCTCACTGTGTGTGTTTGTGTGCGGCCAGAGGTCTCACTGTGTGTGTTTGTGTGCAGCCAGAGGTCTCATTGTGTGTGTTTGTGTGCGGCCAGAGGTCTGACTGTCTGTGTGTGCGCTCCGAGGTCTCACTGTGTGTGTGTGTGTGTGTGTCTGTGTGCGGCCAGAGGTCTCACTGTGTGCGGCCAGAGGTCTGACTGTCTGTGTGTGCGCTCAGAGGTATGACTGTGTGCGCGGTCAGAGGTCTCACTGTTTGTGTGTGTGGTCAGAGGTCTCACTGTCTGTGCGGTCAGAGGTCTGACTGTCTGTGTGCGCGGTCAGAGGTCTCACTGTGTGTGTGGTCAGAGGTCTGACTGTCTGTGTGCGCGGTCAGAGGTCTCACTGTGTGCGCGGTCAGAGGTCTCACTGTGTGTGCGCTCAGAGGTCTCACTGTGTGCGCGGTCAGAGGTCTGACTGTCTGTGTGCGCGGTCAGAGGTCTGACTGTGTGCGCGGTCAGAGGTATGACTGTGCATGGTCAGAGGTCTGACTGTCTGTGTGTGTGGTCAGAGGTCTGACTGTCTGTGTGTGCGGTCAGAGGTCTGACTGTGTGGTCAGAGGTATGACTCTGTGTGTGCGGTCAGAGGTATGACTGTGTGTGCGGTTAGAGGTCTGACTGTCTGTGTGTGTGGTCAGAGGTCTGACTGTCTGTGTGTGTGGTCAGAGGTATGACTCTGTGTGTGCGGTCAGAGGTCTGACTGTCTGTGTGTGCGGTCAGAGGTCTGACTGTGTGTGCGGTCAGAGGTATGACTCTGTGTGTGCCGTCAGAGGTCTGACTGTCTGTGTGTGCCGTCAGAGGTCTGACTGTCTGTGCGGTCAGAGGTCTGACTGTCTGTGTGTGCGGTCAGAGGTCTCACTGTCTGTGTGTGTGGTCAGAGGTCTCACTGTGTGTGCGGTCAGAGGTCTGACTGTGTATGTGTGCGGTCAGAGGTCTGACTGTGTGTGTGTGCGGTCAGAGGTCTCACTGTGTGTGCACTCAGAGGTATGACTGTGTGCGCGGTCAGGGGTCTGACTGTCTGTGTGTGTGGTCAGAGGTCTCACTGTGTGTGTGGTCAGAGGTATGACTGTGCGCGGTCAGGGGTCTGACTGTCTGTGTGTGTGGTCAGAGGTCTCACTGTGTGTGTGGTCAGAGGTATGACTGTCTGTGTGTGTGGTCAGGGGTCTGACTCTGTGTGTAGTCAGAGGTCTTACTGTGTTTGTGGTCAGAGGTCTGACTGTGTGCGCGGTCAGGGGTCTGACTGTCTGTGTGCGGTCAGAGGTCTCACTGTGTGTGTGGTCAGAGGTCTTACTGTCTGTGTGTATGCGGGCAGAGGTCTCACTGTGTGTGTGGTCAGAGGTCTTACTGTGTTTGTGGTCAGAGGTATGACTGTGTGCGCGGTCTGGGGTCTGACTGTCTGTGTGTGTGGTCAGAGGTCTCACTGTGTGTGTGGTCAGAGGTATGACTGTGCGCGGTCAGGGTTCTGACTGTCTGTGTGTGTGGTCAGAGGTCTCACTGTGTGTGTGGTCAGAGGTCTCACTGTCTGTGTGTGCGGTCAGAGGTCTGACTGTGTGTGCGGTCAGAGGTATGACTCTGTGTGTGCGGTCAAAGGTCTGACTGTCTGTGTGTGCGGTCAGAGGTCTGACTGTCTGTGTGGTCAGAGGTCTGACTGTCTGTGTGTGTGGTCAGAGGTCTCACTGTGTGTGCGGTCAGAGGTCTCACTGTCTGTGTGTGTGGTCAGAGGTCTCACTGTGTGTGCGGTCAGAGGTCTGACTGTCTGTGTGTACGGTCAGAGGTCTCACTGTGTATGTGTGCGGTCAGAGGTCTGACTGTGTGTGTGCGCAGTCAGAGGTCTCACTGTGTGTGCGCTCAGAGGTATGACTGTGTGCGCGGTCAGGGGTCTGACTGTCTGTGTGTGTGGTCAGAGGTCTCACTGTGTGTGTGGTCAGAGGTATGACTGTGCGTGGTCAGAGGTCTCACTGTGTGTGTGGTCAGAGGTATGACTGTCTGTGTGTGTGGTCAGGGGTCTGACTCTGTGTGTGGTCAGAGGTCTTACTGTGTTTGTGGTCAGAGGTCTGACTGTGTGCGCGGTCAGGGGTCTGACTGTGTGCGCGGTCAGGGGTCTGACTGTCTGTGTGCGGTCAGAGGTCTCACTGTGTGTGTGGTCAGAGGTCTTACTGTCTGTGTGTATGCGGGCAGAGATCTCACTGTGTGTGTGGTCAGAGGTCTGACTGTGTGCACGGTCAGGGGTCTGACTGTCTGTGTGCGGTCAGAGGTCTCACTGTGTGTGTGGTCAGAGGTCTTACTGTGTTTGTGGTCAGAGGTATGACTGTGTGCGCGGTCTGGGGTCTGACTGTCTGTGTGTGTGGTCAGAGGTCTCACTGTGTGTGTGGTCAGAGGTATGACTGTGTGCGCGGTCAGGGTTCTGACTGTCTGTGTGTGTGGTCAGAGGTCTCACTGTGTGTGTGGTCAGAGGTCTGACTGTCTATGTGTGCGGTCAGAGGTCTGACTGTCTGTGTGTGTGGTCAGAGGTATGACTCTGTGTGTGCGGTCAGAGGTCTGACTGTCTGTGTGTGCGGTCAGAGGTCTCACTGTGTGTGCGGTCAGAGGTCTGACTGTCTGTGTGTGCGGTCAGACGTCTGACTGTCTGTGTGTGTGGTCAGAGGTCTGACTGTTTGTAAATGATGTTTTACAAATACCATAAGTTGTATTTTGTAGATTACAGACTGCCGTTAAGGACGGACGTATCCCTCCTAGCTTACCAGAAGAATGGCTCTGTTAATTTAAGAATTGCGTGTGTGCGTGCGTCTGATTTGAAATTGTATTTTGTTTTTTTAAAACTGTCATTCCAATCGTTACTTTTGTTTAAGATGTTTAAGAATTGGTTGGACTGCGTCTTCAGGGGACATCCGCGGCCAAATTGAATTA
Source organism: Thalassophryne amazonica (assembly GCF_902500255.1). Lineage (NCBI taxonomy): Eukaryota > Metazoa > Chordata > Actinopteri > Batrachoidiformes > Batrachoididae > Thalassophryne > Thalassophryne amazonica. The sequence goes on along the minus strand of NC_047123.1, from coordinate 3,643,265 downwards.
AGGCACAAACCTGCAGTTTACATGGATGAACTGATTTGAGCTGGGCAGGTTTCAGTTGCTCGCGCTGTCTCTTCTGGTTTTTCGTGGTTTCATGGCCAATGGAAATGCCTTGTTTTCAGATGTCGTTAAATGGTTTTTAAGTGTTGCTAACATCCCTTCTTGATATTGTGTATTTCATTTTTGTTTACGTTGCTGTTTTGTTCATTTGGAATTCAGAAAAGAACAATAAACATTTTACACTGTTTCAAAGCGTGAGTGATCGGTGTGAAGGGGAGGAGGGGAAGCTGTTTGAAAAGAGGAAACCTCGAGAGGAGAACGTCAAGGGTCGTGTTGCTGGAGGCTGCTGTGGAGCTGTCCAACTGCACGACGGTGTCCAGGTCCAAACCTGAAGAAGTGTGTGCAGGTGGACACCGAGAACATCAGTAGACCCCAGCACAGAGAACAGGAAGATGTGAGTACAAAGTTCTTTGATCATAAATCTGGGTCAGTTCAAGGTCATACAGGGAGGGTAGTAACACTGCACAGGTCTCCATGAGGGTTCAGACAAAGACAGTAACAGTGTGCAGGCCAGAGGTCAGAGTTCAGACTTCATTTTGCAGAGAGAGGATGGAAAAAGTTCATTAAAATGTGCTCCAGAATTTCTCCTTTTGTTGCTAATGTTCTTTTAAAAACACTTTACAACATCACACAGGTGTATAATCTCTGTGTTCTTTGGTTGGTTTTCATATTGGTGTGATCCAGCAGAGATTTGTACTCTGATTTGGCTTAGACTGGATCTCATGTCTGACTGTGTGTGTGTGTGTGTGTGTGTGTGTGTGTGTGTGTGTGTGTGTGTGTGTGTGTGTGTGTGTGTGTGTGTGTGTGTGTGTGTGTGTGTGTGTGTGTGTGTGTGCGCACGGTCAGAGGTCTGACTGTCTGTGTGTGCAGTCAGAGGTCTGACTGTGTGTGTGGCCAGAGGTCTCACTGTGTGTGTTTGTGTGCAGTCAGAGGTCTGACTGTCTGTGTGTGTGGCCAGAGGTGGTCAGAGATCTCACTGTGTGCACGGTCAGAGGTCTGACTGTCTGTGTGTACGGTCAGAGGTCTCACTGTGTGTGTTTGTGTGCAGTCAGAGGTCTCACTGTGTGTGTTTGTGTGCAGTCAGAGGTCTCACTGTGTGTGTTTGTGTGCAGCCAGAGGTCTCACTGTGTGTGTTTGTGTGCAGCCAGAGGTCTCACTGTGTGTGTTTGTGTGCGGCCAGAGGTCTCACTGTGTGTGTTTGTGTGCAGCCAGAGGTCTCATTGTGTGTGTTTGTGTGCGGCCAGAGGTCTGACTGTCTGTGTGTGCGCTCCGAGGTCTCACTGTGTGTGTGTGTGTGTGTCTGTGTGCGGCCAGAGGTCTCACTGTGTGCGGCCAGAGGTCTGACTGTCTGTGTGTGCGCTCAGAGGTATGACTGTGTGCGCGGTCAGAGGTCTCACTGTTTGTGTGTGTGGTCAGAGGTCTCACTGTCTGTGCGGTCAGAGGTCTGACTGTCTGTGTGCGCGGTCAGAGGTCTCACTGTGTGTGTGGTCAGAGGTCTGACTGTCTGTGTGCGCGGTCAGAGGTCTCACTGTGTGCGCGGTCAGAGGTCTCACTGTGTGTGCGCTCAGAGGTCTCACTGTGTGCGCGGTCAGAGGTCTGACTGTCTGTGTGCGCGGTCAGAGGTCTGACTGTGTGCGCGGTCAGAGGTATGACTGTGCATGGTCAGAGGTCTGACTGTCTGTGTGTGTGGTCAGAGGTCTGACTGTCTGTGTGTGCGGTCAGAGGTCTGACTGTGTGGTCAGAGGTATGACTCTGTGTGTGCGGTCAGAGGTATGACTGTGTGTGCGGTTAGAGGTCTGACTGTCTGTGTGTGTGGTCAGAGGTCTGACTGTCTGTGTGTGTGGTCAGAGGTATGACTCTGTGTGTGCGGTCAGAGGTCTGACTGTCTGTGTGTGCGGTCAGAGGTCTGACTGTGTGTGCGGTCAGAGGTATGACTCTGTGTGTGCCGTCAGAGGTCTGACTGTCTGTGTGTGCCGTCAGAGGTCTGACTGTCTGTGCGGTCAGAGGTCTGACTGTCTGTGTGTGCGGTCAGAGGTCTCACTGTCTGTGTGTGTGGTCAGAGGTCTCACTGTGTGTGCGGTCAGAGGTCTGACTGTGTATGTGTGCGGTCAGAGGTCTGACTGTGTGTGTGTGCGGTCAGAGGTCTCACTGTGTGTGCGCTCAGAGGTATGACTGTGTGCGCGGTCAGGGGTCTGACTGTCTGTGTGTGTGGTCAGAGGTCTCACTGTGTGTGTGGTCAGAGGTATGACTGTGCGCGGTCAGGGGTCTGACTGTCTGTGTGTGTGGTCAGAGGTCTCACTGTGTGTGTGGTCAGAGGTATGACTGTCTGTGTGTGTGGTCAGGGGTCTGACTCTGTGTGTAGTCAGAGGTCTTACTGTGTTTGTGGTCAGAGGTCTGACTGTGTGCGCGGTCAGGGGTCTGACTGTCTGTGTGCGGTCAGAGGTCTCACTGTGTGTGTGGTCAGAGGTCTTACTGTCTGTGTGTATGCGGGCAGAGGTCTCACTGTGTGTGTGGTCAGAGGTCTTACTGTGTTTGTGGTCAGAGGTATGACTGTGTGCGCGGTCTGGGGTCTGACTGTCTGTGTGTGTGGTCAGAGGTCTCACTGTGTGTGTGGTCAGAGGTATGACTGTGCGCGGTCAGGGTTCTGACTGTCTGTGTGTGTGGTCAGAGGTCTCACTGTGTGTGTGGTCAGAGGTCTCACTGTCTGTGTGTGCGGTCAGAGGTCTGACTGTGTGTGCGGTCAGAGGTATGACTCTGTGTGTGCGGTCAAAGGTCTGACTGTCTGTGTGTGCGGTCAGAGGTCTGACTGTCTGTGTGGTCAGAGGTCTGACTGTCTGTGTGTGTGGTCAGAGGTCTCACTGTGTGTGCGGTCAGAGGTCTCACTGTCTGTGTGTGTGGTCAGAGGTCTCACTGTGTGTGCGGTCAGAGGTCTGACTGTCTGTGTGTACGGTCAGAGGTCTCACTGTGTATGTGTGCGGTCAGAGGTCTGACTGTGTGTGTGCGCAGTCAGAGGTCTCACTGTGTGTGCGCTCAGAGGTATGACTGTGTGCGCGGTCAGGGGTCTGACTGTCTGTGTGTGTGGTCAGAGGTCTCACTGTGTGTGTGGTCAGAGGTATGACTGTGCGTGGTCAGAGGTCTCACTGTGTGTGTGGTCAGAGGTATGACTGTCTGTGTGTGTGGTCAGGGGTCTGACTCTGTGTGTGGTCAGAGGTCTTACTGTGTTTGTGGTCAGAGGTCTGACTGTGTGCGCGGTCAGGGGTCTGACTGTGTGCACGGTCAGGGGTCTGACTGTCTGTGTGCGGTCAGAGGTCTCACTGTGTGTGTGGTCAGAGGTCTTACTGTCTGTGTGTATGCGGGCAGAGATCTCACTGTGTGTGTGGTCAGAGGTCTGACTGTGTGCACGGTCAGGGGTCTGACTGTCTGTGTGCGGTCAGAGGTCTCACTGTGTGTGTGGTCAGAGGTCTTACTGTGTTTGTGGTCAGAGGTATGACTGTGTGCGCGGTCTGGGGTCTGACTGTCTGTGTGTGTGGTCAGAGGTCTCACTGTGTGTGTGGTCAGAGGTATGACTGTGTGCGCGGTCAGGGTTCTGACTGTCTGTGTGTGTGGTCAGAGGTCTCACTGTGTGTGTGGTCAGAGGTCTGACTGTCTGTGCGGTCAGAGGTCTGACTGTCTGTGTGTGCGGTCAGAGGTCTCACTGTCTGTGTGTGTGGTCAGAGGTCTCACTGTGTGTGCGGTCAGAGGTCTGACTGTGTATGTGTGCGGTCAGAGGTCTGACTGTGTGTGTGTGCGGTCAGAGGTCTCACTGTGTGTGCGCTCAGAGGTATGACTGTGTGCGCGGTCAGGGGTCTGACTGTCTGTGTGTGTGGTCAGAGGTCTCACTGTGTGTGTGGTCAGAGGTATGACTGTGCGCGGTCAGGGGTCTGACTGTCTGTGTGTGTGGTCAGAGGTCTCACTGTGTGTGTGGTCAGAGGTATGACTGTCTGTGTGTGTGGTCAGGGGTCTGACTCTGTGTGTAGTCAGAGGTCTTACTGTGTTTGTGGTCAGAGGTCTGACTGTGTGCGCGGTCAGGGGTCTGACTGTCTGTGTGCGGTCAGAGGTCTCACTGTGTGTGTGGTCAGAGGTCTTACTGTCTGTGTGTATGCGGGCAGAGGTCTCACTGTGTGTGTGGTCAGAGGTCTTACTGTGTTTGTGGTCAGAGGTATGACTGTGTGCGCGGTCTGGGGTCTGACTGTCTGTGTGTGTGGTCAGAGGTCTCACTGTGTGTGTGGTCAGAGGTATGACTGTGCGCGGTCAGGGTTCTGACTGTCTGTGTGTGTGGTCAGAGGTCTCACTGTGTGTGTGGTCAGAGGTCTCACTGTCTGTGTGTGCGGTCAGAGGTCTGACTGTGTGTGCGGTCAGAGGTATGACTCTGTGTGTGCGGTCAACGGTCTGACTGTCTGTGTGTGCGGTCAGAGGTCTGACTGTCTGTGTGGTCAGAGGTCTGACTGTCTGTGTGTGTGGTCAGAGGTCTCACTGTGTGTGCGGTCAGAGGTCTCACTGTCTGTGTGTGTGGTCAGAGGTCTCACTGTGTGTGCGGTCAGAGGTCTGACTGTCTGTGTGTACGGTCAGAGGTCTCACTGTGTATGTGTGCGGTCAGAGGTCTGACTGTGTGTGTGCGCAGTCAGAGGTCTCACTGTGTGTGCGCTCAGAGGTATGACTGTGTGCGCGGTCAGGGGTCTGACTGTCTGTGTGTGTGGTCAGAGGTCTCACTGTGTGTGTGGTCAGAGGTATGACTGTGCGTGGTCAGAGGTCTCACTGTGTGTGTGGTCAGAGGTATGACTGTCTGTGTGTGTGGTCAGGGGTCTGACTCTGTGTGTGGTCAGAGGTCTTACTGTGTTTGTGGTCAGAGGTCTGACTGTGTGCGCGGTCAGGGGTCTGACTGTGTGCACGGTCAGGGGTCTGACTGTCTGTGTGCGGTCAGAGGTCTCACTGTGTGTGTGGTCAGAGGTCTTACTGTCTGTGTGTATGCGGGCAGAGATCTCACTGTGTGTGTGGTCAGAGGTCTGACTGTGTGCACGGTCAGGGGTCTGACTGTCTGTGTGCGGTCAGAGGTCTCACTGTGTGTGTGGTCAGAGGTCTTACTGTGTTTGTGGTCAGAGGTATGACTGTGTGCGCGGTCTGGGGTCTGACTGTCTGTGTGTGTGGTCAGAGGTCTCACTGTGTGTGTGGTCAGAGGTATGACTGTGTGCGCGGTCAGGGTTCTGACTGTCTGTGTGTGTGGTCAGAGGTCTCACTGTGTGTGTGGTCAGAGGTCTGACTGTCTATGTGTGCGGTCAGAGGTCTGACTGTCTGTGTGTGTGGTCAGAGGTATGACTCTGTGTGTGCGGTCAGAGGTCTGACTGTCTGTGTGTGCGGTCAGAGGTCTCACTGTGTGTGCGGTCAGAGGTCTGACTGTCTGTGTGTGCGGTCAGACGTCTGACTGTCTGTGTGTGTGGTCAGAGGTCTGACTGTTTGTAAATGATGTTTTACAAATACCATAAGTTGTATTTTGTAGATTACAGACTGCCGTTAAGGACGGACGTATCCCTCCTAGCTTACCAGAAGAATGGCTCTGTTAATTTAAGAATTGCGTGTGTGCGTGCGTCTGATTTGAAATTGTATTTTGTTTTTTTAAAACTGTCATTCCAATCGTTACTTTTGTTTAAGATGTTTAAGAATTGGTTGGACTGCGTCTTCAGGGGACATCCGCGGCCAAATTGAATTAAGGCACAAACCTGCAGTTTACATGGATGAACTGATTTGAGCTGGGCAGGTTTCAGTTGCTCGCGCTGTCTCTTCTGGTTTTTCGTGGTTTCATGGCCAATGGAAATGCCTTGTTTTCAGATGTCCAGTTAAATGGTTTTTAAGTGTTGCTAACATCCCTTCTTGATATTGTGTATTTCATTTTTGTTTACGTTGCTGTTTTGTTCATTTGGAATTCAGAAAAGAACAATAAACATTTTACACTGTTTCAAAGCGTGAGTGATCGGTGTGAAGGGGAGGAGGGGAAGCTGTTTGAAAAGAGGAAACCTCGAGAGGAGAACGTCAAGGGTCGTGTTGCTGGAGGCTGCTGTGGAGCTGTCCAACTGCACGACGGTGTCCAGGTCCAAACCTGAAGAAGTGTGTGCAGGTGGACACCGAGAACATCAGTAGACCCCAGCACAGAGAACAGGAAGATGTGAGTACAAAGTTCTTTGATCATAAATCTGGGTCAGTTCAAGGTCATACAGGGAGGGTAGTAACACTGCACAGGTCTCCATGAGGGTTCAGACAAAGACAGTAACAGTGTGCAGGCCAGAGGTCAGAGTTCAGACTTCATTTTGCAGAGAGAGGATGGAAAAAGTTCATTAAAATGTGCTCCAGAATTTCTCCTTTTGTTGCTAATGTTCTTTTAAAAACACTTTACAACATCACACAGGTGTATAATCTCTGTGTTCTTTGGTTGGTTTTCATATTGGTGTGATCCAGCAGAGATTTGTACTCTGATTTGGCTTAGACTGGATCTCATGTCTGACTGTGTGTGTGTGTGTGTGTGTGTGTGTGTGTGTGTGTGTGTGTGTGTGTGTGTGTGTGTGTGTGTGTGTGTGTGTGTGTGTGTGTGTGTGTGTGTGTGTGCACGGTCAGAGGTCTGACTGTCTGTGTGTGCAGTCAGAGGTCTGACTGTGTGTGTGGCCAGAGGTCTCACTGTGTGTGTTTGTGTGCAGTCAGAGGTCTGACTGTCTGTGTGTGTGGCCAGAGGTGGTCAGAGATCTCACTGTGTGCACGGTCAGAGGTCTGACTGTCTGTGTGTACGGTCAGAGGTCTCACCGTGTGTGTTTGTGTGCAGTCAGAGGTCTCACTGTGTGTGTTTGTGTGCAGTCAGAGGTCTCACTGTGTGTGTTTGTGTGCAGCCAGAGGTCTCACTGTGTGTGTTTGTGTGCGGCCAGAGGTCTCACTGTGTGTGTTTGTGTGCAGCCAGAGGTCTCATTGTGTGTGTTTGTGTGCGGCCAGAGGTCTGACTGTCTGTGTGTGCGCTCCGAGGTCTCACTGTGTGTGTGTGTGTGTGTGTCTGTGTGCGGCCAGAGGTCTCACTGTGTGCGGCCAGAGGTCTGACTGTCTGTGTGTGCGCTCAGAGGTATGACTGTGTGCGCGGTCAGAGGTCTCACTGTTTGTGTGTGTGGTCAGAGGTCTTACTGTGTGTGTGGTCAGAGGTCTGACTGTCTGTGTGTGTGGTCAGAGGTCTTACTGTGTTTGTGGTCAGAGGTATGACTGTGTGCGCGGTCTGGGGTCTGACTGTCTGTGTGTGTGGTCAGAGGTCTCACTGTGTGTGCGGTCAGAGGTCTGACTGTCTGTGTGTGTGGTCAGAGGTCTCACTGTGTGTGCGGTCAGAGGTCTCACTGTCTGTGTGTGTGGTCAGAGGTCTCACTGTCTGTGTGTGCGGTCAGAGGTCTCACTGTGTGTGCGGTCAGAGGTCTCACTGTGTGTGCGGTCAGAGGTCTGACTGTCTGTGTGTGCGGTCAGAGGTCTCACTGTCTGTGTGTGTGGTCAGAGGTCTCACTGTCTGTGTGTGCGGTCAGAGGTCTCACTGTGTGTGTGGTCAGAGGTCTGACTGTCTGTGTGTGTGGTCAGAGGTCTGACTGTCTGTGTGTGATCAGAGGTATGACTGTCTGTGTGTGTGGTCAGAGGTCTGACTGTGTTTGTGGTCAGAGTTATGACTGTGTGCGCAGTCAGGGGTCTGACTGTCTGTGTGTGTGGTCAGAGGTCTCACTGTGTGTGTGGTCAGAGTTATGACTGTGTGCGCAGTCAGGGGTCTGACTGTCTGTGTGTGTGGTCAGAGGTCTCACTGTGTTTGTGGTCAGAGTTATGACTGTGTGTGTGGTCAGAGGTCTCACTGTGTGTGTGATCAGAGGTATGACTGTCTGTGTGTGTGGTCAGAGGTCTGACTGTCTGTGTGTGTGGTCAGAGGTCTGACTGTCTGTGTTTGTGGTCAGAGTTATGACTGTGTGCGCAGTCAGGGGTCTGACTGTCTGTGTGTGTGGTCAGAGTTATGACTGTGTGCGCAGTCAGGGGTCTGACTGTCTATGTGTGGTCAGAGGTCTCACTGTGTTTGTGGTCAGAGTTATGACTGTGTGCGCAGTCAGGGGTCTCACTGTGTGTGGTCAGAGGTCTGACTGTCTGTGTGTGTGGTCAGAGGTCTTACTGTGTTTGTGGTCAGAGGTCTGACTGTGTGCGCGGTCAGGGGTCTGACTGTCTGTGTGCGGCCAGAGGTCTCACTGTGTGTGTGGTCAGAGGTCTTACTGTGTGTGTGGTCAGAGGTCTTACTGTCTGTGTGTATGCGGTCAGAGGTCTGACTGTCTGTGTGTGCGGTCAGAGGTCTCACTGTCTGTGTGTGTGGTCAGAGGTCTCACTGTCTGTGCGGTCAGAGGTCTGACTGTCTGTGTGTGCGGTCAGAGGTCTCACTGTGTGTGTGGTCAGAGGTCTGACTGTCTGTGTGTGTGGTCAGAGGTCTCACTGTGTGTGTGGTCAGAGGTATGACTGTCTGTGTGTGTGGTCAGAGGTCTGACTGTGTTTGTGGTCAGAGTTATGACTGTGTGCGCAGTCAGGGGTCTGACTGTCTGTGTGTGTGGTCAGAGGTCTCACTGTGTGTGTGGTCAGAGGTATGACTGTGTGCGCGGTCAGGGGTCTGACTGTGTGTGTGGTCAGAGGTCTCACTGTGTGTGTGATCAGAGGTATGACTGTCTGTGTGTGTGGTCAGAGGTCTTACTGTGTTTGTGGTCAGAGGTCTGACTGTGTGCGCGGTCAGGGGTCTGACTGTCTGGGTGCGGTCAGAGGTCTCACTGTGTGTGTGGTCAGAGGTCTTACTGTCTGTGTGTATGCGGGCAGAGGTCTCACTGTGTGCACGGTCAGGGGTCTGACTGTCTGTGTGCGGTCAGAGGTCTCACTGTGTGTGTGGTCAGAGGTCTTACTGTGTTTGTGGTCAGAGGTCTGACTGTGTGCACGGTCAGGAGTCTGACTGTCTGTGTGCGGTCAGAGGTCTCACTGTGTGTGTGGTCAGAGGTCTTACTGTGTGTGTGGTCAGAGGTCTGACTGTCTGTGTGTGTGGTCAGAGGTCTTACTGTGTTTGTGGTCAGAGGTATGACTGTGTGCGCGGTCTGGGGTCTGACTGTCTGTGTGTGTGGTCAGAGGTCTCACTGTGTGTGCGGTCAGAGGTCTGACTGTCTGTGTGTGTGGTCAGAGGTCTCACTGTGTGTGCGGTCAGAGGTCTCACTGTCTGTGTGTGTGGTCAGAGGTCTCACTGTCTGTGTGTGCGGTCAGAGGTCTCACTGTGTGTGCGGTCAGAGGTCTCACTGTGTGTGCGGTCAGAGGTCTGACTGTCTGTGTGTGCGGTCAGAGGTCTCACTGTCTGTGTGTGTGGTCAGAGGTCTCACTGTCTGTGTGTGCGGTCAGAGGTCTCACTGTGTGTGTGGTCAGAGGTCTGACTGTCTGTGTGTGTGGTCAGAGGTCTGACTGTCTGTGTGTGATCAGAGGTATGACTGTCTGTGTGTGTGGTCAGAGGTCTGACTGTGTTTGTGGTCAGAGTTATGACTGTGTGCGCAGTCAGGGGTCTGACTGTCTGTGTGTGTGGTCAGAGGTCTCACTGTGTGTGTGGTCAGAGTTATGACTGTGTGCGCAGTCAGGGGTCTGACTGTCTGTGTGTGTGGTCAGAGGTCTCACTGTGTTTGTGGTCAGAGTTATGACTGTGTGTGTGGTCAGAGGTCTCACTGTGTGTGTGATCAGAGGTATGACTGTCTGTGTGTGTGGTCAGAGGTCTGACTGTCTGTGTGTGTGGTCAGAGGTCTGACTGTCTGTGTTTGTGGTCAGAGTTATGACTGTGTGCGCAGTCAGGGGTCTGACTGTCTGTGTGTGTGGTCAGAGTTATGACTGTGTGCGCAGTCAGGGGTCTGACTGTCTATGTGTGGTCAGAGGTCTCACTGTGTTTGTGGTCAGAGTTATGACTGTGTGCGCAGTCAGGGGTCTCACTGTGTGTGGTCAGAGGTCTGACTGTCTGTGTGTGTGGTCAGAGGTCTTACTGTGTTTGTGGTCAGAGGTCTGACTGTGTGCGCGGTCAGGGGTCTGACTGTCTGTGTGCGGCCAGAGGTCTTACTGTGTGTGTGGTCAGAGGTCTTACTGTGTGTGTGGTCAGAGGTCTTACTGTCTGTGTGTATGCGGGCAGAGGTCTTACTGTCTGTGTGTGTGGTCAGAGGTATGACTGTCTGTGTGTGTGGTCAGAGGTCTTACTGTCTGTGTGTGTGGTCAGAGGTATGACTGTCTGTGTGCGGTCAGAGGTCTCACTGTGTGTGTGGTCAGAGGTCTTACTGTCTGTTTGTATGCGGGCAGAGGTCTCACTGTGTGTGTGTGTGTGTGTGTGTGTGTGTGTGTGTGTGTGTGTGTGTGTGTGTGTGTGTGTGTGTGTGTGTGTGTGTGCGCGGTCAGACGTGTTGGACACTCAAGTTCTGTTCTTGTTCATTCTCTGCTTGCTGGGGAGTGTGCGCACATTTGTCAACTTCACTGTAGACGGAGAGAACGTGACTCTGCCACGGTGTCTTTACCAGGATGAGATCTACTCCACTGTCATCGTGTGGATAACCACCTTCCTCTCGGGGGGAATCCCCATTGTGCTCGTCATCATCTTCAACTACCTCATTGGGTACCATCTGTGCCGCGCCAGCAACCTTTTCACCAAGGAGGAGTTGCGCATCATGCATGGAAGGAGCACCAGGGGCATGTTGAGGAGGACCTTCCTGCTGCTCAGCACCGTCTCTGTGGTGTTTGTGGTGCTCAGTCTGCCCCGCTTTGTCACGTACTGCATCCTGAGGATGAAGTACAACAATGAGACCTTCGACAGGAATGACTACAGCATCCCTATCAACGTGGCTGGTGATCTGGCCAATATGCTTCAGAACCTCAACTCCACCACCAACTTCCTGCTGTACTGCATGGTCAGTCAGCTCTTCAGGCAGGAACTGGTGCAGGTGTTGGCTTGCAAGGCAAGAGCTTGCGAGCTGGGATCCATCCTCACCTACGCCACCATGAAGGTCTTCTCAGTTACAGATCATAAAGATCCACCAGCCAACCACCCTGTGGGCGTGGTGCTAACCAAACTGAAACAGACAGGCTAAGAAGAAAATGGAGTAGGATCTTTGACCTCCACCGCAAACATTACTCAGTTTTAGTTCATGTGACTTTATACATCCCCAAATCACTGAACATCACCACCAATGTTATGACTTCCACTGTCCCTGGAACTGATAAATACATTAAAAACGGCCTACTTAGAGGTATGACTGTCTGTGTGCGCGGTCAGGGGTCTGACTGTCTGTGTGCGGTCAGAGGTCTCACTGTGTGTGGTCAGAGGTCTTACTGTCTGTTTGTATGCGGGCAGAGGTCTCACTGTGTGTGTGTGTGTGTGTGTGTGTGTGTGTGTGTGTGTGTGTGTGTGTGTGTGTGTGTGTGTGTGTGCGCGGTCAGACGTGTTGGACACTCAAGTTCTCTTCTTGTTCATTCTCTGTTTCCTGGGGAGTGTGCGCACATTTGTCAACTTCACTGTAGACGGAGAGAACGTGACTGCCACGGTGTCTTTACCAGGATGAGATCTGCTCCACTGTCATCGTGTGGATAACCACCTTCCTCTCGGGGGGAATCCCCATTGTGCTCGTCATCATCTTCAACTACCTCATTGGGTACCATCAGTGCCGCGCCAGCAACCTTTTCACCAAGGAGGAGTTGCGCATCATGCATGGAAGGAGCACCAGGGGCATGTTGAGGAGGACCATCCTGCTGCTCAGCACCGTCTCTGTGGCGTTTGTGGTGCTCAGTCTGCCCCGCTTTGTCACGTACTGCATCCTGAGGATGAAGTACAACAATGAGACCTTCGACAGGAATGACTACAGCATCCCTATCAACGTGGCTGGTGATCTGGCCAATATGCTTCAGAACCTCAACTCCACCACCAACTTCCTGCTGTACTGCATGGTCAGTCGGCGCTTCAGGCAGGAACTGGTGCAGGTGTTGGCTTGCAAGGCAAGAGCTTGCGAGCTGGGATCCATCCTCACCTACGCCACCATGAAGGTCTTCTCAGTTACAGATCATAAAGATCCACCAGCCAACCACCCTGTGGGTGTGGTGCTAACCAAACTGAAACAGACAGGCTAAGAAGAAAATGGAGTAGGATCTTTGACCTCCACCGCAAACATTACTCAGTTTTAGTTCATGTGACTTTATACATCCCCAAATCACTGAACATCACCACCAATGTTATGACTTCCACTGTCCCTGGAACTGATAAATACATTAAAAACGGCCTACTTAGGTGTCATATAACACAAATAATGAGTGTTTTCCATTCATGCAATGGTAAGGTCTGACTGTCTGTGTGTGTGGTCAGAGGTATGACTCTGTGTGTGCGGTCAGAGGTCTGACTGTCTGTGTGTGCGGTCAGAGGTCTCACTGTGTGTGTGGTCAGAGGTCTGACTGTCTGTGTGTGCGGTCAGAGGTCTGACTGTGTGTGCGGTCAGAGGTCTGACTGTCTGTGTGTGTGGTCAGAGGTCTCACTGTCTGTGTGTGTGGTCAGAGGTTTGACTGTCTGTGTGTACGGTCAGAGGTCTCACTGTGTATGTGTGCGGTCAGAGGTCTGACTGTGTGTGTGCGCGGTCAGAGGTATGACTGTATGTGCGGTCAGAAGTCTGACTGTGCGTGGTCAGAGGTCTGACTGTCTGTGTGCGTGGTCAGAGGTCTGACTGTCTGTGTGTGTGGTCAGAGGTCTCACTGTTTGTGTGTGTGGTCAGAGGTCTCACTGTTTGTGCGGTCATAGGTCTGACTGTCTGTGTGTGCGGTCAGAGGTCTGACTGTCTGTGTGTGCGGTCAGAGGTTTGACTGTCTGTGTGTGCGGTCAGAGGTCTCACTGTCTGTGTGTGCGGTCAGAGGTCTCACTGTCTGTGTGTGCGGTCAGAGGTCTCACTGTGTTTGTGGTCAGAGTTATGACTGTGTGCGCGGTCAGGGGTCTGACTGTCTGTGTGTGTGGTCAGAGGTCTCACTGTGTGTGTGGTCAGAGGTATGACTGTGTGCGCGGTCAGGGGTCTGACTGTCTGTGTGTGTGGTCAGAGGTCTCACTGTGTGTGTCGTCAGAGGTATGACTGTCTGTGTGTGTGGTCAGAGGTCTGACTGTGTGTGTGGTCAGAGGTCTTACTGTGTTTGTGGTCAGAGGTCTGACTGTGTGCGCGGTCAGGGGTCTGACTGTCTGTGTGCGGTCAGAGGTCTCACTGTGTGTGTGGTCAGAGGTCTTACTGTCTGTGTGTATGCGGGCAGAGGTCTCACTGTGTGTGTGGTCAGAGGTCTAACTGTGTGCACGGTCAGGGGTCTGACTGTCTGTGTGCGGTCAGAGGTCTCACTGTGTGTGTGGTCAGAGGTCTTACTGTGTTTGTGGTCAGAGGTCTGACTGTGTGCACGGTCAGGAGTCTGACTGTCTGTGTGCGGTCAGAGGTCTCACTGTGTGTGCGGTCAGAGGTCTCACTGTGTGTGTTGTCAGAGGTCTTACTGTGTGTGTGGTCAGAGGTCTGACTGTCTGTGTGTGTGGTCAGAGGTCTTACTGTGTTTGTCGTCAGAGGTATGACTGTGTGCGCGGTCTGGGGTCTGACTGTCTGTGTGTGTGGTCAGAGGTCTCACTGTGTGTGTGGTCAGAGGTATGACTGTGTGCGCGGTCAGGGTTCTGACTGCCTGTGTGTGTGGTCAGAGGTCTCACTGTGTGTGTGGTCAGAGGTCTGACTGTCTGTGTGTGCGGTCAGAGGTCTGACTGTCTGTGTGTGTGGTCAGAGGTCTCACTGTGTGTGCGGTCAGAGGTCTCACTGTCTGTGTGTGTGGTCAGAGGTCTCACTGTGTGTGCGGTCAGAGGTCTCACTGTCTGTGTGTGTGGTCAGAGGTCTCACTGTGTGTGCGGTCAGAGGTCTCACTGTCTGTGTGTGCGGTCAGAGGTCTGACTGTCTGTGTGTGCGGTCAGAGGTCTGACTGTCTGTGTGTGCAGTCAGAGGTCTCACTGTCTGTGTGTGCGGTCAGAGGTCTCACTGTCTGTTTGTGCGGTCAGAGGTCTGACTGTCTGTGTATGCGGTCAGAGGTCTCACTGTGTGTGTGGTCAGAGGTTTGACTGTCTGTGTGTGTGGTCAGAGGTCTCACTGTGTGTGTGATCAGAGGTATGACTGTCTGTGTGTGTGGTCAGAGGTATGACTGTCTGTGTGTGTGGTCAGAGTTATGACTGTGTGCGCAGTCAGGGGTCTGACTGTCTGTGTGTGTGGTCAGAGGTCTCACTGTGTGTGGTCAGAGTTATGACTGTGTGCGCAGTCAGGGGTCTGACTGTCTGTGTGTGTGGTCAGAGGTCTCACTGTGTTTGTGGTCAGAGTTATGACTGTGTGTGTGGTCAGAGGTCTCACTGTGTGTGTGATCAGAGGTCTGACTGTCTGTGTGTGTGGTCAGAGGTCTGACTGTCTGTGTTTGTGGTCAGAGTTATGACTGTGTGCGCAGTCAGGGGTCTGACTGTCTGTGTGTGTGGTCAGAGTTATGACTGTGTGCGCAGTCAGGGGTCTCACTGTGTGTGGTCAGAGGTCTGACTGTCTGTGTGTGTGGTCAGAGGTCTTACTGTGTTTGTGGTCAGAGGTCTGACTGTGTGCGCGGTCAGGGGTCTGACTGTCTGTGTGCGGCCAGAGGTCTCACTGTGTGTGCGGTCAGAGGTCTTACTGTGTGTGTGGTCAGAGGTCTTACTGTCTGTGTGTGTGGTCAGGGGTCTGACTGTCTGTGTGCGGTCAGAGGTCTCACTGTGTGTGTGGTCAGAGGTCTTACTGTCTGTTTGTATGCGGGCAGAGGTCTCACTGTGTGTGTGTGTGTGTGTGTGTGTGTGTGTGTGTGTGTGTGTGTGTGTGTGTGTGTGTGTGTGTGTGTGTGTGCGCGGTCAGACGTGTTGGACACTCAAGTTCTCTTCTTGTTCATTCTCTGCTTCCTGGGGAGTGTGTGCACAGAGGTCTAAGTGTGTTTGTGCACGCACTCAGACCTCTGTGTGTGTTTGTTCACACGTACACAGAGGTCTGAGTGCGTTTTGGTTTTGTTTCGTGTAACTGCCTCTGTTTGAAGTTTCAGCTCTGCAGCGGAAAAACAAACATATCGTTTGGAACGAGTCGATTTACAGATCAATAAGTTTTCGAGCGCAGACGAGAGCTGATAACGGACGACTTATCGGACGGCGTGTTCAAGGTCAGCTTTACACTCATTTGATGAATTTTCCAAAGTTATGCAACAGTTTGACCTGCAGCACGTTTTTACTTGGAGAAAAATGAATAAATCATGAAGTGGCAGCATGATGTCATCAGTGTGTTTCCTCTTCTTCCATGTTCGTGGTGATTTTATTTTTTACATTCTAAATATGTGAGCCGCTGGTTTCTCGGCATGCAGCAGCTGGCGCTCACGCTCAGCCGTCCCTCCTCATCATCACATCCTCCTGAAGACATTAACCATCATGCACCTGTGCAGAAGTCACTCCTGCAGGACGCCGGCACCCTGAGCTCCAGGTACGACTTCAGCCTCTCTGTTTTCACATTGTAACATGTCAAAACTTGTTTTTTTTTTTTTTTTTATGGTTCTTTGTCGGCAGCTTGAAAACTTTGAGGTTTGCAGCCAAATGTGTCATCAGCTTCTGCAGTAATTATCATCAATAATTAATCATTTGGCGTTTGAATCCTGATGATTGAATCATTACACTGTAAATAAATAAATGAACAGTTTCATGGTTGTGTTTGGGTTGGAGGCTGGACTTTGAATCCTGGTCCAGTCTTAGTCTTTTAGACTGAGACTCTGAATGAGACACAAGCACGACAGCTGAGTGCCAGAGTGCCCTTGAGCAAGGCGCTGAACGCAAAAATGCTGATTATCAATTTTGTTCAAATCACAAAAAACTGTGTGTGTGTGTGTGTGTGTGTATATATATATATATATATATAAGTGAATGATAATTGGGTTTCTCCGGACAGTCTGATCCTGAACCTCCTTTTCCTTCCAGTCTTCCTTTATTCTCTCCATCCACCTCCACTGCAGCGTCTGTTTCTTTCTCTCTGCACTGACATTCTTGTCACTGTTACCAGCATGCTTACGGCATCATCGTAAAGCTTGTTTTCCTCTCCCTTCTCAGATCTTTCTCCTTCTTTTATTGTTCCTCCAATTCTGATCATCAGGTCCAGGAGACCTCACTCAACTCCTTCCTTCCTATTTGTGTGGAGAACAATGTGAGGTCTCCTGGACCTGATGATCAGAATCATGTTTTTCCTTTGGTTTAAGTTACAAAAGTGAGGGAGAAAAGTGAAGATGGGCTCTCGCCATATTAGTATATACAACACCAAAGCAAAACAAAGTTGCTTTTTGCATTGATCTGATGCACCAAAGTGAACAAAATGTTCATCAGTTTATCCTCATTATATGACCTTTTAATTTAGAGATTTAGGAGAGGCTAGCCTTAATTATTTTTGAGTTAACAAACAGGAAGGGAATAATTCATTCACTGCATTTTACAAGATCTGTGCTCACTAGGCATGTGAATCTCATCACTGAGAATGATTTGATACGCACCTCGATACACTACCAGCGATACAATACATGTAGCGATACATGATGATACTGATAAGACGATGCGATACAATTCACCCCTGTTCCCGATTTGATATGTATTTGATGGCAATTCAATTCCTTTCAATGTGATACAATGTGATTTTGTGTGATATGATGCAATTCAACATGATGCAAAGAAATTACACCAAACATTTATATAAGAAGCTGCAATTCAGTATAGTACTGTGGTATTCTTCTTCTTCTTCTTCTTCTTCTTCTGATTCTACATGAGGCAGAGGATTTGTTTTCCTCCTTATAAGCAGCAAATTTACCAGATGCAACATTAAGGGACATGAATCTGTTCCCTCATATTTGGAACCCTTTTCATCACACAGTCAGAACTTAAACAATAAAACAGTAAAACATCATCACTCTCAATGAGTTACTTGAAGTGAGTCAATTATTGACAGAGTTCCACCTTGACAAAACTAATTTCAGATACTTTCCTACCAGTTTTTGCTGGCGCTCAGTTTACAGTCTGCGGCTGTGTTGATACCATTTAGCAGTACGGCATTCTTTACAAACGACCTGCGTCTTGTCAAGTTTCCCTTTTTTAAAAAAAAGTCAAAGTATCTCCAAACGGCTGATTTAAATGTTTTAGGTGCATCAGAAATCTCTTCCGACTGCTTGCAGCTGTTCTCGTTGTGGTAAAAATGTGCTTTCTGGCTTCAGCCTGTGTTCAAAACAAAACACGGAGCAGCGATGGTGCATTCAGTGTGCCTCAGAAAAAATGGATACAACCAGGCAGCGAGCGATGCATCAGTTGAATTGATGCACTCACATCGCGCACATTTGTATCTCGATACCGATTCATATCGATTAATCGCCACATGCCTAATGCTTACGCTTCTCTCAAGCCTCAGACAGTGGTGTTGAAGTGGCCCCTCATCACACCCCTCTGTGTGTGTGTGTGTGTGTGTGTGTGTGTGTGTGTGTGTGTGTGTGTGTGTGTGTGTGTGTGTGTGAGTGTGTGTGTGTGTGTGTGTGTGTGTGTGTGTGTGTGTGTGATGTCATAATAGATTGATGCAGATGTTGGCATGCGTGCAGCAGCTGAGTGAACCATGGATGGAGTTGGCATCACTGTCTTCATCACGGTGCAGAAGATCTACTACCCGTTCCTGTGTGCCATGGGTATACCAGGTTGGTACTTTAACATTTGTTGGCTCTTATTGTGGTCTGATCGTCCACCTGTCGTCTTACATGACTTCCTCAAACAGCTGAGCACTTTGTCTCAGCTCGAACCTCGTCTCCTTTTAAGACCAGTTCTCCTGCGGTAGCAATGCTATGCAAAAGTACCAACTGAACCGGCGCCTTCCTGGTTATTTCCTCAGAGTTTTGGCTGTTTTTTTTATCCCCCATGTGCACATGGGAGAGGTCCTTCTCCCTTAAAGAAAGGCTGGCCACGCCTACTCGTGCATTAATGGTTAGTCGCAGTCTCGACAGTCACATGACCTGTGTTGCCCTGAACGAGTTTCTTCCTGTCTTTCCTTCCAGCTAACCTGTTCACGTTCTACATGATCTGTTTCCGGAAGTGTGGGATGGCCGACACAGCCATCGTTTACCTGAGCTGCCTCGCCATAATGGACACGTTCTACATCGTGTGGGTGATCCTGATCGATCTGACGCTTACCTTCTGGCTACCGCAGCCCTTTTGGCACTCGTACCCGTGGTGTAACATCCTGGGCTTCCTGCAGTACGGCTCTCTCTACAGCTCGTCCTGGATCGTGGTGGTGTTCACCATCGAGCGCTGCCTCGTGCTCCGCAGCACGGAGGCCAAGCAGCATTTCTTCCAGAGCCGGGTCACAAAGCTGACCTGTGTGACCATCATTCTTGTGTCCCACCTTGTCTCGGTGCCACTGGGTTGGATCAACAAGGTCACATTTGTCAACTTCACTGTAGACGGAGAGAACGTGACTCTGCCACGGTGTCTTTACCAGGATGAGATCTACTCCACTGTCATCGTGTGGATAACCACCTTCCTCTCGGGGGGAATCCCCATTGTGCTCGTCATCATCTTCAACTACCTCATTGGGTACCATCTGTGCCGCGCCAGCAACCTTTTCACCAAGGAGGAGTTGCGCATCATGCATGGAAGGAGCACCAGGGGCATGTTGAGGAGGACCATCCTGCTGCTCAGCACCGTCTCTGTGGCGTTTGTGGTGCTCAGTCTGCCCCGCTTTGTCACATACTGCATCCTGAGGATGAAGTACAACAATGAGACCTTCGACAGGAATGACTACAGCATCCCTATCAACGTGGCTGGTGATCTGGCCAATATGCTTCAGAACCTCAACTCCACCACCAACTTCCTGCTGTACTGCATGGTCAGTCGGCGCTTCAGGCAGGAACTGGTGCAGGTGTTGGCTTGCAAGGCAAGAGCTTGCGAGCTGGGATCCATCCTCACCTACGCCACCATGAAGGTCTTCTCAGTTACAGATCATAAAGATCCACCAGCCAACCACCCTGTGGGCGTGGTGCTAACCAAACTGAAACAGACAGGCTAAGAAGAAAATGGAGTAGGATCTTTGACCTCCACCGCAAACATTACTCAGTTTTAGTTCATGTGACTTTATACATCCCCAAATCACTGAACATCACCACCAATGTTATGACTTCCACTGTCCCTGGAACTGATAAATACATTAAAAACGGCCTACTTAGGTGTCATATAACACAAATAATGAGTGTTTTCCATTCATGCAATGGTAAGAATATTTTCATTTGTTGAAAGATGGAATGTTTTATTCAACAAAGCGTCTCGTTGAAATTAAATCAAATGAAAATATTCCTATCATTACATGAATGGAAAACACTCATTATTTGTTTTATATGATACCTAAATAGACCTGCATCTTTTGAAGTTTGGCTTTCAGTAACCAACAACAGGGGCAGAGCAGTTCACTCTGCTCGGCAGGCATGAGATGCCACACCACTAACCATAGCCAGAGCCGCTAAAGAGCTCAGCAGTAAATGCTTGCTTTCCAGAATCCAGTAAAAAAGAACTTCTACAGCCGTGAAAGGTGTCCCCACAATGCACTGCAGCTACTGGATTGAGCTTCCTGACATCATGGAAACATTTTCACAAAAATCTAATAAAGCCAGGCAGTAGTGCGCAATGGACAGGAGAAAAATACATGTAAAATAGTATAAAAATGATGATGTGACTATACAATTGGTAAAATATTGAATGCCACATGACAAAAATCCACCATTCAAATGACAAGGATCTATTTAGGCATCACAATAAGAGGAAGCCCTTTAACCTGCTGACTTCTTTTTCCACCCTAAAAATGCAAAGTAGGCCTGTGCTTTGAGAACACCTGCACAGGAAGGTACATAAGGTTTTATGAAATCTATAACTATTTGCTGTTTTATCTGCTGGTAACAAAGCCTTAACGTCTGAGCTCACGTGGAGCAGAACCACAACAGGACTGGTGTTGGAGTAGCATGGTGAAATAAATTTGTTTTTGTTCAAAGTCAAGCAGCAGCATTTTGAAATATTTGCAGATTTCTCGTAATTGTGGGTCAGGCTAGAATATATCACATTATATAATATATAGTAGCTAATTCTGGAAGAAACAAAATAAATATTCAGTGTCTCTGCGTTAGTTGTGGACTGAATGGGTCAGATCTTTGTAATGTTTTAGGAGTACAAAAAAGGCATTCTGTAATTTTCTAATATTTTAAAAAGGTTGAAAATATGTCAAAGTCAGACTAAAAGTTTTAGCTTTTTCACATCGTTGAATTGCACAAATATTTGGTGGCACTGATTGTTTTAAGTTCTGTGGTGCTTAGGACCACTGAGCACCATTGCAATGAATTTACAAACAGGAAGTCACATGAAGTCCAGTTTTTCAGCTGTAACAAGAAAATCCTCCTAATTTCTAATTTGAAAGACAGTCGTGGCATCAACAGACTAAGGGCCCTTGGGCAAGGCCTTTAATCCCCTATTGCTCCAGGTGTGTAGTGAGCGCCTTGTATGGCAGCACCCTGACATCGGGGTGAATGTGAGGCATAATTGTAAAGCGCTTTGAGCGTCTGATGCAGATGGAAAAGCGCAATATAAATGCGGTCCATTTAACAGACATTACATGTCGTTCTTCGGACTCAGGGCTGATGCAGAAACATCGGGGCATGATTCAGGGCGTGATGCATAAACAGACATGTGATAAGATATTTATCACATATTACAACAAATATAAACCATATATTATACACATGAATCATGACTTTGAGTGACAGCTACCCACAGAGTCAAATTTAACACAATATTTTCTGCAGGTGTAAAACTCTGGCTTCAGAAAGTCAAAGCCCTCCCATGTGATGCTTCTACCTGTGTACCTAAAACAGGTGATCTCAATAATGAGCTCGTCAACCTGCCTGAAGAGCTGAAATAATTACAGTCAGCTTGGTTATGATTTATCAGCCCTGTTTTTTCTTGTATCTCATGAGGCCTAGATTCAGATTATAGGGCAGATTTTTGTTGTAATACTCGTATGTGATAAATGTATTTATTTTACTAAACATTATGACTGCCTCCAGTAAAAACCAGTATGTTTAGCCGGTTTTGGCTAAAAGAGCTAAGTTAAGATTTTACATGTGGTAGAATATTTTTTTCATTCTTTCTGTTTTTGTAAATGTATCAGATTGTTCATAATTCAGTTGTATTGTGACTCAAATAGAACTTCAGTAAAATCCAAATAAAAAAATTTTAAAGCACAGGAGCACTCTGCCGGATCAAACGTTGAATTTGTTTTTTGATCAGAGTCTGTTTTGATTGGCTTCACGGGGGCTCTGTGATGGAGCGAGCTGATTGGCCGGCCTGCTAGGTATTTGCGTAAACAAGTGAGACTTCCTTATTCTGCCTGAATCAGGATTGTTGTGTTTCCTGTTCCCCTGAGAACAGGTTTGCGGACGGCGTTCTGACTGACGGTGGGTGTGACGCTCGTTCAGACTCGTTGTTTCCTGTTAGCAGCGCGGCGTTGGATCAGTGTTTTGACCTTTGTCCTGGTTGTGTCGGTGTTGTGTTACAGCGACACTGACTGTGTCTTTGTCCTTAAAGTTCCACTTTGGATCCTTTTAATCTGGTTTGTCTTTGAGCTGTTCTCTTAGATTCCTTTCTCGCCGTTTCTGTTTTTTATCCCGAGGCAGACATGGGCTCCTTTGAAGGTACGAAACCACACTCAGTTCTGCTCCTCGCTGATCCGTGTCGGAATGTCTCACCGTGTCCTGTTGTCGGCTCTCCTCAGGGATCTGCCCTCATCGCAGTTTTCCGGTGGAGATGGATGAGTGCATGACATCGTCCAGCCTGGACTTGGTCTTATCCTCCTGCGGGGAGTGTAGCGGGCAAAAGGAGAGCGAGACAAGACCACGGGTCCGAGGCTGTGGTCCAGCCCCCGCACCTCGCTTTGCCCCACCGCCCACCTCTACAGGAGCTGGACCAATTTATGAACCCGTTCACCTCGACCTCTACAGCAGAGGCTACGCCGGTCCATCAGACTGGATCCAGTCAGAACAGGGAAGCTTGGAGTCTCCTCTCCCGCTCATGTCTGACGGTAATTACCTCATCCTGCGGGTCATGTGACAAAACATCTGCTGTTGGCTGTTTGTAGTTTGGAGTCTTTGGACTCTGATTGCTCCTGTTACTTCTGTGATGTCATGAGGCTGTTGTTCTCTTTGATTCTATATGACATCATCACTGCTGAGCTAATCAGTTTCCCAGCCTTGGGGTCCTGACCTCATGTGGGGTCACTTGATAGAGTCGTGAAAAAATTTCTTAACATTTTATTTCAAATAGCTAATTGTATAGTTGGTTTATTTTTATGTTTTACTTTTGAAGCAAGAAATATTTTTAAATTTAATTTTATCCATCCATCCATTTTCTTCCGCTTTATCCGGAGTCGGGTCGCGGGGGCAGCAGCTCAAGCAAAGCCGCCCAGACCTCCCGATCCACACACACCTCCCCCAGGTCCTCCGGGGGAACCCCAAGGCATTCCCAAGCCAACCGAGAGACGTAGTCCCTCCAGTGTGTCCTGGGTCTTCCCCGGGGCCTCCTCCCGATGGGACGTGCCCAGAACACCTCTCCAGCGAGGCGTCCAGGGGGCATCCGGAAAAGATGCCTGAGTCACCTCAGCTGGCTCCTTTCGACGTGGAGGAGCAGCGGCTCGACTCTGAGCTCCTCACCCTATCTCTAAGGGAGCATCCAGCCACCCTGCGGAGGAAACTCATCTCGGCCACTTGTACTCGTGATCTCGTTCTTTCGGTCATGAGCCAAATCTCATGACCATAGGTGAGGATCAGAACGTAGATCGATCGGTAAATTGAGAGCTTTGCCCCCCTACTCAGCTCTCTCTTCATCACGACAATTCGATACAGCAACCGCATCACTGCAGATGGTGCACCGGCCCGTCTGTCGATCTCACGCTCCATCCGTCCCTCACTCATGAACCGAGATACTTAAACTCCTCCACTTGAAGCAAGGACACTCCACCCACCTGAAGAGGGCAAAGCACCTTTTCCGGTCGAGAACCATGGCCTCGGATTTGGAGGTGCTGATTTTCATCCCGGACGCTTCACACTGGGCTGCAAACCGCCCCCAGTGCACGCTGAAGGTCCTGATTTGACGAAGCCAATAGAACCACATCGTCCGCAAACAGCAGAGGAATTTAATTTTAATGAATTAAAAAAAATCTTAAAGCCAACGTGCCGCCCAAATTTCACTAAACTGACAAGATTTAGTTTCTCCAGAAATCCAAACATTGTAATGGCATTGTAACAATGAGTGTGATGGCATTTGCAAATGTTTTAACGCATGCAAATCTTGAGCGTATCGGGCCCTCGTTGTTTTGTCGGTTTATTTTAGAAGCGTCTCGTAAAATTGCAGCTCATTTTAATGAAGAGAACATATTTGTCTGGGGGGATTTCCATAACGAACATTTTATTTTTAACTTCGTCTGCAGGAGGACGTGTGTGTGTGTGTGTGTGTGTGTGTGTGTGTGTGTGTGTGTGTGTGTGTGTGTGTGTGTGTGTGTGTGTGTGTGTGTGTGCGTGCGTGCATGAGCCTTTGAAAAGACCGTAAGTTACCTTGATGCGATGTGTGTTGCTGATGTCTGTGAAATGTCTTGTAAATGGTGTTTTCAGGTTACAAAGTGTTTATTTCTCGCCAGCTTTTGCATAGTCTTTGAGTAATATCTTAGTTTGACACATAAACGCCGCAGTTTCAGAGTGTTTTCTGCAATGATGAAGATGGAGACAGAGTGAGACGAGCCAGCACACGTCACTGTACTTCTCTACTCTGATTGGCTTCCGCTGTGTGCTTCCCATAATTCTTCGCCCCATTTGATCTACGACGTCACTGTGATCGACTGTGTGGGTCTCAACCGTCGCTGCTGTAAATAATTCGTTGCCTGTTATTTTGAAAATTTACTGTTCACTGAAACATTTTGTTAAATTTTTCTAGACAACGCAAATTTTAATCGTATTGGCAGTGTCACAAATAAAATGATTGTGGTGCCAAACAAAATTCTTTTCATGCCTTAAATCTTAAAATGTTCAGTGGCCGTATACTTTTAAAAATAAGTTCCTTTAAAATTTTTGTGTGAATTCTGAACATTACTCCCGTTTAAGAATTTTACTTTTTAAGAAACGATAAAAATAATCCCAACTCCAACGTTGCGGTGTTACTTAAAAAAAAAACTCTGGAAATGGGGAAGAAATATTATGATTCAAGCAGCTGTGGTTTTGAAAATGTTTAAAGTGAAGTCGTGAGAGAAAAGGTGAACATGTGACCTCACTTTAACACGTCTGCTCCCCCGTGTGCCTCTGCAGGTCCTGGTCCTGGTATCAGAGAGTGTCCGTGCTGCCTTCCAGCTAATCCGCTCCGACACCAAGCTCATTATCATCAACACATCGCTCCAAAACCACCGGCCCAACACCTCCCACAGTCCTGGTACCAGAACCGAACCCTCCTCTACAAGCATCCGCATACGCCATCACTAAAACCCCAAATAACAAGTGCTGGTGGCGTGGACCATCCAAACATGTGCATGTTAGGGTGGAGACAGTTTGGTGACTTACTAAGACTAACAACGCGGTAACATGACGTAGACGGTGGAATGTAAATGAGGATTTTGTGCGTTAATAGGCATAAGTGCTAAATGAAATTCAGTCAGCCACTTTTGTGCGCATCTTGTGCTTCCTTACACACATAACTGAGCGTGTTCACGCACGGGCAAAATATAAATAAAACACTTGGGTGGACAGAATCCATTCATGAAGGCAAATGCACTATTTTGCACATTTGAAAGATGTGATCGTCAGCAAGCTCTGTTCATAAAACAGCGTACAGGTTTATTTGCGAGTGTGATGGCATTTGCAAATGTTTAACGCATGCAAATCTTGAGCATATCGGCCCTCGATGTTTTGGTTTTTAACCATCGTTCTGGGTTTGGCTCTTACATGAAGCGCTGACTGGGGATCTCATTGTGTGCACAGTCTCCAGTCACAGCCACTGAAACCTGTAACTCCTGTAGCAAAAGTGAAGATCAGATTGAAACATGTTCCTACTAGCATGGCTACCGCGGATTCCTCTTTGGCTGACTTGGGAGTGTGTTTGTCTTGTGTTTGAATCCCGTCAGATATAAGACTAGGTTAGGTTGTGAGTCTGGCCTGTGGCTTAAAACGCGTCCAATCCACAGAGGTGACACGAAAACACCTTTCTGTGTAAATGTTTCAGTGGCACTTGTGCGTGTTGTTGTCTCCTGTGGAGTTTGGGCGCTACAGATAATGTCACATTTCCATGGAAATATGCCACTTTTTTTATATATGCTGGATTTTGAGCAGTTTGCCGTCATATTTCCTCACTGTTTGTGTGCACTCAGAGAGAGAAAGTGGACAAAACGAGCTAAATATTAAAAGGCTAATTTTCAGGCTCGTCAGTTTGGATTTATCTTGTGTGTGTGCTTCTCCGTCATTCACGGGCAGCATTATGGCTGGAAAATGACTGACAGCCATGAAAAATAAAAACAGATTTAAAAAAAAAAAAGCATTGCAGGGACTGAAAAAAGTTACATTACTGTTGACTTCTTCAGAAAGCCATCTTTTTTGTCTTCACACAACATTCTGTGAGTCAAACTCTGGATGATACAATTCATGGAAACAGGACAAAACTGTGGTGACTCCACAATGAACTCAATGTACCTACTTATATTTTAAAACGTTCTATGTGAGGTGTCATCATGCAGGTGCTGTCAGGAACATGGCAGTGGGGAAAAACATGCACACATAATCCAAACTGAAAGTCCACGTACAGAAACATGGAAAAAGGATTCATTTAATATTTAGTTTGTTTTGTCTTCCATACTGACAGGTTTTTAGTTAGTTAGTGCTACAGGCTGCCATCGTAACCATAATCGGGGCTCAGATTACGTGACGTGTGTTTTTGGTGACAGTAAAGCTTCATGTCCACTTATCCTGAATTGACACTGGAGCTTTCAGAAGCGCTCGTTGGGTGGTCATGGGATGCTCTGAGGTGTTTTTGCGTGGCCTGTGTGGTATTTGTGCATCTTCTGGGCATGGTGACTCTCCTGTGGAAATCAGGTGCAGCTTCATACATCACGGTGACCATTTTGGCGGTTTGTGAGAGGATACCGAGAGGACCTGGTACGTTCCTGGCAGCAGCTGAGCACCTCTTTGGCATCATACCATGTTCGATGTGAATTTATGACTGAACAAGGATCGCTGGACAGACCCTGTCCCTGGGTAAAGGGGGTTTTACACCCCTACAGAGTTGTGATGGGTGTTTTGGTGGTTTCTCCTACTTGTCTCCATTCAGATTTGAAGGACACTCTTGACAGATTTACTGCACTGCATCAAAATCTTTATTAAAAAACAAGCAAGAACACACCCAGATGGGAAACTATTTGGTCCCGTAAAATGGGGATACAAACACAAAACCTGCTGGATTCACCTGATTTGTTTGATTTAACCTCAGTCTGCTCTGTGAGCTCAACTTGATTATTTGTTTTCAAGTTATGATAGATGAAACAAAACCGTTGATGTCTGAATATTTATGATCCTGGCTCTTATTTAGACGGTTGTCCTGCAAAGTTGATTGTTTCTAGTTTTTCCCTCCCCAGTAACCCTCACAATGCTCCTCAGCCTCGGTATGCGGCGCCACCTAGAGACGTGATGCATGAAGTGAGCGCGTGTCCCTCCTTCCAGGCTGGTCCAGGAGCAGCCACCAGGGAGATCAGGAGGACCATCAGCCTCCCTGAGGAGTGCCGTGAGTCTCACACACCTGTTGATCTTCCCTCATCTGAAGTGACGTGATGAGGAAAAGTTGTCTCTGTTCAGGGAAAGTTTTCATCACGTACTCGGTGGACACAGCTGGAGAGATCATCCCCTTCACCAAGTTCCTCACCGATCAGGGATTCAAACCCGCTGTGAGTTCTGTCCCTCAGAACCAGCATGTGGTCCAGTTTGTGTCACATCAGAAGACTGAAAGTCCTCTTTCCACAGATTGACATCTTTGATAATCCGATCCGCAGAATGGGCATCACCCGCTGGATGGACAGCTATCTGAACGACGTAAGTCTGCTACCTGCTGGTGGCCGTTATTACGCCTGAATCTGTTTTCAAACATCTGCAGTCAGTCAGGTGACCTTTTACAGAAATCCGTGCTCATCATCGTGGTCATCAGTCCAAAGTACAAGGAGGACGTGGAGGGGGACGGCGAAGATGAGCACCGGCTGCACACCAAGTACATCCACAATCAGGTGAGAGCAAGGTCACCACAAAGGTCGTGACCTGCAATATATGTCTTCAAGAAATGTCAAATGAAACAAGATGGTCGTGCCCGTGGTGCTGAAGATGACCTGGACATCGACGGATGGTTAGGGTCAGTTTAGTACCAATAAGGATGTGCAACTCTGACCCTTGACCCCAGTGATAGAATTGGGCCAGTTTGACCTGAACTGGGCAATTCTGAAACCCGTGTGTGTTGAGTCTGCTGCAAACTGGAGTAAAATTGACATTTTTGACTTTTGACCCCAGTGATTGACGTTTATGAAATTTTGACCTTTGACCCCTGGTGGCTGTGACCCCTTTAAAGGTGTTTCTGGACTTGACCTTCATCCACAAATATGTTATATAACAAACACTTAAATCACAGTCTGATGTTTTCAGATAAAATGAATAAATAAATGAACTCTGCGTCTTTAAATGTTCACTGATGGAACCAGAGAACGAGGAAATGCATTCTGGGACTTTAATAAACAGGATAAACAGGATGTGTCATTTACCAGTAATTTACATAACTAGGTTAGTCCCATTGAGATGAAGATCTCTTTTACAAGGAGACCTGGACAGTTTAAGGTTTCCACCAAACCTGTGTGTCTTTGGATGTGGGAGGAAGCCGGAGCCCCAGGAGAGAACCCACACAAACACGGACAGAACCCACACAAACACGGACAGAACCCACACAAACATGGACAGAACCCACACAAACACGGACAGAACCCACACAAACACGGACAGAACCCACACAAACACGGGGAGAACCCACACAAACACGGACAGAACCCACACAAACACGGACAGAACCCACACAAACACGGGGAGAACCCACACAAACACGGGGAGAACCCACACAAACACGGGGAGAACCCACACAAACACGGGGAGAACCCACACAAACACGGACAGAACCCACACAAACACGGGGAGAACCCACACAAACACGGGGAGAACCCACACAAACACGGACAGAACCCACACAAACACGGACAGAACCCACACAAACACGGGGAGAACCCACACAAACACGGGGCGAATGTACACAAACACGGGGAGAACACACAAACACGGGGCGAATGTACACAAACACGGGGAGAACACACACAAACACAGAGAGAATACGCAAACTCCACACAGAAAAACCACAGTTGGGAATCAAACTCATGACCTTTTTGCTGTGAGGCAACAGTGCTAATCACTAACCCACCATGCTGCCCAGTAGTACTCACTGTGTGTGTTGTTATTGACTTGATCCGACCCGCGGCAGAACGGTGTAAGACTACAGAACATGTTCTGGATTGGGTCCAGTGAGTTCTCGGTCTCATTCCTCAGTGTGTCTCCATGATGTGGCGAGCTCACAAAGGGGGTGGAGCCAATACCTGTTCAGATTCTATTGTTGGTGTTGGGGGTTAAATTGGGATCTGCTTCAAGAACTGAATCCACTTTTTTTTTTTTCCTTTGGCTCAGATCCAGCATGAGTTCATCCAGCAGGGCTGTCGGAACTTCAGGCTGGTACCGGTACTGTTTCCCAACGCCACCAAGGTCAGTGTGTCTTAAATGCACTTGCCGTGGTTCCTGCTGGTTCACATCCTGATCCCAGTGTGGGTTCTCAGTTCATCTCAGTTTGTGGATGTTTTTTAAAATGTGGGCAGACGTTCTGTCACTTAAACCTCGTGAAGTCTGAGCCTTGATCTCGAACCACTGATATGATATGACTTCCTACCACCGCTGGCTTTCCTGTTTTCTCCTATCAGCGCTGTGGGCGGAGTCAGTCTGCTGATGTCCAAGTCCTGTGGGCGGAGTCAGTTTGCTGATGTTTGCCGTCTGCTAGATTTGCTCGACTCCACTTTTTACACAGTTAACACTTAATGTTTATGCTGATTGATCTCAGTGTCCTGATTGGACATTTCTGGCATATGTGGGCGGAGCATGTAGTAGCCTTATTTGGTATTGTGGGAGGGGGCGTGTCTTATAAACTCGCAGACTTTACACACAAGTCTGGATTTGCACATGTTCGCACAAACCCGTCGTGCAAAAAAAAAACAGTAAGAGAAATTAACTTCAACTTTGTTGTGATCTTGAAGGACATTTGGTCTGCAGCAGACGCTGAGACACATCAGGACGTGAAAGACATAAAAGAAGTCACAGCACAGACAAACTCAAGTCCTCCGACGGCACTGAAGCAGTAAAACAGCCCCAAAAATATAAAATAAATAGATGATAAAGTTTTACAAATCTAAAATCCAAAACCAGTGACCAAAAATACAAAAAAAGAAGAAAGTCACAAAAATCAGCAAGAATAAAAGATGCACAGAGGCCTTGTTATTGTTCTCTGTATTCTAAAAGGAACATAAATTGTCGTTTTTTTTTTGTTTTGTTTTGTTTTACACATTTGTTTTTGTGACACTGAAAATAAATAAATAAATGTGAATTTTAAAAAATCATAATGGACAAATTAAAAATACCAGAAAAGTAAAGATATGCACATTTAAAAATGTGTGACATCAATTTGAGACTAAAAAGAATGACATCATCTCTGAAAATAAATGGACTTAAATATTCCAATTTATAGAATTTATTTAAGCATTTGAAAGTTCAACCCCAAAACAGTAAAACTAAAATAAAAGTAAGAATCAGGGATGATGATTCATCTTATTATTATTATTATTATTATTATTATTATTATTATTATTATTATTATCATCTACATTATATTAGCCAAGTGGCCTGTGTGTGTGTGTGTGTGTGTGTGTGTGTGTGTGTGTGTGTGTGTGTGTGTGTGTGTGTGTGTGTGTGTGTGTGTGTGTGTGTGTGTTTGTTTGTTTTCGATCATGCCCAAACTGTGTATAGAGCTGACATTTGCCTTTTGGTATGCTTACATGTGCAGATATTACCTAACAACACTGAACTGTGGACATTGATATTTACATTCTGGACTCACACGCCTTTCCAGCAGGGGCCAGTAAATCATCTGTATATTAAAAGTGTGAGTGTGTGATTTTATTTAGTAAGTTCAATGTAAGTGCATAAAATAATTGTAAATATGTTAAAAATACATGGATGACTCAAAGTGAAAACATTGAACTATACATACACATACATACACATACTATTTTGGGAGGTCCTGCAACTTATACTCTGATGCAACTTATGTAACGGAAAAAATCACAGTCTTCATTGATAACAATGATTATAATAATTGTTTATGTTGGACTTTCCCATGAAACAGCACAAAACAAAATGAACTCCTATAATAAAAAAATAAATGACAATAAAACTATAACACAAAAAACCCCCAAATTAAAGAGGCAACAATAGAGAAAAAGGTGCAACTTATACTCACAGGGAAAGTACAGTGTACATACAGTGATTTAAGTAAAACCCTCAGCTGCTCCCTTGTTTGCACTCAGGGTCGCCACAGCAAATCAGAGGTGGATCTGCATGTTGATTTGGCACAGGTTTTACGCCGGAACACAACTCCATGTTGCATGGCAAAGTGGGCAGGGGTAGGGTTTGAACCGGGAACCTTTCACAATGAAACCAAGTGCACCAACCACGTGACCACCAGCACTGTGCCGTACATATCACGTAGATAGAAACCTAAAACATATTACATCATAGCTTCTGTTTCTATAATAAAATAACCATATTTATAGCTTAGCCTACTAGTTTTACAACAAGTCTACAGACTAGGTACACGTATAATACAATCAATCAATCAATCAATCAATTTTATTTATATAGCGCCAAATCACAACAAACAGTTGCCCCAAGGCGCTTTATATTGTAAGGCAAAGCCATACAATAATTACGTAAAAACCCCAATGGCCAAAACGACCCCCTGTGAGCAAGCACTTGGCGACAGTGGGAAGGAAAAACTCCCTTTTAACAGGAAGAAACCTCCAGCAGAACCAGGCTCAGGGAGGGGCAGTCTTCTGCTGGGACTGGTTGGGGCTGAGGGAGAGAACCAGGAAAAAGACATGCTGTGGAGGGGATGATTAAATGCAGAGTGGTGCATACAGAGCAAAAAGAGGAAGAAACACTCAGTGCATCATGAGAACCCCCCAGCAGTCTAAGTCTATAGCAGCATAACTAAGGGATGGTTCAGGGTCACCTGATCCAGCCCTAACTATAAGCTTTAGCAAAAAGGAAAGTTTTAAGCCTAATCTTAAAAGTAGAGAGGGTGTCTGTCTCCCTGATCCGAATTGGGAGCTGGTTCCACAGGAGAGGAGCCTGAAAGCTGAAGGCTCTGCCTCCCATTCTACTCTTACAAACCCTAGGAACTACAAGTAAGCCTGCAGTCTGAGAGCGAAGCGCTCTATTGGGGTGATATGGTACTATGAGGTCCCTAAGATAAGATGGGACCTGATTATTCAAAACCTTATAAGTAAGAAGAAGAATTTTAAATTCTATTCTAGAATTAACAGGAAGCCAATGAAGAGAGGCCAGTATGGGTGAGATATGCTCTCTCCTTCTAGTCCCTGTCAGTACTCTAGCTGCAGCATTTTGAATTAACTGAAGGCTTTTCAGGGAACTTTTAGGACAACCTGATAATAATGAATTACAATAGTCCAGCCTAGAGGAAATAAATGCATGAATTAGTTTTTCAGCATCACTCTGAGACAAGACCTTTCTAATTTTAGAGATATTGCGTAAATGCAAAAAAGCAGTCCTACATATTTGTTTAATATGCGCTTTGAATGACATATCCTGATCAAAAATGACTCCAAGATTTCTCACAGTCAATCAATCAATCAATTTTTTTATATAGCGCCAAATCACAACAAACAGTTGCCCCAAGGCGCTTTATATTGTAAGGCAAGGCCATACAATAATTATGTAAAACCCCAACGGTCAAAACGACCCCCTGTGAGCAAGCACTTGGCTACAGTGGGAAAGAAAAACTCCCTTTTAACAGGAAGAAACCTCCAGCAGAACCAGGCTCAGGGAGGGGCAGTCTTCTGCTGGGACTGGTTGGGGCTGAGGGAGAGAACCAGGAAAAAGACATGCTGTGGAGGGGAGCAGAGATCGATCACTAATGATTAAATGCAGAGTGGTGCATACAGAGCAAAAAGAGAAAGAAACAGTGCATCATGGGAACCCCCCAGCAGTCTACGTCTATAGCAGCATAACTAAGGGATGGTTCAGGGTCACCTGATCCAGCCCTAACTATAAGCTTTAGCAAAAAGGAAAGTTTTAAGCCTAATCTTAAAAGTAGAGAGGGTGTCTGTCTCCCTGATCTGAATTGGGAGCTGGTTCCACAGGAGAGGAGCCTGAAAGCTGAAGGCTCTGCCTCCCATTCTACTCTTACAAACCCTAGGAACTACAAGTAAGCCTGCAGTCTGAGAGCGAAGCGCTCTATTGGGGTGATATGGTACTACGAGGTCCCTAAGATAAGATGGGACCTGATTATTCAAAACCTTACAAGTAAGAAGAAGAATTTTAAATTCTATTCTAGAATTAACAGGAAGCCAATGAAGAGAGGCCAATATGGGTGAGATATGCTCTCTCCTTCTAGTCCCCGTCAGTACTCTAGCTGCAGCATTTTGAATTAACTGAAGGCTTTTTAGGGAACTTTTAGGACAACCTGATAATAATGAATTACAATAGTCCAGCCTAGAGGAAATAAATGCATGAATTAGTTTTTCAGCATCACTCTGAGACAAGACCTTTCTGATTTTAGAGATATTGCGTAAATGCAAAAAAGCAGTCCTACATATTTGTTTAATATGCGCTTTGAATGACATATCCTGATCAAAAATGACTCCAAGATTTCTCACAGTATTACTAGAGGTCAGGGTAATGCCATCCAGAGTAAGGATCTGGTTAGACACCATGTTTCTAAGATTTGTGGGGCCAAGTACAATAACTTCAGTTTTATCTGAGTTTAAAAGCAGGAAATTAGAGGTCATCCATGTCTTTATGTCTGTAAGACAATCCTGCAGTTTAGCTAATTGGTGTGTGTCCTCTGGCTTCATGGATAGATAAAGCTGGGTATCATCTGCGTAACAATGAAAATTTAAGCAATACCGTCTAATAATACTGCCTAAGGGAAGCATATATAAAGTGAATAAAATTGGTCCTAGCACAGAACCTTGTGGAACTCCATAATTAACTTTAGTCTGTGAAGAAGATTCCCCATTTACATGAACAAATTGTAATCTATTAGACAACTATGATTCAAACCACCGCAGCGCAGTGCCTTTAATACCTATGGCATGCTCTAATCTCTGTAATAAAATTTTATGGTCAACAGTATCAAAAGCAGCACTGAGGTCTAACAGAACAAGCACAGAGATGAGTCCACTGTCCGAGGCCATAAGAAGATCATTTGTAACCTTCACTAATGCTGTTTCTGTACTATGATGAATTCTAAAACCTGACTGAAACTCTTCAAATAGACCATTCCTCTGCAGATGATCAGTTAGCTGTTTTACAACTACCCTTTCAAGACTTTTTGAGAGAAAAGGAAGGTTGGAGATTGGCCTATAATTAGCTAAGATAGCTGGGTCAAGTGATGGCTTTTTAAGTAATGGTTTAATTACTGCCACCTTAAAAGCCTGTGGTACATAGCCAACTAACAAAGATAGATTGATCATATTTAAGATCGAAGCATTAAATAATGGTAGGGCTTCCTTGAGCAGCCTGGTAGGAATGGGGTCTAATAAACATGTTGATGGTTTGGATGAAGTAACTAATGAAAATAACTCAGACAGAACAATCGGAGAGAAAGAGTCTAACCAAATACCGGCATCACTGAAAGCAGCCAAAGATAACGATACGTCTTTGGGATGGTTATGAGTAATTTTTTCTCTAATAGTTAAAATTTTGTTAGCAAAGAAAGTCATGAAGTCATTACTAGTTAAAGTTAATGGAATACTCAGCTCAATAGAGCTCTGACTCTTTGTCAGCCTGGCTACAGTGCTGAAAAGAAACCTGGGGTTGTTCTTATTTTCTTCAATTAGTGATGAGTAGAAAGATGTCCTAGCTTTACGGAGGGCTTTTTTATAGAGCAACAGACTCTTTTTCCAGGCTAAGTGAAGATCTTCTAAATTAGTGAGACGCCATTTCCTCTCCAACTTACGGGTTATCTGCTTTAAGCTACGAGTTTGTGAGTTATACCACGGAGTCAGACACTTCTGATTTAAAGCTCTCTTTTTCAGAGGAGCTACAGCATCCAAAGTTGTCTTCAATGAGGATGTAAAACTATTGACGAGATACTCTATCTCCCTTACAGAGTTTAGGTAGCTACTCTGCACTGTGTTGTTATATGGCATTAGAGAACATAAAGAAGGAATCATATCCTTAAACCTAGTTACAGCGCTTTCTGAAAGACTTCTAGTGTAATGAACTTATTCCCTACTGCTGGGTAGTCCATCAGAGTAAATGTAAATGTTATTAAGAAATGATCAGACAGAAGGGAGTTTTCAGGGAATACTGTTAAGTCTTCTATTTCCATACCATAAGTCAGAACAAGATCTAAGATATGATTAAAGTGGTGGGTGGACTCATTTACTTTTTGAGCAAAGCCAATAGAGTCTAATAATAGATTAAATGCAGTGTTGAGGCTGTCATTCTCAGCATCTGTGTGGATGTTAAAATCGCCCACTATAATTATCTTATCTGAGCTAAGCACTAAGTCAGACAAAAGGTCTGAAAATTCACAGAGAAACTCACAGTAACGACCAGGTGGACGATAGATAATAACAAATAAAACTGGTTTTTGGGACTTCCAATTTGGATGGACAAGACTAAGAGACAAGCTTTCAAATGAATTAAAGCTCTGTCTGGGTTTTTGATTAATTAATAAGCTGGAATGGAAGATTGCTGCTAATCCTCCGCCCCGGCCCGTGCTACGAGCGTTCTGACAGTTAGTGTGACTCGGGGGTGTTGACTCATTTAAACTAACATATTCATCCTGCTGTAACCAGGTTTCTGTTAGGCAGAATAAATCAATATGTTGATCAATTATTATATAATTTACCAACAGGGACTTAGAAGAGAGAGACCTAATGTTTAATAGACCACATTTAACTGTTTTAGTCTGTGGTGCAGTTGAAGGTGCTATATTATTTTTTCTTTTTGAATTTTTATGCTTAAATAGATTTTTGCTGGTTATTGGTAGTCTGGGAGCAGGCACCGTCTCTACGGGGATGGGGTAATGAGGGGATGGCAGGGGGAGAGAAGCTGCAGAGAGGTGTGTAAGACTACAACTCTGCTTCCTGGTCCCAACCCTGGATAGTCACGGTTTGGAGGATTTAAGAAAATTGGCCAGATTTCTAGAAATGAGAGCTGCTCCATCCAAAGTGGGATGGATGCCGTCTCTCCTAACAAGACCAGGTTTTCCCCAGAAGCTTTGCCAATTATCTATGAAGCCCACCTCACAATCTTCTCCTTTATGAATATTTAGGTTTTACAAGCTCACTCCTATAATATTATGTAGTAATTGTATTTCTTGTATATGTTGTTTACTGCCCTGATTGTGTAAATATCACTTATATACATGCTGTCAATTTTCCTGAGCTGCTTAGGTGTGTAAGAAGAGCTCATGGGATAAAAAAGCTTTTCAACCAACCATCCCTGTTTCTCAAAACCGGACACCTAAGTGGCTCTACTCTATTCTACTCTTCTTTTTTTTAGATATTTAGATTTACTTTAGTATACATTATTAGAGTTTTATGATAGAACTGGAATGTATTATAGAAGACATACCTTACTGAATTGTCATATAATGATTTAATCATCCTGATTACAGCCAGACACAATCCAACCACTAGAGGCAGCGGGGAGCCGCAGTCCGGTGCCTGAGGACCAACTCTGGGTGTAGAGACGAGGCTTTTTCTCAGATTCAGGGTTTTGGAGTTACTATTGGGTGTTTTAACAGCTTCAGACTTAAAGTTACAATCTTAGATTTTTTAAAAAAAAATGGATCCTAAAATAAACGTTATTTTATTAAAATTCAAATGCAAAAAACTTTATTTGTCCCCAAGGGGATGTTTCTGTGTAGGCTCTCAGTTGTCCAGGT
This sequence comes from Thalassophryne amazonica, assembly GCF_902500255.1. Lineage (NCBI taxonomy): Eukaryota > Metazoa > Chordata > Actinopteri > Batrachoidiformes > Batrachoididae > Thalassophryne > Thalassophryne amazonica. The sequence continues at coordinate 3,606,715 of NC_047123.1, read as the reverse complement.
GGTTTCCATAGCAGAGAAGCTTGAATCTTCGACTGGACTGGGTTGCTTGACGCGAGGACGTTTCGCTTCAAATTGCAGAAGCTTCCTCAGCTAAAATTCTTGCTCTGGTAGTCTGACTTCTGTCTTGACTCTTGTAGAGAAGAATAAAACAGAAGCCAACAAAAGCTGGAGTTTTTAACCTAACCAGACCCCTCCTACCGAGAGGCTGACTGCTATAGGCTAGTGACTAAACAATAGCTCTAATTAGCACCTGTTGTGCTCTAGTTAGCACCCTCCTAATGACAGGGCAGCTGTCCCTCCTAATGATGGGACGGACGACTCTCCTGATGACGTGAATGACTCATTACCATGAACAAAAGACTGAAACTCCTTTGACCTGAGTTGACCCCATTGTAAACAGGGGACAAAGCGTGTCTCAGACCCCCTCCCCGGTTAAGGCTGGGTTTCAAACGTTTCACAAAGAATGCCTCCTTGACCCCTCTCTCAAACCATTTCTTCTCTCTGGCTAATATTTTAAATTCCTTGTCCTCAAACGTGTGGTTAGTGTCTTTAAGGTGGAGATGAACTGCAGACTGAGGTCCACTGGCGCCCTCTCTGCGGTGCTGGTATAGCCTTTTGTGTAAAGGTTGCTTAGTCTCACCTATGTCGTGTTCATTACAGTTTTCCTGACATCTGATAGAATACACTACATTGCTCTGTTTGTAACTAGGGATCCTGTCCTTAGGGTGAACTAATTTCTGTCTCAAGGTGTTAACAGGTTTAAAGTAAACTGGGATTTTGTGCTGTCTGAAGATCCTCTGTAGTTTTTCCCCTACTCCTGCTAAATAAGGGAGAGACACTCATCTTCTTCTTGTCTCCGTCTCCTGTCTATCTGGTCTCTTTGTTCTCTGGGACTTCTACACTTTGTCCAGGCACCATCGTGGGTACCCACATACTGTGAGGGCTTTCCGGACAAGTTCTTGTTCTTTAGCCCTTCCCTCTGCAGTTGTGGGCACCTGTAGGGCTCTGTGTTGAAGCGTCCTGATCACCCCGAGCTTGTGTTCAAGGGGGTGGTTTGAGCCAAAGAGCAGATATTGGTCAGTGTGTGGGTTTTCTGTAAACATCTGTCTGGAGCTGCCTGTTCTCTCCAATCGTAACATCACATTCCAAGAAGGCTAAATGGTTGTTTCTGGCATCCTCATGTGTGAACTTTGAATCCCTAAGGGGATTCAAATGCCAAGAGCAGCAATATTTCACACAACCAACAACAACAAAAATGAATGAATAAATAGAAATAAAATAATACCACTATAAATAAATATTGATACAGTTATAAGTGCTTCAGAAGTAAAATAGTTATATCATAAGCAAATTATTAGGGGATTGCAAACAGAATTCACTCCTGCCAGGGAAAAAAAAGAGGAGGATTAAGAGGAGTTAAAGAGGTGAACAGCCCTGGGAACAAATGTCACTCTTCTCCTCTGGGTCTTTCACTCAGGGCACCAGAGTCGGCGTCCTGAGGGGAGCCACTCAAATGCAGTGTGCAGAGCATGTGATGGATCCTGCATAATCTTTTTGGCCATCCTAAGTGCTTGATGCTCATAGATGGTCAAAAAAGATCTAATGGGAAGTCCAGTAATTTTGGAGCCAACTCTGGCTGAGCTCTCTAAACGATTCCTGTTGTGAAGGCTACTAGGTCACAGAGAATGTAATACTTTCTATATAAGGAAAGTAAAAAGTTAAGATGTTTTTACTGACTCCAAAGGAATTGAGTTTCCTCAGGAGATACTGCCGCTGATGGCACTTCCTGAGAATCTCATCTGTATTGGAGGAGAATTTCAGCAGGCTGTTGAAGATGGTGCCCAGGTATTTGTACTCCTCCACCAACTCCACCGGCTTCCCGTGAATTGAAGTGATGGATGCTGCAGCTGCGGCTCTCTGTGTCGATTAGAAAAAGTCACCAGCATCTCTTTGGTCTTGCTCACATTTAGCTCCAGACATGAGCTATCACACCACTCCACAAACTCCTGTAGAGCTGCTCCATGCTGCTGTGAGGGACCTGAGAGCAGAGATAAGAAAATAAGGAACAAGCTTTGGTTGGAATTTTGTGGAGATTTTAAATCTTTACACTTCTGGAACATGCATGCAGTATTTACAAAAATGTGCAGCTTTGCAAATCTCCACGAAATTCCGTGAGGAAGCCACCTGAAAGTGGTTTGAATTCTTGAGAGAAGCACGTGTGTCTGTGGTTGTGGGTTCTCGCCGCACTTTAAGTGCTTCCTGTTCTGGTCTGTGCTCGTTCCAGAGACACGTTCCAAGCTGGCTGCAGAACACCAGGATCTACAGGTGGCCTCAAGACGTCCAGGACCTCCTGCTGCGTCTCCTCAGAGAGGAGCGCTACATCATCCCCCAGACGGGAGCCAGCCTGACCCTCATGGTGCGACCTCTGTGCCAAAACTGAACCAGATCCAGAGACGCACAGACCTCGATTCTGAGAAACCACCACTGTGTGGTCAGCATGAAAAACCTTCACGTGGACCTTCATCTGCAGAATCCTTCTGGGACTTCTTTTCTCAACAGATGTGTCTGTGAATAATTTTTATGTTTAAAATTTTCTGAACTTTAGGAAAAAATTACGCTCGGCCTGTGAAAGAGGAACAGGGTTCCTACAGGTTGGATTCTGTCCACTGTCCCAGCTGTCCTCGTGTGTTATGTCCTCTTTTTTTTTTTTAAAGGACGGTCAACTTTGAGCTGACGCGTGTTTGCGAGCAGCAGAATTTGGTGAAGTTCCACGTATTCATCCAAAATACACAACCTTCAGATCCTTGGGAATCTTGTATCCCAGGATTCCCTTCAGGATCAAAGTAACATTGTCCCAAAATATTTTTTGAGAAGTCTGGAGAACATGTAAGGAGTCTGCATCAACCTTCAACACGGTTCATTTCCCAGCTGTTTACTTTTAAAACTGGATGAAAAGGGAAATTCCTCCTAGAACAAGAGGAAGGTTGTTGTGTTCAACACATAGAATGCCGACCCCCCCCCCCATCCTGTTTCTCTTTTACACACGCGGACATTCTTCCACTTCACAAGGGCAGTTTCTTGACGGGGTTTTTTTTTTGGGGGGGGGGGGGGGGGGGGGGGGTGCTGTTGTTCAGATGCATCTTAACTCAGTTGTTAGAAGTCACACATATGATTGTCCACTAGGTGGCAGCATATCCTCAATAATGACAAGACTCCAGTGCTCGTTCCCCTCCTCCTCCTCTCCTTCCTTTAATTTAATTTAACCTTTGTTTAACCAGGTTACTCCCATTATAATCAATACTGGTTTGTTAAGATATTGATTTTGGTTACCAGCAAGTTGTTTGTGAATAAATATTCTGGTTTTCCAGTCAGCAGGAAGTGATTCCAGCTGACAGTTTGTGTTCTGATTTTAGCTGCATTCAGAGATTGCACACCTCCGCCAGGGTCATAAAGGCCACCTGTTGAACTTTGGGATGCAGGCCTTTGTGAGGTCATAAGGGTAATTCTTGGAATGTGAGAATATTATAAATATTTTTTATTGATCTGTTCTGACAAATTTGCATAAATTCATTCCTCACCCAAAAAAGCATCTCTATAAAAACGTGACCTCCTTTTTTGGGGTCATTGTGCACACAGATGGGGGCGCTCACATAACCTCAAACCTCACACTGCCTTTAGGAGTGTGTGAGTGAATAATTCACACGCCCACACACCGTCTCACCGCCGGCTGCAGGTCTGTGCATTTGTGGACGTGCACGCTGCAGCCGTGCACGGACCAGCCCGCTCCTGTCCGGCTGTTTGCCAAACCTGACACAAAGAGTGTTTGCTCACAGCAGCTGGTGTAACGGGATTCTGTCGCCTCCAATTTTTTATCAGCTCCGGCACGGTGCTGCGTTCTGTAAACAGCCGGGCCGCCAGAACCAATAAATCCAGTGTTTGTTATTGTTCCAGGACTCACACGCTGCTCCAGTACGGCCTTATCTGGTCAGTCCACACCGGCAGACAGTGCAGGCTACTCTCACTCCAATGTCAGTCAAACCGGTCATGTGGCAGCGCCACCAAGAACAAAAAGAGTTTGATAAACGTTTTCATGAAATATGAATCCAGCAGAGTTGAATGCTACGATGTCCACATACTTACAGACTGCAGTATTTGGACATCAGCGCACCTGGTGTGAGATTTCATAGACGTTTATGATTATTTCATCTCTGACAGCACAGTCGCTAGGCAACTAATGTTCTAATTATCTTTGATTCAAAGCCATCAACAGCTTCAAAGATGAAACAGCGAGATTAAAGTCAACTTTAATCCTCACCGAGCTTTGTTTTAGTTTTGGTTGTTTAACATTTTCTAAGTATTTGGACATTCTGGACAGGAAGGAAGTAAGTATGGAAGGAAGTGGGGCTTTTAATTTGGAAGGTCCATAAATATTTGGACATCCCCGTCCCATCCCTGTCTTCATAATGAAATGGTTGCCACAGACACTGTTGCTAAGCAACAGGCCAGTTAGCATTTGGCGGACATCTGACGTTTACATGTAAGATTACAACAAACGCTTCCTGATCCCAGAATGTGATGCCGGTTTAAATAATGTGCTGTGCTTCCTGTTTGGGTTTGTTAAAGTCCACGTTTCCCTCCCCGATCTCATGGACGATGTCTTTTCTTTCTGATGTTTTGACTCTGATTCTGAGGTTCTGTCGGATCTTCAGAACAAATGTTTAATTCCTGCGTGTTTGCTTCCTCTGTGATGTAACTGGATGGCGTTTAAGGAAAATAATCACAGAATCACTTCTGGTATGAATAAAAATTAATTCTTCATGATTGTTTAGAAATAAAGCAAATGAACTGGTGATGCGAATAAATGCACATTTTCTACTTTTTAATAAAAAAAATAAATAAACATGCTTGAATTCTTTGTGTTGAAATGTTTCCTTTTATCAGTGTCTCCTTGGATAAGTGCTGGGAAATATTTTAGCCAATAAAGAGAAATTTTCCTCACAAACCACAGCACCATAAGAAGTGTTAAATCAACACTGCAGCTGTGTGAGCTCACCCTGATCTTTATTTAATTTAATATTCCTGCTGATTTAAACACCAGTTTGCTGTTTTTAGTCATTAAAGATTTCAACTGTCATTTTGCACTGCTTTAAACAGATTTATGCAAATTATCACACATGTTTCAAAGGTTAAGTGCATTTATTTCAAACATAAAAGCTAAATTGTATGTGAGAAAACTGCAATGCAAGGACACTAAAATAAATATGGCAAATAACATGTTTGAAAATGAGCAGCAGTAAGTTTTCATTTTAATTGATCAAAAAAGTTGTTTTTGGTGGCCTGCTACACATGAAAAATTAAGTATTTGAGTTTTTATTTTGTTTATATATCGTGCAATGAAATCAGTCACTTAAAAATGGTCACTTTTAAGAAATAATTTTAAAAATAAATCGTTGCTGTTTTTCCTGTAGAAATAGGAATGTTTGGACTTTTCAAAATCTCAATTTCTTTTGCGGCGTTAATAAAAAATATATATTTTGGAAAATATAATTTTCTGCTCCTCTGATTATGTACAATGTCTTAAATGCTGCGTTCCTGCCAGATGTGATTCATTCTTCCAAAATAAGTCATTGGTTCTTTGTATCACTGAAAACTGCGTATGTGGTTGTTGGCCGGTGCTTTTACTCTGAAGGTAGCTCCCGGAAGTACTATACGCATGCACTGCACGTGGCTTGACTGGATAACTAACGTGGACCAGCCTGTTATGGAAGAAGAAGAAGGAGCACAACAGCGCGGCTGCCGAATCAAATCGAACCGGACCGGCTGAGGCTGGATCTTCTGGCCGGTGATTAGCAGCGTTATTCGTGAGATAAACCGGCGGAGGATTTCGCTGTTGTTTGCCGTCGAGTGTAGCTGCGCTCGCGCGCAGCTGGAGTTCAGCGGCGGTACCTCGGGGCGCGCGCGCGCCAAACCGAGATCAGCGGCAGCGGGGATTTTTTTCTTTTTTTTTTTTTTCTTTTCTTTTTTTCATGGGACACGGCAGGGCGCCCCCCTCCGCTCGGTCGTCGTTCCCCAGCCGTGGACCGGCGCCGCTCGCCGCCTCTTATGGACTCCTCCTGAGCTTTTAGCTTCCTGGCTTCCTACTCGGCGCGCGCGTCATGTTCTCCGTGCGCATCGTCACCGCGGACTTCTACGTGACGAGCCCCGTCAGGGAGCTGGACGTGTGCCGCTCCGACTTCAGGGACAGCGACGTCAAGAAGGTTCCGGTGGTGCGGATCTTCGGGGCGACGCCTGCAGGTGAGTTGGCCGGATTCGGTTCGGGCGTGTAGCGCGCACGCGCCTGCTTTTGTCTGGAGGAGAAGTTAGCGGTGATTGTGCGCGGACCCGTTATCTTGCAGCGGACGCCGCCGCCGCTCCTGCTGTGTGTGCGGACTGCGCTGCTCCTCCTCCTCCTGGCGCTTTGTGTGCTGCCGTGCGTGAGGAGGCGCGCACCTCTGAGGTCGACCTGCACCTCCACGTGCGGCTGCTTTGTGTTTGCAGCAACCTGTGGAGCGCCTCCTCTTTTGGCTCCCTTCATGTGGAGATGATGGTTTGTTTGTTTGTTTTACGCATTTCTTTGACAGACACCTGTTATTACAACACTTATAATGATGATAAGAGCAATCCGAGTTTTCTGACTTCTGTCAAGGGTTGACAAGGACTCAAAATAACAGATATGTGATTCACAAAGTGATCCGGACTTCACCTGGCTCTGGATTCCGCAGTACAGCAATATGTGCATGCTGATCCAGAATGGTCCGACTATCAAGATGTTGCAATCTGATATTTAATTTAAAAGCTGAAAGAAAATGGTGTCTTCCTGATCTTGGATTTACATCATAATGTTGTATCCCTGAAGTAGTTTTGACATAATCCTTAAAAGTCTAAAGAAAATCCTGATCCAGAATCTGGGTCTAGACCACCTCCAACATTTAATGGAGTCTTCTTGGCCTAATATCTGTCTGTGGTGAAAATTCCATCAAAATCTGTGCAGTAGTTTTGACGTAATCCTGCTAACAGACAGACAGACAAATCAATAAATAAACAAGGATGATTTTATTATGTCCTTGGTGAACATAATAATAATAATAACAATAATGTAAAGCAAAAGATAGAAATATAACGACGATGCTTCTTTGCTGAATTCCTGTTTGAAGTGATGCTCTTAAACACTGTCTGTAGTTCCCAAAAGTATTCCAAAATGTAAAAAATATTTGGGTTTTTACACAAATTACATAATTTGTGGCAATTTGAAAGGAATAGTGGCAGCAGGGGTCCAGGAGCATGACCACCCCCCAATTGTTTGGAAAAAATAAGTTCCTACAGGTTTTTGGTTTTTCCAGCAGTCATGGTCACTACAGCAGATCCGATGTGGATCTGGAAAATCTTTGGGAAAAGGATGGCTTTGGTGGCTTCTGGTGCATTTTGTGTTTCCTGTCTTTGTGTGCGCATTGTTTTAGTAGCACTTGTACTATAACCAATAGTAACAGGTAAATAACTGGGTTTCAGTTCCACACACACCTTCTCTCACTACATCCTCACAATCTGAACCTCATCTGTTGAGACTAATATTCGGTGTATCGTATGTGAAATCACCGGAAGCCTCCCAACTGACCACCTCTGCTTTGCTTCATGCTTTCACAAACTGTTAAAATTGCCTTCTGTTTTACTGGTTTTTAAGATATTGGGGCTGTAAAATTGAGGTGTGACACTGATTTTACTGAAAAAAATGAGAGGTACAGAAAAAGCTGACAGACTCTAAAGGGCCTTTCACGCCGGAAGCGTTGACAGTATTAGAAGCATCGCTAATCGGTCTAAAAAGCTTCATTTTCTGTGAGACGCTTCATGTTTTACAGAGCTAAAGTGACGCTTCACCAGGAGTACACGTTGCCGCTTGTCGTCAAGCTGTCACGGTCAAAGTTCAACCCAATCCAGCTTGCGCCGCTGTGAGCTGTGATGTAGCTTTGCGCTGTCCAATAGAAACGAGGCATCAAACCAAAACACAGAAGACTGAAGTATCTGTGACGGATCTGTATAAAACACTGTTTTATACAGAGCCGTGGCAGAAACTTGTCACAGAACTGCTCATTTATACACAGCAGTTTTCTGAAGAAAATCCTTGCAAATGTTTTTTAACCTCAAAATTAATTTGATTACTGTAAAAAAAAAAAACTTCTTACATTAGAGCACTTGTAATTAAAATAATAAAAAATAAATGCTTCTTCTGAGCTGTAAATTAAAACCATAACTTACCTTTTTGTTTCAGATGAGATGATTTCTTGATTAAAATGATAAGGAACCTTGGACATTTATTTTTAGTCAAATAAAATAGCATGGAAATGAATCTGTACATTTTTAAGTCTGGTAGATTAGTCGTATCTGCATTTCAACCAGAAAAAGAGACACCATAAATAAATACATGTCTGTTATAGATGCAACAGGAGATGATGTAACAATAACTGCAGTGTGATTGTTAATGCGACATAAACCTCATGATGAAATAATTTTTTAATTAAGTCATTTCATCTTGTAATTATGTCCTCAGAATATGTCTTTCATGTTGTGATCAGGACACAGTGATTTCTAAAATGTGAATTTGACTCGTGATTGTGAATGTTATAAAATTGTGCACAATAGGGGCGGGGCTTCTACCTCTGCAAATGTCTTTTGACTGAACTTTGACTTTGTGGACATATTTTAATGATCCATTCATTTAATGTTAAAATATAAAATGAAACAGCTTTTTAAAAAATAATAAATTAGTTGCTGTTTAAAGAGCCACTTTAAGGGTGTGTTCACACCCGAAAGTCTGAAACAAGGTTCATGTTTTTGTTTCATTGTGTACTGTTCCTCTGGTTTGTTTGCTTTCCCGATGCAATGTTGCGTTCACACTCAAGAACTTCTTGTGATGTCCTGACATCTGTGTCTCTCTGTGCTTGATTGGTCTGTAGACGGGAGTGCGTCTGGCGTCGGGTTCCTTTTGTTGTAGCTACGCGCTCGTGGACCAGCAGCATGTGCTCTTCACAGCATCGGCAACGAAACGGACAATGAGAGACGGATTATTTAAGTGCAGAGAGTCATTCGGGTGTGATCAGGTGAATTGGATATTACAGACACGCGTTAAATGAAACTGCAAAATGTAAATATCAAGTAGAACCAGAACTTCCTGTTTTATAGAAACACCATAAAATGTGCAGAACACCAAAGCTTTAAATGAATTTGATTGTCTCTTCTTCTTCTGTTTAATTGGTAACCTGTCTCAACTTTCTGTATTTGTCTCAAAAGTCTAAACCATCCAGAAAGTACAAATGAACAAATGGGACCGTGGTCCAGTTTGATTTGTCAGACCCAGTTTGAGTCCTCTGGTCCCGATTGTGGTCCATGGCAGCTTTCACGTCTCATATTTTGGTTCCAACCAAACTGAAAGTCAAAAAATCCAGATCAAACAGAATTGTCTTGAATGCGTCCTAAATCTTGCTTAAAACTGGACTTTGTACTTTGGGACTTGGACATGAAAGTCCAACATTTTTATCAGTAAAATGGAGATAAATTTTTTTTTTTTTTTTTTTTACAGTGTTGTTTTATTGATCATCTTGAATTGTGCACCGGATGAGGATAAAGACGGGCCGTCCATCTGGAGTTCTCTCAGCCGCCGTGTCCTCGCGGCGGTGCGTCAGAGGACTTTGAGCTCTGATGGACTCTCAGGCGCCGCTCGAACCCGATCTCACTGAAACCAGCTGCGTGATTCTAAGTTCAGACACGTTCACGTGCGCACAGGAAACGTTTGCGGCGTGCGTGTCCATGCAGTACAGAGGACGGGCCGACATTTAGCTTCCTGGTTCCTTTTTGTCCTGCTTTCTAATAAAGCAGGACCGCCGAGCGCTCCGATGTCCAAATGTCCTCACTGCAAAACAGTACAACGCTTCCCAGCACAGCGACTGAAATCCTCTCTTAAAACCCCATTTGACCGCTGAGAGCGCGACACCGCAGACGTGCGTATTCTGTGTCTCTGGATATTTTTAGAAGTGTTATTCCTCCACTCAGGTGTGACTCTGCTGGTTTGGGTTTTGCCAGTAACACTCAGGACGAGTCCATCCAGCGTCCACCAGGACGAGTCTCAGTGAGGATTAAAGGATTTGGAGCAGAGTGGGGCGGGTTAGCGAGTCACATCTGGTTTTTTGTTGTTGTTTTTTGTCATAAATTCTGCGCTGCCGCTCCTCAGCTGCAGGAATGTCGGGCCACAGTAAAGCACTCTGACAAATGTGGCGGCCCTGCGGTCATGTCGGTGTAAACGCACCGTACAAGTGGCTGTTTTGATGCATGTTGAGAACTGAGCCATGTGTTTAATATGTACGCTGATGCCAGATTACTGTTTTTTCCAGACCACTGTGTCTCGGTGAAGTCGGCACATCTGTCCAAAAAGGCATCGTGAAGAGGAAAAAAACTACGCCGGACTGTTTGTCCAAATGTGCACCGGCGGGGTGGGGGGGGTTGTGGCGCACCAATCTATAAGTCACAACGTGACCTATATTATCACAATGTGGTGTGGCTGCTTCAAGGAACAAGAGGCTAAATGAATTGAATCCGTGCATTATTTATTGATTATCAAACATTGTTAGCAAGCAGAAGATAACGGGCTAATTAACGTTACTATAACGTAGCACGGTGGATTAGTGGTTAGCACTGTTGCCTCACAGCAAGAAGGTCATGGGATTGCTTCCTGCCCTTTCTGTGTGGAGTTTGTTCCCCATGTTCGTGCGGGTTCCCTCTGGTGCTCCGGCTTCCTCCCACATCCAAAGACACACAGGTTAGGTGGACTGTAAACCAGCCGTAGGTGTGCGTGCAAGTGTCTTTATCTGTCTATGTGGCCCTGCGATAGACTGGCATACTGTCCAGGGTGAACCCCGCCACTCACTTTATGACTGCTGGGACAGCGCCCCCCCCCACCCAACCCCCTGTGCCGACTCTTCATTGAAATAAGTGGGTGAACAAAGTCTGAGTCTTCTTTTGGCCACTGAACAGACGATCACAGGTGAGGTAAACCTGCAGCATAATTAAATGTTTGAAATTGCTGAAAACTTGGCTTATTTGTAATGCAAACACCGCATTAGCAAGCAGAAGCAAACGGGTTTATTAATGCTATTGTCAGAGCACAAGGACCTTCTTTTTGCCACTGAATAGATGAAAACGCATCAAGTAAGGGGTGGAGCCTGGGTAGAGCGTGCGGGAGGCTGGATGTAACAAAAACACTACTGTGCTAATCATTCTGCCCCCAGATGATCTTTGTTCACAGCCAATCCCAGAAGCCGAAGAAGGTCACATGATATGTCTCTTTCAGCAGACTGACTGTACCCAGTCTGTGTGAGACGTTGCTGCAGAAAGTTGCTGCAACCTGATGCCGTTAGTCTGACAATTTCAAATTGACCATAAATCTCTCTGTATTAGTTATTTGTGGTATAAAAGTCAAAATTAGTGATGGATATGAAGAGTGAACATGTGCAGTTCAGTTATAACAAAATGGAAATGTAATGAACGGAGGAAGGAATGAAGCTTGATATGTAATATACAGTCTTCATTTAATGACATTTTATCTAAATTACTCAGAATGTAGTAATATACAGTGACTGACAGCATTTTCACTCAGTATGTGAAATTATGTTTTTTTTTTTTAATTTGTACATTCATTGTACAGTCTACAATTTATCAGATATATATTACATAACTTTTGTGACTCGGAGACTTTGGAGCACCAAAGCAGTTTGTCCACACGAATATGTTTTCAAAAAGTTTTAAAGAGTTTTCAGAAAAAAATTTTAGATTCTGAGCCAAATACTTTTTTCTTTATAGTGTTTTAGACAAATGGGCCGCACATTCAGGAAGCTGAGGTTGTTCTGAACATTTTGATATGCAACACGTGGGCATTATACTCAAAGTACTTTTTAAAAAGGGAACTATTGAAGGTATGGTACAATCTTGAAAATACTCCTGACACCAGAGTGTTGAATGGACTCTGTCCGAGTGCAGTGTGTTTGTAACACTGTATGTGGTGTTCTTTTGTTGTCCATGTTGCTGCAGTAACGTTACAGACGTGTTTGTAGAGCGTGTTTACTAGTCGGCACTAAAATATCTTGCCTTCATGCTGATATTTATCGCTAATGCAGTGGCCTGGAGAGAGAGTGTGTGTGTGTGTGTGTGTGTGTGTGTGTGTGTGTGTGTGTGTGTGTGTGTGTGTGTGTGTGTGTGTGTGTGTGTGTGTGTGTGTGTGTGTGTGTGTCTCTCTCTCAGCCTTGTTCTCATCAGCGTACTTACTCTAGTGTAAGAGGTCAGCGGTGCAGCTGCAACATGTGGTTCTGGCTACAACCCCTTGCCTGTGCTCCCTGTCCTTCCCTGACCGAACGGTTCCACGCTCGCTCTCACCACCAGCCCTCTGCAACCCGACGCCATGTTTCCTCCTCTTTCCTCCCTCTCTTTGTTGGCGCGTGCTCACTTCTGGAATAACTCGGCAGGCTGGAAATAGGAACGCCTCTGTTGTGAAGAATGTGCTCGTGACCGGCGCTGCACCGCCATCACTCTGATCCGGTCTGGTTGGAGGACTTGTTGCGGTAAATGGGCAGCGTCTCTTCACGTTGTCGAGTTGAATCCGCTGCAACCTTTTGAGGTTTGACAGTGCTGATCTTTAGCCGTGATGTTGGGAAGCTGCTGAAGCGACAGCAGGAGGAATCGGGTTTTTGCTGTTTGTTGGGTGTGTGTCAGTGTGGACGGTGAGCGTGACGGATTGTCCTGAATGAGGCCACGCGGGGAGGGAGGGCCTCTCTGTTCTTTGCCCCTCCCCCTAGCCTCTCTCCAGGGGAACCCTTAATGCCATCTGAAGGAATTCCTCTCTGATCCGTTAATGGGATAATCTGTGGATTCAGAGACTCCGGCTCATTAGGGGAAAGTTCATTGTTTCTTTAACTCTTTACTGGTTCCTCTGTGGCGTCCTCTGGACAGTCCGCGCCCCGGTTATGTCCACCAGACTTAAAACCCCAATTCCAATGAAGTTGGGATGTTGTGTAAAATGTAAATAAAAACAGAATACAATGATTTTCAAATCCTCTTCAACCTATATTCAATTGAATACACCACAAAGACAAGATATTTAATATTCAAACTGATAAACTTTATTGTTTTTGTGCAAATATTTGCTCATTTTGAAATGTCTGCAACAGGTTTCTAAAAAGCTGGGACAGTGGTATGTTTACCACTGTGTTACATCACCTTTCCTTCTAACAACACTCAATAAGCGTTTGGGAACTGAGGACACTAATTGTTGAAGCTTTGTAGGTGGAATTCTTTCCCATTCTTGCTTGATGTACGACTTCAGTTGTTCAACAGTCCGGGGTCTCCGTTGTCGTATTTTGTTCTTCATAATGCGCCACACATTTTCAATGGGTGACAGGTCTGGACTGCAGGCAGGCCAGTCTAGTACCTGCACTCTTTTACTACGAAGCCACGCTGTTGTAACACGTGCAGAATGTGGCTTGGCATTGTCTTGCTGAAATAAGCAGGGACGTCCCTGAAAAAGACGTTGCTTGGATGGCAGCATGTGTTGCTCCAAAACCTGGATGTACCTTTCAGCATTGATGGTGCCATCACAGATGTGTAAGTTGCCCGTGCCATGGGCACTAACACACCCCCATACCATCACAGATGCTGGCTTTTGAACTTTGTACTGGTAACAATCTGGATGGTCTTTTTGCTCTTTTGTCCAGAGGACACGACGTCCATGATTTCCAAAAACAATTTGAAATGTGGACTCATCAGACCACAGCACACTTTTCCACTTTGTGTCTGTCCATTTCAAATGAGCTCGGGCCCAGCGAAGGTGGCGGCGTTTCTGGATGTTGTTGATGTACAGCTTTCACTTTGCATGGTAGTTTTAACTTGTAGATGTAGCGACGAACTGTGTTAACTGACAATGGTTTTCTGAAGTGTTCCTGAGCGCACGCGGTAAGATCCTTTACACAATGATATTGGTTTTTAATGCAGTGACGCCTGAGGGATCGAAGGTCACGGGCATTCAGTGTTGGTTTTCAGCCTTGCCGCTTACGGGTAGAAAGTTCTCCAGATTCTCTGAATCTTCTGATTATATTATGAACTGTAGATGATGGAATCCCTAAATTCCTTGCAATTGAACATTGAGAAACATTGTTCTTAAACTGTTGGACTATTTTTTTCACGCTGTTGTTCACAAATTGGTGATCCTCACCCCATCTTTGCTTGTGAATGGCTGAGCCTTTTGGGGATGCTCCTTTTATACCCAATCATGACGCTCACCTGTTTCCAATTAACCTGTTCACCTCTGGAATGTTCCAAACAGGTGTTCTTTGAGCATTCATCAACTTTCCCAGTCTTTTGTCCTAACTTTTTTGAAACGTGTTGCAGGCATCCATTTCAAAATGAGCAAATATTCCAAAAAAATATTATGATGAGGCTAATTTATTCTAAATATAATTATTAAATCATCACTTTTACAGCCAGTTTTCTTGAGACAAGTCAGATTAATGCATTATCTTTAATTTGGGTAGTTCATTTTCTCAGCTATAGAAATGACCTGTGATGGCGTGGCGTCTCATCCGGGGGGGTCGTTGACTCTTATTTGCATCACGCTACTCTGTCCAGGGATGTGCACCATTTTGGTGAACCTCTTCAGGTGTAGTCACATTATGACAGCCTGATTAGCATCTGATTGAAATATCGCTTAATCCGTCAGTCTCTGGTGGATTTAGGGTTCTGATAGACGTCACATTTTTACTGGCATCACAAAGACCTGCATTCAACTGAACAATTTTTTAGACATATATATATATATATATATATGCGCTGGGGGAGCCGGATTTGAGCAGGATTCGCTGAGGTCTGAATGCAAATGTTGCTTGCCTCTACTGGTGGTTGGCTCTCACTGCGGTATTGTATCACTTCCTGTTCCGGAGCACAGCGGTGTTTTTCTGTATCTGTTAGCTGTTTAATCTGCGCAGTTAGATTGATCTAGTTATCTAGATTACGATTTGTTTCCCAGTGTAATCTTTACGTGCCTTAACTAAAGCACTCCTTCTGCTGAATCACCTCTAAATTATTTACACATTATTCACTTTGCGTGTTTTTAGGAATCCGCTAGCTTAGCGTAGCTACTAGCTCTTAGCCGGTTTAGCATGGCGGCTTCTCCTGTCTCTCCCGCACTTTTCTGCTCTGGGTGTGAAATGTTTAGTTATTCCTCGGCCTCCTTTAGCAGTAACGGTACTTGTAATAAGTGTAGCTTATTCGTAGCTTTGGAGGCCAGGCTGGGCGAATTGGAGACTCGGCTCCGCACCGTGGAAAATTCTACAGCTAGCCAGGCCCCTGTAGTCGGTGCGGACCAAGGTAGCTTAGCCGCCGTTAGTTACCCCCTGGCAGATCCCGAGCAGCCGGGAAAGCAGGCCGACTGGGTGACTGTGAGGAGGAAGCGTAGCCCTAAACAGAAGCCCCGTGTACACCGCCAACCCGTTCACATCTCTAACCGTTTTTCCCCACTCGACGACACACCCGCCGAGGATCAAACTCTGGTTATTGGCGACTCTGTTTTGAGAAATGTGAAGTTAGCGACACCAGCAACCATAGTCAATTGTCTTCCGGGGGCCAGAGCAGGCGACATTGAAGGAAATTTGAAACTGCTGGCTAAGGCTAAGCGTAAATTTGGTAAGATTGTAATTCACGTCGGCAGTAATGACACCCGGTTACGCCAATCGGAGGTCACTAAAATTAACATTAAATCGGTGTGTAACTTTGCAAAAACAATGTCGGACTCTGTAGTTTTCTCTGGGCCCCTCCCCAATCGGACCGGGAGTGACATGTTTAGCCGCATGTTCTCCTTGAATTGCTGGCTGTCTGAGTGGTGTCCAAAAAATGAGGTGGGCTTCATAGATAATTGGCAAAGCTTCTGGGGAAAACCTGGTCTTGTTAGGAGAGACGGCATCCATCCCACTTTGGATGGAGCAGCTCTCATTTCTAGAAATCTGGCCAATTTTCTTAAATCCTCCAAACCGTGACTATCCAGGGTTGGGACCAGGAAGCAGAGTTGTAGTCTTACACACCTCTCTGCAGCTTCTCTCCCCCTGCCATCCCCTCATTACCCCATCCCCGTAGAGACGGTGCCTGCTCCCAGACCACCAATAACCAGCAAAAATCTATTTAAGCATAAAAATTCAAAAAGAAAAAATAATATAGCACCTTCAACTGCACCACAGACTAAAACAGTTAAATGTGGTCTATTAAACATTAGGTCTCTCTCTTCTAAGTCCCTGTTGGTAAATGATATAATAATTGATCAACATATTGATTTATTCTGCCTTACAGAAACCTGGTTACAGCAGGATGAATATGTTAGTTTAAATGAGTCAACACCCCCGAGTCACACTAACTGTCAGAATGCTCGTAGCACGGGCCGGGGCGGAGGATTAGCAGCAATCTTCCATTCCAGCTTATTAATTAATCAAAAACCCAGACAGAGCTTTAATTCATTTGAAAGCTTGACTCTTAGTCTTGTCCATCCAGACAAGAATGGCGATGCGTGGCGTTCACACGGACTGATCACTTTACTGCTCTGATATAGTCAATCATCTTTACATTTAGATTTATTCCCCCATTTGACAGTTTTCTGTTATAAATCAATATATGGTTTAGTAACGTAATACAGTGATAGAGCAGACACCACGGCACACCAGCATTTTTTTTTTTCTTTTTTTTTTTTGGAGCAAGACTTCATTAAATCAACATTAATGATAATAATATTAAAGCAAACAGAACTCTGGTATCGGATCGGAAATGTATCGTTATCAGCAGATCTCCAAATTCCGCTATCGGCATCGGATTGGAAGTGAAAAAGTGTGGATTGGTGCGTCCCTAGTTTGAACGCATTTGAATATCGTAGAAGTAACGAACAAGTAGAAGACAAAATGGAGAACAAACCTAAAACCATAAAGAAAGCTCTCAATCTCATGTTCACTCAAAGTTTTCGGCACGCACAAAAATTTTTCAGTGGACTTGCCAGGACATCAGCTGACAAGGAACAAATGTAACGAATGAGAAAAGAACTTTTACAGAACAAAAACTAGCATGAACGGATTATAGAATTTTGTATATGTTGCTCATACGTTTCCTCAATCCATGACAGACACTTTACTGCATTTTATTTTGGGAAGTAGTTTGTATATAAGTTGAAAAAGTGCTACAAAAAATATTATTGTTATTGTAGCAGCAGTGTATGTCTGGGCCTTTTATTGTGAAAGGTGAGGTGTGTTTTTTTGCATGATGCTCAGTGTTGGAACCATTTCCTCTGATCACTGGCCACATAACGGTGCCTCCGTGTGTCCATGCGAGCGGAACCCTCAGTTTGATGACCTGCAGCATGTCATCGTTTCCTCAGTTTATCAGATGATAGAAGTTCACCTTCACACTCACTTTTCCTGCTTCTCCTTTATCCTTCTTTTTCTCATTTCCAGTGGACTCTTTGGTCTCAGGAGGACTTGTCCACACACACACACTGTAAGAAGTGAATGGGCTTAGCTCCACCCCCTTCACGGCGGGTGGTGTGGTCCAGGTCTCACACAGGCTTACTCACCTCGGGTGGCTTTTGTGAGGCCTTGCAGCCCCGCAGTGACTCGTTTCTGGCTAATGAGTGACATCTATCGCCTGTACACGCAGCAGCGGTTCACTCAGAATCACGCCGGATGCCGGCGGTGTGAGTCATGTTCAGCGTATTATCAAACCGTGACACGTTCATGTTCATTCAGTAAATCAGAGGCCTTTCCTTTAATAGAGTCGCAGCCAAGCAGATGAAGCAGCGTCAACATTCAGAGGTACAAAACATGTTTACATCAACATTCCTGCTCCGCCTGTTTGGAAACGGATGTGGGATGGCTGTAAAAACTAATTAGAAATATTGATTAAAGCAAACTGAGCTGCTTTAATTATTGATTAGCTGGATGGCTGATGTCCCGCGCTGTCCGCCGTGCCAGCAAAAACCAGTTAAACAAACGAGGGCGACAAACATCAGGTTTGTTTTGGTGCTGTGATGTCGAACGCTGAAAACCGCTTATTTTTACTGAACACACCAGCCGTCATGTGACACAGCAGAGTTTATCAGGGGAGGAGCCCTGTTCACACTGGGGGCAGCAGTCAAATCCGCCCCATCCTACACACTCGAGCTAAGTTCTTCTTGTTCTGTCATTGTGATCCTTCACCTCTTGGCCTTGAGGTTCTTTATCTCGCTGCAGCGCTGGTTTGCCATCTTCTTGCGCCCGTGAGATGTTCCTGTTCGAATATATTCTGGCTCCAACACATTCTGCCCAAATTGTTTTGTATTTCCTGCTCTATGGATTCTTTTTGTGGCCATCACAAACTACTACTAAAGACAAACAAGATGCTTTATGAAGTTTGGACAAAGTTAATTTTCAGAATTTGGCAGGGGGTTTGCACATGACCCGAATGCCGACTGTGTGAAACCGGAACTATAACGTCATAATCCCCAAACTAGCCCAATTCCAGCGACATTTGCATTCACACGTCTGCGAACAAAAGAATCTTAAGTCCTTAAGGCTTAAATCTGAATGGTGCCGTTCAGACTCAGAAAAAACCTACAGGTGAACCCTGTTAATTTGCGTGAGTTGGGATCCACAAAAGTTATCTGAAATCGTGAGTTAACTAAGTTGACCAAAAAATCTTCAGATCAGCTCACCTTAGCCATATGATAATAGTTTCGACCATTTGAAGCGTGATTCCTTCTTGGATGGTGATGATTTCTTTATCTGGAGTTGGTTCGGAATCTTTATTTTCTCCTCCGGCTGCAGGTCAGCGGTGAGGACTTCATCAGTGCGGAAGATTCCTGATGATTCAAAGTTTTTGGGTGTGACTCTTTAGATCCTTACTGCCAGTTCCCATCGGGCCGGAACTTGTACATGCACAGAATCATCCACCCTCATCGCTGACCTACAGCAGCCGGAGGAGGAAAAAAGATTCCAAACCCACTCCGGATGAAGAAATTATTGTCCTGAATCGTCCACACTGATGCCCCCCCCCCCCCCCCCCCCCAAAAAATGCTTACATCAAAATGGACTTTTATAGGTAGTCTAAATTGTCAGCATCCACAACTTAACCGCGAGTAAAGCTGAATCATGACTTGCGCGTTCGCGAGGTAACGGGGCTCAGTTGTATCCGTCTTAAGTCAGATTCTCTCCGAATACGACTTGAGCTGGATTGCCAACACCAATTTGGACGGGTTCTAACAGTGAAAAAATTTAACTCAGTGGGACATAGTTATCTCAGACGTAGGGACTCGAGTTTGAGACTTGGGCTCAGGTCACGCTTAAGCCGCTTTATGCTGTAGAATCTGGAGATCAGCACCAACACTGTCTGGACTCCAGATCTACATAGGGGAGTGATCAGGGTACACTGGAACACCCTGAGATAAGTACCTGTGAGCAGGTACTGTGATGTCAGAGTGACGTCTTCCCAGTGAGTCTAGTATTTGTTCAGGGAGTGTCCTGGTTATGGTCTGTTTCCTGCTTTCCTGGACAGGGTTCTGACTCAGGTCCTGGAGTCCACTTGGGTGCCTTTACTAGTGAGAAAAGGGTCACTCGCCTTGATTTGGTAGCTGATGCTGTGACCTTTGGAGACTCACTGGAGGCCTACAGTGTGTTGCAGAGTGAGGAGTCAGGATATGTTTTGGTGCTTGTCCTGGATCAAAGCTCTCACTGAAAGTGTAAAATTTGTGAAACATTTCACTTAAATCATCAGAAACATTCATGTTCCCCTTTCATATAGTTCTGCTTAGGAAGAACGCGCGGAGTCGGGAGGTTGAGACAGATGCGTTTGGTGATGTCATTTGTAGGAGAACGAAGGTTCAGGTCTTCAGGGTCCTGATGCTTCCAGTCTTAAATTATGGCTCTGAGACTTGGACTTGAATCTTTGGCTTCAGGCTGTGACGGGACGTCTTTAGTTCTCAGTCTGTGCTGAGGGTTCTCCGGTACTGCTGTGTCAGGAGAACAGTTCCATACTCACATGAGATGTGCTCCTTGCTTTGTGGATGAAGGTCAGTTACGATATTATGTCCATGCAGCACACGTCCCTCAACGTGATCCAAGACCCCGACAC
The DNA here is from genome assembly GCF_902500255.1 of Thalassophryne amazonica. Taxonomy (NCBI): domain Eukaryota; kingdom Metazoa; phylum Chordata; class Actinopteri; order Batrachoidiformes; family Batrachoididae; genus Thalassophryne; species Thalassophryne amazonica. Next base: position 3,586,513 of record NC_047123.1, on the reverse strand, counting down.
CTGGAGGAGGTCCAGCTGATGCCCAAGTATCACACGGCTACATGAGGGAGGTAGTGGACTCTCTGCCTGGATGGAACCAGGACCCAGAAAGGTTCTTTAGAGTGGAGGACACATGTTTAGTTTGTTTTTCTGTTTGTGGCAAAAAAGAAAAACATTTTACACATATAAAACTTTAATTATAGTTTAGTTTTTTTTTTTTGTTTTTTTTTTTTTTACTTTGTGTGTTTCTAATTTTGACAATTTCAGTGCAAACAAATTTCACCTTTTCCTCCCGCCGTCTTTGGTTAATCTGCTGTTTCAGATCCCCAGTCAGGAAGCACAAGCATGAATATTCACAGCACGGCGCACTGACATGTTAAAAAAAAATAATCACGGAATAAATAACTGCGGCGCAACAGACGCTAAAACAGCTGCTTTTATATTTGACCAACAACCGTCTTTTATAATCCAAACCAAAAACCATCCGTCTTTTATAATCCAAACCAAAAACCATCCGTCTTTTTATAGTTCTGTAATTGCACACACTCTGTGTCTCTGTCTGTCTCTGTCTGTCTGCCTGTGAATGTGTCTGTCTCTCTGTGTCTCTGTCTGTCTCTTTGTGTCTCTGTGCCTGTCTGTGCCTCTCTGTGTCTTTCTCTGTCTGTCTCTCTCTCTGTGTGTCTCTCTGTCTGTCTGTCTGCGTCTCTGTCTGTCTCTTGTCCACTGATTCATACGTGTGTAGGACTGAAAACATGGCAAAGACCTGAAGGACACATGTAGTTTGTGGACGTCCAGCCTCGGTGTTGGACCAGGACAGACTAAATTACACAACGTCCAGAGACCAGAAGTCTGAATTCTGGTGTGTAGTCGAGGTCGTGCTGCAGAAAGTCGGAGCAGAATCCTGAAGTTGTTCCCGTTCACGTCACAGCAGGGGGCACTGGAGTTGAAGTTGGGCAGTTTCCGTTATCCGGGCGGTGAGATGGAAGCTACTCACTGGATGAGGAGGATGGGGGAACTGGACGTAATTTGTCTTGCTGTGCGGCAGTGGAATCCGGGCCCAGAAACGGACCTGCTGTCCGGCGGGTTTCTTCCGGATGTTCCGTCGCCCTGTGTGGTCCGCAGGCCCACGCTGGCACGTGTTGTTGGTTCAGTTCAGGTCCTCGGCTCAGTCTCAGACTCTTCTTTTCTCTTCCTGTCCCTTTGTGACCGGGGGGGGGGGACTGAGCCCAAGCCCTCGGCGCTCCGCCGGGAACGCTGCTCTGTTTGAAGACGGATTAAGTCCTCGTTTAAAAAGACTGAAGGAATTTGGCAGCCAGAGAAAAGATTGAATCAGTGCTGGGGGCGGAGCTACTTTCAACCTGCCATTCAACAGAGTGTGAGTGAGTGAGTGAACTCAAAGCCATTAAGTTCACATCTGCAGGTATATCTGAAGGAGGGGGTGCAGCACCGCCTCATGTTACACACACACACACACGTTTTCATCAGTGAAGCTTTCACCTCGTTACGTGTAAGTTGTTGCATTTAACTTTCCGTGTTTTTCTCCAGAGCTTTTAAGTCTTTTTTTTTTTTCCAGATCCAGTGGGGAGACCCCCCCCCCCAACAAAAAACAATGAAAATCAGTGCAAAAGCAACAAGCAAAAAACTTTAACTCTCACTGAAAGTGGAGTCCGATGCGCTGTTGCTGCACTTTGCTGCATCCATGACACAGCGGAACCACATTTGGTCCTGGATGGCAACCACACGGGCAGGCAGCCGGTCCTTCCCTGCCTCTCCAAAGTAACCATCAATCTGCTGCAGTCAGGTGAAACATGGGTGTGTCCGTGGCCTTCTCCACACTGAGGTGTCTGTGTGCTGGATCATGCACATAGAAACACACCAGTTGGACGACACATCATGAAGACGCTGTATGAATCATCACGGCACTGAAAAGTGTGTATTTACATTTTTTGAATCACCTCAGTTAATGTGGTATTTTGGTATGAGATTGGTCTAATCTTAGTTCATGCTAAACCATTTTGGGGTTTTTCTGTTACATATGTCACAAAAGTGTTAAGCAAGCTGTGTCAAACTTAAATAATGTTTATAACAAGAAACTATCTGTCAAAACATTCAGAATTGTGGGACTTGGAAGATATTTTACATTGGCAGCCATATGGCAGTCATCAGTTCCACTTAGTGCAGCATTATAGTAGTAAAACAAGGATGCAGTAATGTTGATTAAGCAATGAAAATAGTACCTTTAAAATATCTTAAGTGGACTTTTACTCTAAGGTGTGGGTGGGCATTCTGTCCCCTCGCTACGCACCTGTACTGTCTGTTACCAGGAGGAAAACGGACACGAGAATGAGAAAAAACTTTATTTATGTGGCCTGTTCAAAAAGGGTATAGCACATGCCCCATGCATCAGAAACAGACTTTGTGCATATTGCAAGCAAAGGAGAATATAAAATATGTTTTTAAAACTTGCTTTGCTGCAGCACTGTCTGTGACATTGAGTGATAACTGACGCTGGCTGAGTGTTGTCAGCACTATTGATGATTGATGTGACTGTAACAGACATTGGTTGGTCGCCGTGCTTTGCTGTGGCCAGGGGGAGCATCCTTCATTGGAGAAAATGACCCGGGTCGACGGGTCTCTAGATAACACGTAGACGTGCACACAGGGCCTGGTGTGTTTTTGGGGTTCATGGTGCTGACGGTATTGTAGAATCTTGACTGCTATGGGTGTCTGGCCCAGCCCCAGGAGGAGGGAAAATCTGGGAGCCAAAGTCCTAAAAGCAGCACATGACGTGTGGGACACCGTGTCTCTGCCGTGGGACACCGTGTCTCTGCCGTGGGACACCGTGTCTCTGCCGTGGGACGCTATGCTGGTCTTCTTCGAGGATCTGTGTGTAATATTCTTTGTTCTTTTTTTTTTTTTTTTTTATTATTGTGCCCGTCTCTGTGTTTGTGCGTCGGGTTGACAGGAGCATTGCAGTCGCCCGCTGCACCAGCAGAGCTGCTGCTCATGTCGTGCGGCGGAGAGAGAAGCAGACGCAGTGTGAATATCAAATTACGGGGAGCCGGGGAAGAGGGCAGGCGCGGCTTGGAAATTTTTGTCATTGTCTGGCACAAGATCGTCGCCCCTGATCGAAGACTTGACGTGGGCGAGCGCACGCGGCGTCACTGAGCTCTGGCCGCGTCTTCTCGCATTCTAACATCTGTGCTGTTGCTATGCAGTCCTCTCTCCAGGAAACACATTTCCCAGCACAGGATTTAATTTTTCCCATATTTGTTGAGACTTAAATCTCGTTTCTTTTCACAGGAGATCAGATTCCTCCTGCCAGCTCGTTGTGTGCCTTTATTTTGACTCCTCCTCCTCCTGTCAGGGCGCTCCATGTTAGATCTGCCAGTACGTCTGCTGTGCGTCTCCAGTCAGGGAGCTTCTTTATTCAGCCAGGCTGCTTAAAATGGAGACGTGGAATATTCCTCATCTGCTGCACGGGGCTTTCAAACAAATGCCCATGATGCATTGCACAGTGGGGCACAACCTTTGCACCTTTATGTGCACTTATCACACCAGCTTGATGCTCCACAGCTCAGTTATTCACAGATTCTCCCTGATCAGTGAGTTTGATTAAACTCTGAGCTGCTCGCAGTTTACAGTCGAGTCCAACCAATATGGATTTTTTGGGGGCGGCTCATACCACAATTAGGAGGTTTAAAAAAAATGTATATGTGTACCGATATATACACTTAAAAACGTGGTCATGATTCCAAACATTTTAGTTATCAAACCCTGATGACAATAAATGTAACTGAGTTGATGTTTTACAGTTTAAAGATTAACTTTATGTAAACAACTATAAATATAACCACAATATAATAACCATAATCCCACCCTGATTGACGGCAAAAGCCAGCTGGTCACTTTGTCTCTGTCTCTTGTAGCTAATCTGACCAGGGGGTGATGGGGTCCCAGCCATGCTTTACTGCATTGTAAACAATGCTGTCAGTGCGCCCTCCACTAAAAACAGATTTTGTAGGGTGAGATGTTAATGATTGATCTGGTGTGGTGACCCCTAACGGGAGCAGCCAAATGCAGAAGAAGGTTTATTCAGTAAAATAAGTTTTCATATCAGCAAAACCCTGAGGACAGCAAGAACAGGCCTGAACAGCCAGGTAGGGAGGCCTTAGTCGATGAAGAATTTTGTATGTTATTAACAAAACCTTTAAAATCTGGCCTCACACGGAGACGAAGCCAGTGACGGGAGACCAGAACTGGGGTAATATGGTCAAACTTGCTGCTCCTGGAGAAAGTTCTAGCAACAGTGTTTTGAACCAGTTGCAGACCTCTGATGCTGGACTGCGGTAAACCAGAGAATAGGATGTTACAATAATCCAATCTAGAAGAGACAAAGGCATAAAAGTCTCTGTACAGAGGTGATAGAAAACATTCTTAGTTATTTCTGTAATGTATAGATCAAAGGACAGTGTGGGATCAAAGGTCACTCTGAGATTTTTCACCTTAGCACTGTGATGAATAACCCACAAATCCAAGGTCGACGTTAGCTGGTCAAACTGATGCCTGTGTCTCACAGGACCAATGACTGCCGTCTTGGCTTTGTCAGAATTTAAGATGTTTCTTGATACCCAGTTTTTCACTGAAGCCTTTCAGTCCTCTCAAGTCTTGGTGTGGTTGAGGTTATTTGCAGTTATCGGCATGTACAACTGAGTATCATCAGCATAGCAATAAAAAAAATGTCAAAACATCGCAATATCTGACCAATGGGTGCTAAATTGAGCGAGAATAACAAGTTGTCTAAAACAGACCCATGTGGTACCCTGTATTTCACAGGAACAAGATTTGATGGCATGTTGTGCTACAAGACAGCACACTGAGAGCAACTAGATAAATAACATCAGCCATGTGAGGACATTACCAAGCAATCCCAAAATGGATCTCAGACCTGTCTGGTAATATATGATGATCCACCGTGTCTAATGTGCTGCTTAAATTCATTTTATCTTAAAAAAAAAAAAAAAAAAAAAGAGCCTAGGCTGTAATTTCCCGGAGTTCTCCTTTACTGAGGGACTGATATAATTCTGTTTTTAAATCCAGTCATGAGTGTATAAAGTTTAAAATGAGTTGTTTGTGGGCATGTTAATGACATTTCTGTCACATGATTGATGTGAAACCAAAAGAATGCAAACATCTGAGGGGGAAGAGGAAGTTCCGTTTATCAGCAAATGGCAGTAAAAATGTCCAACTGGAGACACAACCAGATTCAGGAACGTCACAGAAACACGGAGCGAGAACGTGTCTGAGATCGAGGGTCTGCTGCTGTTACAGAGCAAATCCAGACGATTTTCAGAGGTCATCTGAGACGACACGCCGAGGACCCCCCCCCCGTTTTTTTTTTTTTTTTTTTTTTTTTCTTCTTTCGTCTGCATTCCTTTGTTGTCCTCAACACACTCTGTCAGTTTGGATGCCTGTGTGTCCCGCCCCCTGGAGTCGTATTTTCTATCCACATTTACTCCTTCAAGTCTCAGTGTGGGGGGGGGGGGGGGGGGCATGTGGCTGTAATATTCATCCAGAAAATTAGTTTTCAGAGTTATTATCAAATTCAAAAGGACTCCATATCAGTAATTTTCATCCTCGTCATGTTTTTCTTCTTCTTCTTTTAGTTTCTCTGATCATTGATCTCACACAGTCAGACTTTGGACTTTGTTTAAAACTTTTATTTTAACTTTAAAGTTTTTCTCAGCAACAGACGCGTTTCAATTTTGTTTATGAGATAAATCTGCTTTCCTCAAACAACTGATTCTTTAAGTGTGTTCGGGTTAAATATATTCACAGTGTGTGTTATCAAATCAATACGATCAATAAGTCCGTCCGATGTCTCCCCGACCTGTTTGTCCCGCTGAGTGCTGTTGAAGTTTGAATCTGTTACGTCGATACATGCAGATACAGCCAGGCTCATCTGATGGTCAGTGATCTGAGGATACCTGATCAGTAACTGCTGTATCAATCAATTTAAATGATAAACCACCGTGAGTTGATCATTATAACAGACGAACGACGTCTCATTATCAGCTGTTCGATGGTTGTGTAATTATTAAGAAGATTAAATCCAACTGTAATAAGAGGACAAAAATAAATAGAACATCATAAAATCATCCCATGTGTAATGGGCGGGGCTAAGACACAGTAATTAGAATCAGATTTGATGATTTTTAAAATTTTTGTATCTTCTTAGTTTAAGACATTTTAAACCATAAAGTTTGGGGGCGTGGTCACTATGAGTGACAGCATCTCTCTGCTTGGATGCAGATTCATTGCTGTTTAATATGGCATAACTTTATTTTGAATTTGTGGGTTCGTTTATCAGCGTATTAAATGGCTGAAGTCGTCTCTGCACTGGATGTTCAGTTCGTATCAGGGTTTTGTTTTGTTTTTTTTTCCCTGATGTCTCCTGAGGTCACTGAGACCTGCAGGCTTTGATTTGTTCTGTGATGCATCACTCTGAGTCGTTTCTGCTGGGAAAACTGAACGATGGCGTTTTATCAGCATTTAGCTGTTTTACGCTCGTCCCATCTCCTCCGTCGAGCTGGACGGCCCCGACCTTTAACGGTGGGAAACAGACGCCGTCAAAAGTAATTGAGAAAAGACGGCAATCAACCAAAGAGGCTCTGGACACGTCCTGTCACGCCGTCTGTTTTTCTGTCTGGGGGAGGGGTGGGCGGGGTGTCTGCTCCCGTCTGATGTGATGTCACTGCTGCTCGTGAATCACTCAGCAGACACATTTATATAATTTATTTAACAAAGCAGCAATTAATTCATTTGTTGCCAGTTTTCACCTGTTTCTGGACTCAAACTGTTCCTCTGAGCTTTTTAATTGTTTTTAATTAAAGTCCGTATCCCCTCCATCTGTGCCAGATCGTCATATTCAGCACGGTGGGAGGAGCCTCACTGTGTGCTGAGCACAGTTTTGTTTCATACTTAAATAAATTGACGTGTTCTTGATTTATTTCCATCTCTGCGGTCTGGCAGGAAACGCCTTCCAACTCGCCATCTGCTCGGTCTCATCCTGTCTGCTCACACGAGCGGCCGACTGCGTCTGGCTTCTCGGCCACACAGACGAGATGCATCCGCGCCATCCGTCCTGCACGCTCCGCTCGAGCGCTCTGGACCTGCTGGCTGCAGAGCACTCATTAAGAAACAGGATGCTGTGCTTCCTTTAGCACTATCATGTTGGCCCGGTGCTCAACTCCTCCCCCCATCAGGGTGTGCTTGGCTTCTCCCCCCCAGCAGGGTGCGCTCCTCACTCTGATATCAGCCACAGTTGATGCACTTTTCCCGCTGTTGTGTAACGTTATTCTTATCAAGAGTGGAGATTTTAGCAGCAGAGGTCAAAACATTTGACTGTTGTCACGTCTCTGCCAGACTCTTATTTTGTAAGATGTTCACTTCCTCTGCAGCTCTACAGTGCCAGAAGCTTGATTCATTTTTTCCTCTTATTCTCTTATTTGGTTTCACTTCATCATGCTGATGATTTACACTATATATTTTCTGTGCAGCATGCGAATACGGAGCAAATCTGAAGTTTTAGCACTTCCATCACTGCCTGCTAATTCTGGAAGGGCGCTGCACAAACATGGAATCAACGAGACTCCGAGCTGATGTCTCAACAGAGTGATTTTAAAAATCACCTTCTCTTAAGAAAAGTCTGGAATTTTGAAAGATACTTCTGAGAACATGCAATGGCTTTGCTCACTTCTGGAAGTCTTGCACAGTAGCAGAATTTTGATCTGGTCCAAAACCACTTGTAGAAGTTTAGACCTTCCCGTACTGCTGGGAATGTGTACTGTGTGTTGTGGTTACTGGCTCTGTGATGTCATCCTGTCCAGGGTGTAACCCCGCCTCACGTCCTATGACTGCTGGGATAGGCCCCCCACCCCGACCCTTAATTGGAGTAAACTGCAATGGAAAATGAATGAATGGATGTCCTGTTTACTGTGGGACGTGAGGACACTGTAGGACCAGATTAAATGAGTTTATGACAGTCAGATCTGGGAACGTGTGCCGATGCCGTTCACTGTTGTATCTACCACTCCGTGGAACCATCGACAACCAGGCCATCGGCACTTCTTAAAAGTAGCCATGCAGCCAGGTCACACATGGGTGTGTCCTTAGTGTTTTGCAGTCACTGATGTCCTCAAGACTGAAAAACCTAAGGACACGTCCAAAGGAGGACAGCAAATTGCCAAAATAACATGGCTCACATTCTCTCAAAGTGCAAGTGGTCCTTCTCATCTCAGCCCCCCCAAAGTAACTGTTGACACAGTTATTCCAACAGTATCCCAGGACCCTCTGCTGGGATCTAGTACCAGACATCCAGGCGTCACCTAGTCTCAAAGTCTCACAACCACAGAGGAAACGCCAGGACCGAAAGACCTTCTCCTGCAAAGGTGTTCCAAGCACCGTTATCTAGCAAGATGAGCTCAAGCCTTTTGCCACACACAGATACACTTCTGATGTCTGTGTCCAGGAAGTTATCAAAAGCCTGGATCGTAGTCGTGACCCAGGACCGTCACAATCTCAGACGCTGGGACTCCTCACTCATCTTCAAGTGCTGAATTCGATTCCACAGAAATCAAAGCATCGTCAGTGAGTTGAGGTCAGATTATGGCGGAGTTATTAAATTCTTGTGGGGGCTACAGTTCGACTGAGCTCCACCCTTGAGCCACCTGTGTGCAGCACAGTTTCAGTACATGTAGTTGGCTGTATATCATGTGTGCAGGATTTTCCTACACAATGGTCACGGTGTGTCAGTGAACACACGGTAGTTTCATTAATCAGAATCAGAAGAAGTTTATTGCCATTGCCAGTGAACAGGATTCACAGACTAGGAATTTGCTTCGGTACAATGGTGCAACATTAAGAAGAGGTAAAATGCTAAGATAAAATATATCGATGGATTTCCAGAGAGACATGTCCCTAATAACCTGGAGTGTCTCTGCTGTCATCACTGGACATGACATCATTCTCCATGTTTGAGACAGTTCCTCGTCTCCCTGCCTCGGTAACCAGGCCTGAACGCAGGAGCAGTGCGGGAAGTTCTCCAGCGTATGTGGGAATGTCCAGGCTGGAATGTCATCTCTACTCAGCGCTGTTGCTCAGGCGTCCAGCCAGGACGGGTCTGTGCTGCAGGAGGGGGGACCGGCAAATCTGTCCAGAGGACAAAACCCAGACAGCAGAGGAGGAGGAGGAGACTCAGCCAGCGTTTTTCCTGCCATGTTTCTCTGCTGCAGCATGGAACTTGTACCTGCTGGGGAACTTTTCAGCCATAATTAAACTGCTTAACTCACTTTATCTGCACTGACCCATAAAATATGTTTTACGTCATACTTCAATTTCTTCTCTGGGCTAAAAGGTCTGAAATTCTTTAGTTGCTTTTACCAAGTCCAACTGTCCAAGTCCAACTATCACTCAGAGGTTTTCCAGAAGCACCAAGGTCGCGCTTGTATTTGTTTTTGCACATCACATGGTACAAGTCCGGCTTGTTGTGCCATCAGATTCCACGCTTGATCACATTCATTGTGAGCCGTGATCCTCAAACATGGGTTTGTCACAGACCCTGACCTTACCGGATGCCTTAAATGCTTCTGCTGTGAGCAGTCTGACGCAGACGTCAAATCTGGAAGCTGATCAACAAAATTGAACAAGTTTTTCTTGATCATGTTGATCAATCCAGTAATGTTTTAAAAAAAATCCTACCAACAGACAGACTGAAGATATGTAGAGCAGGTGCTTTTAACCCTCTGGGGTCCAAGGGCCCCTTTATTCAACAGGATGAACTGTTTTGGTGTTAGAAATAGGTCTGTCAGGTCACAGAGTATTAGAATATATGAATAAGATTTTAAATCAGTGTATACGTAAATTAAAAAAATTAAATATGTGCAGTGCAGCAGTGGCACCCACTGGGAGCTGCACCACACAGACCTGTTACATTCCAAAAGATGTCCACATGTGGGATGTCCACATGGAAAAATTATTAATAATTGCTCCTTTCAAAAAACAAAAATTGCTCCACTAAGCCTTAAAAAAATCTCTGTTTTTACACAGTGACTTTCTTTGTCTGTAAGACTAAGTAAAAATAAAAAGCGTCTTCAGATCAATAGGTCAGTTCTTTTAGAATTTAGGAGAGATTACTGAGAATCCCCCACTAACAGACGCTGCAGCCTCTCAGTGAGACGCAGGCCCCATGTGAAAGTCTCCAGCCTCTAGGATTGCCTGTGAGGAAAAGATCGTCTCGGGGGAAGATGGAAACGACAGATGAGAATTTATAGTTTCAGGAAATAGTCAAATAAAGTCTTAGTGACATTTTGTCACTGAATAATTAATAGAAATATGATGAAAGTAGATGTGTGTGTGTGTGTATGTGTATTTGGGATTAATTTTAACATTTTGTCACTTGATGACGTCAGTTCAGGTTTCTGGGCCTTTGCTGCGCTGACTGATCTTCACTTTTTGCACCAAATGGGTGCGTTCACAGTGTAAACGCTCTGCTGAAGTGAACGTTAATTAAAGTCTGTGGAGGACAGACTTACTGTCCCCGCTGTCCTTGTGGATCATAATATGTGTCTCCGGGCGGTGGGAGTGGTTCGGCCCATATTTCACGCAGCTCACCCGGGGCCGTTTAATTAATATGAACTTTCCATTTATTAACATCATCCGCGCTCCTCCCTGTGACAGCTGTCTTTGTAATGGGGGGGGGGGGGGGGGGCTGCGTCTCCAACCTCAGAGGGCCGAGCCTCACCACTGAACTGTTGACTTTCCTGCAACGTCTTAATCTGATGGTTTTCGTATTCGCTCCACGTCGCCCCCTCTCTGCTCTCTGCATTTCTGTGCTGAAGGAAACCTGTTAGGACGTCGCCAACTTATATAATGTCCACCGATCATTAAGAACTCGTCTGTCTGAGACAGACTGATGCTGTGTTTTGTCCCGTTTCCTGATCATTGGAGAGGTATTGATTTAAATTTCCCATGTTGACATTTTAACTAATAGTTTGGTGACGGTGTGGACAGATCTGGACAGATTTGTGCAGCACGGCCTCACACCAAGAAGGCATAGGTTCAATTCCCCCCTGTGTCCTTTCTGTGGGAACTTTGCATGTTCTCCCTGTGTTGGTGTGGGCTTCCTCCGGGTGCTCTGGCTTCCTCCCACATCCAAAGACATGCAGGTTAGGTGGACTGGAAACTTCATAAGTGTCCAGGCCGCCCTCGCAAAAGAGGTCTTGATCTAACCTTTATCTTAAATAAAGGTTAAATTAAATAGATCTTCTGTGTCTTGGTTGTATGAAGTCATCATCATGTAGCAGCTGAGTTCGGCCCATCACAGCAACTGCTCTCATTGTGTTCTTACTCGTCTGGGTGTTGGGTCGCATTTTGAAACCAGCGTTGTTGGTGTTTTTGTTGGTGAGGAAAGATTCATTGACCACGACGTTAGACAATGTTGTGATCTTTGCAGAAGATGAGCGAGGAGTCGGGTGTCTGAGTTTACGACGGTCCTTGATCACGTTGTCGATCCAGACATTCACGGACTTCCTGGACTCGGCTGTCAGACGTGTATCTCTGTGGTGAAGGTGTTGTAGAGACGTTCACTCATCTCAGCAGTGATGTTCACATCTCTGAGTCCTCAGCCTTGGAGCTCCAGAGACTCCTGGGAAGTTGAGTCATGAGGTCAAAGGTTAGAGTTGTTTGTTGACCCCCAGTATCTTTGCAGACGAATGAAAGTCCAAGTCTGTAGCCTGTGTCCCACTTCTCCATGATTAATCCGTCCCATTTTGAAGATGCCTTGTAAAGCGGCCGGCGTGTGTAACCTTTATACCCCAAAAACAAAGGATGCAGCAGGTCTACATCTAGAAACGAGCGCTCGTGGATACGTGACGCTGCACTTCCATATCCTGAGTTCCAGATCTGTGGCGTCTCTCGGCCTTAAGTCTGTTTTGCTGCTTCCTGTCTGACTGTTTGGTTGTGTGATTGTGATGTGACAGTCTTTGGTACTGGGTCTCTCTCTTTCAATCAATCAATCAATTTTATTTATATAGCGCCAAATCACAACAAACAGTTGCCCCAAGGCGCTTTATATTGTAAGGCAAAAGCCATGCAATAATTACGGAAAAAACCCCAACGGTCAAAACGACCCCCTGTGAGCAAGCACTTGGCGACAGTGGGAAGGAAAAACTCCCTTTTAACAGGAAGAAACCTCCAGCAGAACCAGGCTCAGGGAGGGGCAGTCTTCTGCTGGGACTGGTTGGGGCTGAGGGAGAGAACCAGGAAAAAGACATGCTGTGGAGGGGAGCACAGATCAATCACTAATGATTAAATGCAGAGTGGTGCATACAGAGCAAAAAGAGAAAGAAACACTCAGTGCATCATGGGAACCCCCCAGCAGTCTAGGTCTATAGCAGCATAACTAAGGGATGGTTCAGGGTCACCTGATCCAGCCCTAACTATAAGCTTTAGCAAAAAGGAAAGTTTTAAGCCTAATCTTAAAAGTAGAGAGGGTGTCTGTCTCCCTGAGGAAATAAATGCATGAATTAGTTTTTCAGCATCACTCTGAGACAAGACCTTTCTAATTTTAGAGATATTGCGCAAATGCAAAAAAGCAGTCCTACATATTTGTTTAATATGCGCATTGAATGACATATCCTGATCAAGGCAAGGCAAGTTTATTTATAGAGCACAATTCGTACACAAGGCAATTCAAAGTGTTTCACAGCTTCATAAAAATTACAAGATACAGATAAAAACACAAAATCATAAAAACATAAATATCATTTCATACTACATTTAAAAAGAAGAGGGCAAATAGATGACTCTCAATTCTCGTACGCCAAGCTGAAAAGAACAGTTTTCAGCCTGGATTTGAACATGATCAAAAATGACTCCAAGATTTCTCACAGTATTACTAGAGGTCAGGGTAATGCCATCCAGAGTAAGGATCTGGTTAGACACCATGTTTCTAAGATTTGTGGGGCCAAGTACAATAACTTCAGTTTTATCTGAGTTTAAAAGCAGGAAATTAGAGGTCATCCATGTCTTTATGTCTGTAAGACAATCCTGCAGTTTAGCTAATTGGTGTGTGTCCTCTGGCTTCATGGATAGATAAAGCTGGGTATCATCTGCGTAACAATGAAAATTTAAGCAATGCCGTCTAATAATACTGCCTAAGGGAAACGTGTATAAAGTGAATAAAATTGGTCCTAGCATAGAACCTTGTGGAACTCCATAATTAACCTTAGTCTGTGAAGAAGATTCCCCATTTACATGAACAAATTGTAATCTATTAGATAAATATGATTCAAACCACTGCAGCACAGTGCCTTTAATACCTATGGCATGCTCTAATCTCTGTAATAAAATTTTATGGTCAACAGTATCAAAAGCAGCACTGAGGTCTAACAGAACAAGCACAGAGATGAGTCCACTGTCTGAGGCCATAAGAAGATCATTTGTAACCTTCACTAATGCTGTTTCTGTACTATGATGAATTCTAAAACCTGACTGAAACTCTTCAAATAGACCATTCCTCTGCAGATGATCAGTTAGCTGTTTTACAACTACCCTTTCAAGAATTTTTGAGAGAAAAGGAAGGTTGGAGATGGTCAAGTGATGGCTTTTTAAGTAATGGTTTAATTACTGCCACCTTAAAAGCCTGTGGTACATAGCCAACTAACAAAGATAGATTGATCATATTTAAGATCGAAGCATTAAATAATGGTAGGGCTTCCTTGAGCAGCCTGGTAGGAATGGGGTCTAATAGACATGTTGATGGTTTGGAGGAAGTAACTAATGAAAATAACTCAGACAGAACAATTGGAGAGAAAGAGTCTAACCAAATACCGGCATCACTGAAAGCAGCCAAAGATAACGATGCGTCTTTGGGATGGTTATGAGTAATTTTTTCTCTAATAGTTAAAATTTTATTAGCAAAGAAATTCATGAAGTCATTACTAGTTAAAGTTAAAGGAATACTCGGCTCAATAGAGCTCTGACTCTTTGTCAGCCTGGCTACAGTGCTGAAAAGAAACCTGGGGTTGTTCTTATTTTCTTCAATTAGTGATGAGTAGTAAGATGTCCCAGCTTTACGGAGGGCTTTTTTATAGAGCAACAGACTCTTTTTTTCCAGGCTAAGTGAAGATCTTCTAAATTAGTGAGACGCCATTTCCTCTTCCTCTTTGGTACCGGGTCTCTTCACTCTGATGAAGAGATTGATTTGTCCTGTTGACTGTGGCATCATGGGATTAGTGTCTCCAGCACGCCAGCGTCTCCGTGTTTAGGACACCAGCATCTGGAGAAGGCCACGCCCACGCTTTGTCTGGCTGCAGCAGATTGATGGTTCATCTTGAGAGGTGTCTGGTTTGTGTGATGTGACCGTATGTGTCGTATGATGGTGGGACATCCTGCTGGCGTTTAGTTGTTCTGTTATTGATAAAACGCGGGGAGCCGCTCGGTGTTGACCTCTTCTGCCAGCACTCCTGCTCCTCCTCCTCCTCCTGCAGTGCTCTCACACACCCCCCCCATTCAGAAATCCTCCAGCAGGAAGGGAAACGGGAAAAACACCACTTGTGGCTGCGGTTTGGGAAAACGCGCCACACGCCAGGATCCCTGCGGTCAGAATTACCGTCAACCACCACAGCTGCTGAGTTTTCTTTCTTTCTTCTTTCTCTCTTTCTGAATGTTCTTCTCTTTTCTCTCCCATCACTTCTTCCTCTGGTCTCCCACCCAGACAGACGCCGTGTCTCCATCTCTCCTGTCTCTGTCTGGAATATCTCCCCCCCCATATATATATACATGTGGTTTTTTTACAGACTCACGTGCACATTTTGTCCCTCTTGTTCCGTCTCCTTTGGTCCGATCCGTCGGGTAGAAAGAGTCTCTTGTTTGTCGTTCCTGGTGTCTGTCGGGGTCTTTGGCTTCGCCAGCGCCATCGCCTAGCAACTGCAGCGGGCGCGGGTATTGGTGGATTGTGTGGTAACAGAGAATGAGACTTCCATGTCAACACGGCAGGCTGAGGACACGCGGACGCATGCCGTCTCCACTCGCCAGTGACAGTAAGGGACACGTGTCCGCGGTCTGTCCACTTGGGACGGAGACGTCTGAGAGGAAATCCTAAAGTCACTTGACTGAAAGCAGACGTTTGAAGTTGTTTCATCGTTTCCTCCTTATGGGATTCACATGATTTCCACTAAAGTTGTCGTGTTTTTACTCGTTTCTGTCAGAACGCTGGCAGAATGACTTCAAAACAAATGAATCAGCCTTCATTATCGTTTTTAATTGTTTTGATGTTGTGAGATGGTGCAATGCAGGCGGTGTCTCCCCCTGCAGGCTGATGTAGAACCGACGTCTCCAGCGAGACCTAAACCAGTCTGTCCTGGGACAGAGTCCGTGTGAGTCCTGCTCGTATCGGTGATGACGTCAGAAAATAAGAACCTGCATGCAGTCACAGCTTTTAGAGTTTGAGCTTAAGTGTAACCAGAGGGTTCAAACTGCTGCTGCGACGCCCAAATTGTTATTTACGCCTCAATAATGTGCGTTTACTCCAAGAACTCACCGTCTGCTAACACGGGTCACGCTGATCAACACACAGACGGACGGAGTGATGCATTGTGTTCACTGACCATCTTTGTCACAGACACAGCGTGCGCCTCAGACTGTATCTGTACTCTGGACAAAGCCCGCGTCACCCACAGGTACTTTGTCAAGACCTGGCACAGCCGATGTGAAGCCCGTATCTGGACATCGCCGTGTCGGCAGCAGTGGCACGATGAACTCATTAATTCATAAAGGGGCGGAGCATGGGCCGGTCAGTGTCTGACAAAAGATGCATGGACACGCCCCTCTTTTTGAGTCCGAACCAGCTAAGCTAACAGGCTAACCTCGGTTCGGGTGTTTATTAAATCATATTTTTGGAGACTGCACAGTTGTTCTGATAATAAAATTGTTGGTGTGGACATAAAAAATTATGAGCTACTTATTTTCTCAGTAATTGTGCCTTAACGGATCAGACTACTGAACGCTGCTAAAAATGCTAACACTCAGCATACAACTTTTAAATTAGTTGAGTTTGATTCTGCATGACTATTGCAGTAGGGGCATCTGAGATGATACAATACTTAAAAAAAAAAAAAAAAAAAAAGAAGAAAAAAACAGCTAGCGGAGTTACTCTACGATTCACATTAGCTACAAATGGTGGCGACAATCAGTTGGGTGTGTGGTGTGATGCTCGATCCCGGGGCGTGCATGCTAACATTTATATAATTTTTAGATTTAGAAGCATTTATTTATCACTGCCTTTACAAAATATGTGAGAAATGTGTTGGATTTGTACAGAAACACGGCTATTTTGAAGTGTATTCATTTCAAGTGAATAACCAGCTGATGTCACGCTGCCTGTTCATTCTGACTAGCAGTCGCCATGTCACATCGCTCAGCATTTGCATAAAATAACCTTTGTCTGTTTTGGCCCTGCCTAGCTGGCGGCAGAGTGAACATTATCTCTTGCCGCTATAACAGCAGCTAATGTGGCTTTACAGTGGGAGACGACAAGAGGCGGAGACACTCGGCTGGGCCGCTGTCTCTCAGTGACCACGCCCCCTAATTTTTACAGAACTTTATGGATTAAAACATCTTAAACGAAGAAGTTAGAAAAAATTAATTCCTGTACAGTTTTCATGGAGGTAGAAACTATTTATAGAGACAGAAACCATTTTTTTTCTTCAGGCTGTAAACCTGTTTATTTCTGCTCTAAATTTGGACATTTTAACATGGACTCCTACGGGAATGTGTTCTGTTTTGGAGCCAGCCTCAAGTGGCCAGTCAAGGAACTGCAACTCTTTCTTCTTCCGGTAGAGCTGCAGGTGAGACCGTTGAAGCTTCCCGCTCGCTTTGCACAGGGGGCGACATAGAGCACACAGATAACATTTGGGAAAAGTGTTTTGTTTTCTGGACAGTTTGCAAATCGGTCTAATATATATATATATAAACCAAAATAAGCAATTCCTTGAGGACACCTGTCAGAGGTGCAAACGTCACCTGCTGGAGGGTTGAACTCACCTGCAGGATCAACCCTCACTGGAGAGGTTGGACACCGGTGGCGGACTGTCCCGGGACATTGATGTTTTCACGTGTTGGCTCTCCTTACAAAATGTGATTTAAAGACTCTTTGGCAGCCGTGTTGTAAGCGTGCAGAGATGTTGGAAATATTAATTCTTATGTTGGAACCTGCAGTTTGGTTTTGTAAAAACAGTGCACAGCAGAGTTTGAACGTGTGTGTGTGTGTGTGTGTGTGTGTGTGTGTGTTTGTGTGTGTGATGCCTACTGAGGCCTGAGGAGCACTGAGGCCTGAGGAGCACTGAGGCCTGTCACAGCTCATAGTGGGTGTGTGTTTGGAGGAGCAGTGCCAGAGTTCCTCCCGTGCTGATCTCGGGCATGTGGACATGTGCAGACACGTCTGGACACGGGTTCGTGTTCCACACCCCAACACTGCCTCCTGGTGTCAGACTGTGGCTCAGACGCTCTGACTGCAAGCACTCGAGTTTTTCAAATCTCTTCCTGTTACGTAACAGGATTAAATTCTGCTGCTGTTGTTCTGACCGTGTGCTGCTTTCACCCGGTCGTCTTGCTGTTGAAAGCTGCTGTTTTTTTGTTTGTAGGTTCAGTGTTTACGTCTGTTTTCAACAGTGCAAATGTGAGATGTGCTGCGTGGTACATAGCTGGAACGTAACAAAAAACTGAAGCGCTGTCAATACTTTCCAGATACACTGTATGCACACAGACATACATATACAGTTGTATGTAAAAGTTTGTGCCCCCCTGATGATTTCCATGATTTTCCTTTATAAATCATTGGTAGTTTGGATCAGAAATTTCAGTTAAATATATCATATAGCAGACAAAGTGTGCATTAATTCTTTAAGCAAAATTAGTCAGGTGCATAAATTTGGGCACCCCAACAGAAAAAATACATCAATATTTAGTAGATCCTCCTTTTGCAGAAATAACAGCCTCTAAACGCTTCCTGTAGCTTCCAGTGAGAGTCTGGATTCTGGTTGAAGGTATTTCGGACCATTCTTCTTTACAAAACATCTCAGGTTTGTTGGTTTCTGAGCATGGACAGCCCGCTTAAAATCACACCACAGATTTTCAATAATATTCAGGTCTGGGGACTGAGATGGCCATTCCAGAACGTTGTACTTGTTCCTCTGCATGAATGCCTTAGTAGATTTTGAGCAGTGTTTAGGGTCGTTGTCTTGTTGAAAGATCCAGCCCCGACACAACTTCAGCTTTGTCACTGATTCATGAACATTGTTCTCAAGAATCTGCTGATATTGACTGGAATCCATGTGACCCTCAACTTTAACAAGATCCCCAGTACCTGCACTGGCCACACAGCCCCACAGCATGATGGAACCAACTTCAAATTTTACTGTAGGTAGCAAGTGTTTTTCTTGGAATGCTGTGTTCTTTTTCAGCCATGCATACCGCCCCTTGTTATGTCCAGATAACTCTATTTTAGTTTCATCAGTCCACAGCACCTTATTCCAAAGGGAAGTTATTTGCTGTTGAATTGTGTATTTAAGGAGTTTTTTTATTTTATTTAGTCATATTTCTGTCATTGGGGTCTTGGTACAGCCTTCACCTGTTCAGAGGGTTTGGATGGTATCACCCGGGATCGATATAAGAACAAATTAGCAGCAACAGGACTGGCGTCTTGTCCGTACAAACTTAAAGCTGGATGATGGAAAAATGATCTAAAGAGTTCACGCTGTTAACGTTACTAGTGTCTACATGTAATTTAAACTCTGAGACTGCTTCTTACCACTAACAAACATTTTATTTGTCCTTAGCAAAAAGCATCATTACGTTTATATCATACAATGGATGACACAAAATATATTTCAATTTATTAATGTCTTAACTTTCTATACAAGAGAATTTTAGACATTAATGAAATCTTGACCGCATATTCTGACATTTTGTATAACGGATTTTTGCTCACATTGGACAAAACGTCCATTAAAAACTCCTCTCATGTACCGGACAGAGCAGTAACAGAGGTACGAAATGAAGTTCAGCACTGACACTCGTCGATTCGAGGAAAGTGGGTATCGTATCGCCTTGATTAAAAGCCTGGCGGTTTGTTTATTTTTTCAAACCGTGCTCAGACACGGGACCTAAACGAAGCAGGGCGTAAATCAAGGCCAGTGATTATGACCAACATGCTGCTTGCTGTCTGCTCTGTAATATGGTGTTAAGTTTCACGCACATCCCTGGTTGTGACGAAACAGACCACTTTAGATCACAGCCCTCTGCGGGGCTGCGAACCAGTACACCTGCTAAATCAGAGACCGCAAAGTGCTGTGATTGGTCACTTTTATGTTTTCACTCCTTCCTCCCCCGTCATATTTTAATAGTTTTTGCAGTGCGTACTGTGATCTCAGTTTGATCATGGATCAAATACGCTTGGCAGAAAAGTCCGCAAATATGACCAACTTCACAACAGTCAGAAAAAGATGCTCAAATGACTCTCAATTCATGGAGGAAATTGTAAATACTGTACCGTTGGTTTGGAGGTTGATGATTGTATAAAGAAGTGGAGCTTGTTGAGGGACAAATTAATCCAGAAAAGGCCACTGTTCCTGTTGTAAGTTGCATAAAGACGTGACGGAGAACTTTAAGAGTCACGCGCACGTCTGTGTCATTTCATGGCCATGGAGCTGCAGAAGCATAGAATTATACTGATTCCAATTGGGGAAACACGCGCTATGCTAACAAGAACTAGCTTTTCCTCTGGGCTTCTTATATTCTGTGCTTTCTGCTACTGAATGTAGTGCTGCCCCCTAGTGGTGAACAGAAGGTGAGCAGAAGCAGAGCCCGTTAATGCCTGACAAAAGGCTGCAGGGTTTTTGTGAAATTATGTATTGCAAGTTAAATAATGTTACTTTTTGGATTGTTCTAATTTATCTTGGAAAAGTAATGTTGACATTAAATATATATATATATATATATATATATATATATAAAACTGATTGATTGATTGATTGATTGAATTGTATCAGAAGTCCCCGTATTTAGATGAGTGTTGTATCGTTTTACCCCTAGTGGTTACTTTTACTCAGAGCTGGAATCTGTTCCAGTAAAAGACAGAAATAAGGGTGAAAAAGAAGGTGTTAAATCCGTCTGAAATGATTTTGGTTTTTTATTTGAAGCAGAAAAATGTCCATCTGTCATATTTTAAATGGACTCCGGCCGGTGATGTCGGGTGAAACTGTACAACTGACATTAGATTCTGCTGTGATGTTGCAGGACAGAAGACGTGTCTCCACCTCCACGGCGTCTTCCCTTATATCTACGTTCCATACAATGGCTATGGGCAGCAGTCGGAGCGCTACCTGCGACAGGTGGCGTTCAGCATCGACAGGGCTCTGAACGTCGCCATGGGAAACCCCGCGTCCAACGCCCAGCATGTCTTCAAGGTGGTGCTGGTGTCCGGCATGTAAGTGTCTCAGTCGCCACGCTGCACGCAGCTGTTAATGTTCATCGGCTTCAGGATTCAGTATTTGCTGCACATTGCAAACGACAAATATTAATTATTCATTAACAGTCAGCAACCTGCAAGTGAAGAAAAAGGAGGAGAGATGTAGGTCAGAGGGTCGAGGAGGTTTACGCGTTTTGATCACTGCAGTCACATTTTAACACATCCGTCAAAAGACGTTCAGTTTGAACTTTTCCACTGCTGGAAAACATCAGATTTTTCTGACTGGTTCCAGTGACTGAAGATTTCTCTGATTTAAACGCAACAAAGATTTAAGCATGATTTAAACATGATTAAACTCATGATCAGGTTCAACCAATGTTCTAAGAATAAAAGGTTACTGGTGAAGACTGATCAAGGTCTTCTAAATTAAGTTCTTCTGGACCTGTTTCAGGCCTGTACCTGGTAACACACAACTGAACCTGTGTACCGAATTGGCCTGAGCTGGGTAACATGGGGAAAAGTGGGTTCATTCAGACCCCAATAACTTTCAGGGATCTGGTCTGATCAGGTTGATAATGGAGTCTGCACTGATCCACCTCCAGCCAAACCTGCGTGCTGAGTTTTGAGCAGATTGGCTCAGCGACCACCGAGAGGTCAGCTGTAAACCTCTGCGTGACAGACACACAGACCAGGAGTTATTATCAGGTGGATGAATTATTTAATTTTAAAATTAAACATATAAGAAACTTACACAGATTGTCCATCATATGTGTATCTAAACTGGGAACCAGTTTGACCAGTGTCATCCTGAATAGCACCAGTAAACTTTTTGACATGTCACTATTTTCTGACTTGCTATGGAAACCTTTTCAGTGTCGCGTAACCGCGTTGCGCGTGTATCTGTCGGCAGCGCTGTACCAGATTTCCACTGGGACCCGTCCCTGGTGGAGATTTTAACTTTGAAGGAATGGTTTTAAAAATTAGTCCAGGTTAGACAAAAAAAGATCATTATTAAAGGGGTCATGTAGGCAGAGTGGTCAGTGCACTTATTTCTAAAAAAGAAGGTTCCTAGTTCAAATCCCCCCTTGTTCATTGTCCATGTAACGTGGCGTTGAGTCAGGAGGGGTGTCCAGTATGAAACATGCCAAATCAACATGCAGCTCCATGTCAGGTCTGCTGTGGTCACCACGGGAGAGACTGAGACTGACTGTTTATTATTAAAGGGGTTATTTCGTGCAGAAGAAGTCGTACTGTGATATAATACATGTCTGTCCAAAAAGTGAACAATACCTTTATTAATTTAGGTCATATCGCCCACTCCATGTTAAAGCCCCTCTGAGGACATTTTGAGGCCGTTAATGTGAACAAACCGTTCTGTCGCCGCTTTGTTTATTTGTTTGTTTTTAAGTGACATTTTTAACGGAGCCTGAATAAAGAATTAAAAGTTGATTACCTGTGAACAGTGAACTGGTATTATTGACGGGATATAACATGGTCTTAAAGTAACGATAATGTTATTTATGGGACAGAAAGTATTTATTGTGACAGTCGGAGTGATGAAGGCAGCTTGTATCCTGTACGGTCAGAACTGACTGATTCTACAGTAACGGGATTAAAATTACAGCAGATTTTTAACGATAAACTAAAATGCCAGATTTTGCCGCCATTGTAATCCTCGTGCTGTGCCATATTAGTGATAAACTGGTACAAGTAAATGTTTGGACTCACACGTTTGGCCGCGTAGCTCTGACGTGTCCGATGTGTCCTCTGTCTCTGTTTCCTGCAGGCCTTTCTACGGCTACCACGCCGAGGAGAAGCACTTCATGAAGATCTACCTGTACAACCCTCAGATGGTCAGAAGGTAAAGCCGGTGCAGATCGATGCGGTTTAATGTGAACGGGGTCATCGTGAGCTCCCGCTGTCTGACATGGCTGAATGTCAGACTGTGTACGTGTGACTCCTCCGGCTCGCCAAAATCGATTGTGTGGATTCAGCTGTGTCGATTGATTGTGTGCACGAGGAGAGAGCAGTGTGTGTGTGTGTGTGTGTGTGTGTGTGTGTGTGAAGCTGTACAGTAGACACCAACCGGACGAGAGACACGAGACGGCTGCAGACTAAAGATGTGAAGCGGTGAGGGAGGGAAAACGTGAGAGACGCTGAGGGACACACAGGAGCAGCTGGACGGGAGACTCGTCTGCTGTCTGTCCGTCCTCAGCACCTCGTCTCTTATTGGTTGGTCAGACATCACGAGGCTCTGATGTTCAGCAGTGAATCCCGACTTCTGGACAAAGTGTCCCTGTCTTTCTCCTGTCACAGAGACACTTTACTTCTACATGTCAAGTTTTCTGAGGCAGAGGAAGGTTGTGGAAAACGGGACCTTGTTTTTCCTCAGAAGTGCAGTTAAATTGTTAAATGAAAATGTCGTATTTTCCAGAGTACAAGTTGCATTTGTTAAAAGATGCATTGTGAAGAGGAAGAAAAAGGAACGCATCTTTTTTCAGTATGTGGAACTCGTTTCGTAACAGCGTTAAACAGTGGACAGGAACTCAGTGTAGCACATGTGCACACCACAGCCTGAGCTGTTACTTAACACAAGGACTTTTAAATTCCAAAAATAAGCAAGATGGACAAATAAACTTGTGTTAGACAACAAATTGGATGTTATTTGATGCATTTTGGACAAAAGAAGTTGTGAGATGGACTCAGATTACTGGTTCAGACACAACAATAAAAACCTATTTGACTTTTTATTTTATTTAAATCAGCTCTATCTTGTGACTTTTATGGATTGTTGTTGTTGTGTACTTTTATTACGGGTATTTAGCCCTCAGGGAGCCGTTGTTCTGCGTACTGAGAGTCTGACTCTGGTTTCAGGGTGTGCGAGCTGCTGCAGAGCGGCGCCGTGATGAACAAGAGTTTCCAGCCGCACGAGGCTCACATCCCCTACCTGCTGCAGCTCTTCATCGACTACAACCTGTACGGCATGAACCTGATTAACCTCGGAGCCGTCAAGTTCCGCAGAAGCAAGCGCAGAGGTAAGGAAGCTCGTCTCCGCTCTGGGTTCGAGTGTCATCATCTTTAATTCCTTACCTGTAATCCAGGTGTCTCCCACTTTTGTTCTGTTTAAACATGAAATCCTTCGATCTGACTTTGTCAAAGTCTTTTTCTCCTCCGTCCACGTTTTTGCCTTCTATCTAGTAAGTACGTCCTATATCGGCCCTGAGGCACGTTGGTGCCGGTGCTCATCTCTTGATTCTAAAGTGTCAAGTGGATGAAGGTCCACGACTCCCCCTGGACTGGACACCAGCCCAACGCAGGTTGCTTCCCAAGCTAAGACCAGTGCCCATTTACTGGGTAGCTGAGTGGACTGAGACCATGTAGATTCTGTGTCTGTCCAATGACTGGGGTTTGAACCCAGGTCTGCATATTGGAAGGCCAGCTCCTTATCCGCTCAGCTTTCTGCTTGACAGTCTTACAGTAAGTTTACCAAATTCCAACTTTAATGTTGAGTCATGAAACTGACGCGTAAACAGACTCGTACCAAAATGAAGTGGAGCTGGAACCTGGCGCTTGGTTTCACCCGTGTTTCCTCTGGTTCTTTGGCTCCAGACATGAACCAGTGCTGTTCAGCATCAGGTTTTTGGTCTCCATGCTGCCTGGTCATGATTTTTAACATGAAACCTGAAACATACAAAGATTAGTAGATTAGAAACAAGAACCAGGCGACTGCTTCCCCCGTCTGCCCCGAGACTGTTCTGTCTTCAAGTGCTACATAATGAAGCAGGACTAGAAAGTGAAGCTGTAACTAGAAGTAGAACTGGGCCCTCAGCCAGGTCTGGTTTGGATCACCCAAAAATGTAGAGTACCACGGCCGGGACAAATCACTGTTTGTGAAACAAACGCAGTCACTTGGGGAAGTGTTTCCTCCTCAGTTCATGGACAGACCCGAGCCTTGAAAGTCCAACTCGACTTTGTCCTGATGAGACTAAACTCCAAACAGGCAGCGCTGTTTGATCTCGATCCAGTTCATCTCCTCCTCGTGCCCGACCACAACTCTCTCTACTCTCCAAAAGAACATCGCCGGCATTACTGATTTAAGACAGGAAATTCCACATTGGAACTAAAGAAGGTTCTTCTTCCAGCGTTCTCAGGTGTGACTGTCCTCCAACAAAAGTACATTTGTCGGCTTTGATGCAATCAGTGGAAAAGTGAACAGACACTAAAATACTGAAACTGTCTCATGAGTAGACGTCTTTACGACTCCTTTAAGTACCAAACCTGTCAGAAAGTTCTTAGTCTGGGATCAGGTGGTTGTAGTAAAAGTACTTTGGACATTCGTCTCTTTAACCTGAAGGAGGTAAAAATACTGTTGTAATGTGTCCTTGTGCCAAAACCAGATCCAGCGCAGCGCTTTGCAGTCTTCAAAATACACAAATCATCCACGGGTTTAAAAACGTCTCTTATCTCTCGTACCAGAGGGTGGAGGGTGACGTCTAACCAGACGGAGCATCCGGCTCCTGAATTTACAGTCTTTTTGTTTTGTTGTTCCCACACGATGTCCCAGAAGTCTCAGGCCAGCCGGCTCCCAGCGTCAGTCCCTGGAAGAGACCCTCCACCTCCACGCTCACTGACGGAACACTGGAAGGCACGTTTGTCCGCTGGGAGGAGGACGCCATACCCTGGTGAGTCCAAACCGCTCGCTTGTTCTCACTCGCGGCGTTAGCGCTCAGAGTGAATAAACGTCGCTGCTGCTAAAAGCTGAATATCATCTCTCGGCAGGACGTCTCCTTTCTGTACGGTGCGCGTGTTAAACGGCTAACTAGCATCAATAAACTAATTCGTCATCACTCACCGCTTTATGATGTCACTGCAGTCTGATGTACATGCATACAAACCTGCACTTCCTTAATTTCGTATTTTCTGGAATAAAAGTGGTAGGTTTTTTTTTTTTTTACTAGTTTGAGAGGTTCCTGCAAATTATATACTGAAAAAATCACATTTGTTGTGAATAATAATAATTGTCATACTGACTGTTCATATTGTGCTTTACTAGAATTCAAAGCACTAAACAAGATCAACTAATATTAAAATAATAAATGGCAATAATGGAAAGTACACAGAAACAATACACACACAAAAAAAAATTGAACAGCTCGTAATACAGAAAACAAATGGTGCAACTTATACTCCAGAATGTTCCCGTCATCCAAGCTGGCGGATGTGATGGTGCGTTAGAACACCGGTGTGGATTACTTACTGACGAGCACAATCCCCGTTTATAAATCCACTCTAATCTGGCCAAAATACCCCAAAGTAAAGTACTTAAGAGATATAGTTTAATAAATTTTTCATTTAAATTAATGAAGTGTATAAAATCTCTCAATCAATAATATTGAACTGTTTTTGTCTGTTTATTTAGTTCATAGTATTTATTAAATGATAAATAAAATACTAATAGTCATGATCACAGCAATAAACTGTAATCTGTTGAATCAGTTTTTTCTTTGAGCAGTTTTCGGGAAAAATACAGAGAAACATGTTCTTTAGGAATCCGCTAGCTTAGCACAGCTACTAGCTCTTAGCCGGTTTAGCATGGCGGCTTCTCCTGTCTCTCCCGCACTTTTCTGCTCTGGGTGTGACATGTTTAGTTATTCCTCGGCCTCCTTTAGCAGTAATGGTACTTGTAATAAGTGTAGCTTATTCGTAGCTTTGGAGGCCAGGCTGGGCGAATTGGAGTCTCGGCTCCGCACCTTGGAAAATCCTACAGCTAGCCAGGCCCCTGTAGTCGGTGCGGACCAAGGTAGCTTAGCCGCCATTAGTTCCCCTCCGGCAGATCCCGAGCAGCCGGGAAAGCAGGCCGACTGGGTGACTGTGAGGAGCAAGTGTAGTCCTAAACAGAAGCCCCGTGTACACCGCCAACCCATTCACATCTCTAACCATTTTTCCCCACTCGGCGACACACCCACCGAGGAACAAACTCTGGTTATTGGCGACTCTGTTTTGAGAAATGTGAAGTTAGCGACACCAGCAACCATAGTCAGTTGTCTTCCGGGGGCCAGAGCAGGCGACATTGAAGGAAATTTGAAACTGCTGGCTAAGGCTAAGCGTAAAATTGGTAAGATTGTAATTCATGTCGGCAGTAATGACACCCGGTTACGCCAATTGGAGGTCACTAAAATTAACATTGAATCTGTGTGTAACTTTGCAAAAACAATGTCGGACTCTGTAGTTTTCTCTGGGCCCCTCCCCAATCGGACCGGGAGTGACATGTTTGGCCGCATGTTCTCCTTGAATTGCTGGCTGTCTGAGTGGTGTCCAAAAAATGAGGTGGGCTTCATAGATAATTGGCAAAGCTTCTGGGGAAAACCTGGTCTTGTTAGGAGAGACGGCATCCATCCCACTTTGGATGGAGCGGCTCTCATTTCTAGAAATCTGGCCAATTTTCTTAAATTCTCCAAACCGTGACTATCCAGGGTTGAGACCAGGAAGCAGAGTTGTAGTCTTACACACCTCTCTGCAGCTTCTCTCCCCCTGCCATCCCCTCATTACCCCATCCCCGTAGAGACGGTGTCTGCTCCCAGACCACCAAGAACCAGCAAAAATCTATTTAAGCATAAAAATTCAAAAAGAAAAAATAATATAGCACCTTCAACTGCACCACAGACTAAAACAGTTAAATGTGGTCTATTAAACATTAGGTCTCTCTTCTAAGTCCCTGTTAGTAAATGATATAATAATTAACATATTGATTTATTCTGCCTTACAGAAACCTGGTTACAGCAGGATGAATATGCTAGTTTAAATGAGTCAACACCCCCGAGTCACACTAACTGTCAGAACGCTCGTAGCATGGGCCGAGGGAGAGGATTAGCAGCAATTTTCCACTCCATCTTATTACTTAATCAAAAACCCAGACAGAGCTTTAATTCATTTGAAAGCTTGACTCTTAGTCTTGTCCATCCAAATTGGAAGTCCCAAAAACCTGTTTTATTTGTTATCTATCGTCCACCTGGTCGTTACTGTGAGTTTCTCTGTGAATTTTCGGACCTTTTGTCTGACTTAGTGCTTAGCTCAGATACGATAATTATAGTGGGCGATTTTAACATCCACACAGATGCTGAGAATGACAGCCTCAACACTGCATTTAATCTATTATTAGACTCGATTGGCTTTGCTCAAAATGTAAATGAGTCCACCCACCACTTTAATCATACCTTAGATCTTGTTCTGACTTATGGTATGGAAATTGAAGACTTAACAGTATTCCTTGAAAACTCCCTTCTGTCTGATCATTTCTTAATAACATTTACATTTACTCTGATGGACTACCCAGCAGTGGGGAATAAGTTTCATTACACTAGAAGTCTTTCAGAAAGCGCTGTAACTAGGTTTAAGGATATGATTCCTTCTTTATGTTCTCCAATGCCATATACCAACACAGGGCAGAGTATCTTCCTAAACTCTGTGAGATAGATTATCTCGTCAATAGTTTTGTATCCTCATTGAGGACAACTTTGGATGCTGTAGCTCCTCTGAAAAAGAGAGCCTTAAATCAGAAGTGCCTGACTCCGTGGTATAACTCACAAACTCGCAGCTTAAAGCAGATAACCCATAAGTTGGAGAGGAAATAGCGTCTCACTAATTTAGAAGATCTTCACTTAGCCTGGAAAAAGAGTCTGTTGCTCTATAAAAACAAGCCCTCCGTAAAGCTAGGACATCTTACTACTCATCACTAATTGAAGAAAATAAGAACAACCTCAGGTTTCTTTTCAGCACTGTAGCCAGGCTGACAAAGAGTCAGAGCTCTATTGAGCCGAGTATTCCTTTAACTTTAACTAGTAATGACTTCATGACTTTCTTTGCTAATACAATTTTAACTATTAGAGAAAAAATTACTCATAACCATCCCAAAGACATATCGTTCTCTTTGGCTGCTTTCAGTGATGCCGGTATTTGGTTAGACTCTTTCTCTCCAATTGTTCTGTCTGAGTTATTTTCATTAGTTACTTCCTCCAAACCATCAACATGTCTATTAGACCCCATTCCTACCAGGCTACTCAAGGAAGCCCTACCATTAATTAATGCTTCGATCTTAAATATGATCAATCTGTCTTTATTAGTTGGCTATGTACCACAGGCTTTTAAGGTGGCAGTAATTAAACCATTACTTAAAAAGCCATCACTTGACCCAGCTATCTTAGCTAATTATAGGCCAATCTCCAACCTTCCTTTTCTCTCAAACATTCTCGAAAGGGTAGTTGTAAAACAGCTAACTGATCATCTGCAGAGGAATGGTCTATTTGAAGAGTTTCAGTCAGGGTTTAGAATTCATCATAGTACAGAAACAGCATTAGTGAAGGTTACAAATGATCTTCTTATGGCCTCAGACAGTGGACTCATCTCTGTGCTTGTTCTGTTAGACCTCAGTGCTGCTTTTGATACTGTTGACCATAAAATTTTATTACAGAGATTAGAGCATGCCATAGGTATTAAAGGCACTGCGCTGCAGTGGTTTGAATCATATTTATCTAATAGATTACAATTTGTTCATGTAAATGGGGAATCTTCTTCACAGACTAAGGTTAATTATGGAGTTCCACAAAGTTCTGTGCTAGGACCAATTTTATTCACTTTATACATGCTTCCCTTAGGCAGTATTATTAGACAGCATTGCTTAAATCTTCATTGTTACGCAGATGATACTCAGCTTTATCTATCCATGAAGCCAGAGGACACACACCAATTAGCTAAACTGCAGGAATGTCTTACAGACCTCTAATTTCCTGCTTTTAAACTCAGATAAAACTGAAGTTACTGTACTTGGCCCCACAAATCTTAGAAACATGGTGTCTAACCAGGTCCTTACTCTGGATGGCATTACCCTGACCTCTAGTAATACTGTGAGAAATCTTGGAGTCATTTTTGATCAGGATATGTCATTCAGTGCGCATATTAAACAAATATGTAGGACTGCTTTTTTGCATTTACGCAATATCTCTAAAATTAGAAAGGTCTTGTCTCAGAGTGATGCTGAAAAACTAATTCATGCATTTATTTCCTCTAGGCTGGAGTATTGTAATTCATTATTATCAGGTTGTCCTAAAAGTTCCCTGAAAAGCCTTCAGTTAATTCAAAATGCTGCAGCTAGAGTACTGACGGGGACTAGAAGGAGAGAGCATATCTCACCCATATTGGCCTCTCTTCATTGGCTTCCTGTTAATTCTAGAATAGAATTTAAAATTCTTCTTCTTACTTATAAGGTTTTGAATAATCAGGTCCCATCTTATCTTAGGGACCTCATAGTACCATATCACCCCAATAGAGCGCTCCGCTCTCAGACTGCAGGCTTACTTGTAGTTCCTAGGGTTTGTAAGAGTAGAATGGGAGGCAGAGCCTTCAGCTTTCAGGCTCCTCTCCTGTGGAACCAGCTCCCAATTCAGATCAGGGAGACAGACACCCTCTCTACTTTTAAGATTAGGCTTAAAACTTTCCTTTTTGCTAAAGCTTATAGTTAGGGCTGGATCAGGTGACCCTGAACCATCCCTTAGTTATGCTGCTATAGACGTAGACTGCTGGGGGGTTCCCATGATGCACTGTTTCTTTCTCTTTTTGCTCTGTATGCACCACTCTGCATTTAATCATTAGTGATCGATCTCTGCTCCCCTCCACAGCATGTCTTTTTCCTGGTTCTCTCCCTCAGCCCCAACCAGTCCCAGCAGAAGACTGCCCCTCCCTGAGCCTGGTTCTGCTGGAGGTTTCTTCCTGTTAAAAGGGAGTTTTTCCTTCCCACTGTCGCCAAGTGCTTGCTCACAGGGGGTCGTTTTGACCGTTGGGGTTTTTCCGTAATTATTGTATGGCTTTGCCTTACAATATAAAGCACCTTGGGGCAAATGTTTGTTGTGATTTGGCGCTATATAAATAAAATTGATTTGATTTGAGTTCCTTCAAAATTATTTTTAATCCAGTTGCAGTTGATAATTGTTAGAGTCCTTATTTTATTAAGGATACAGTATTTATATAGTATCTTGTAGAATTGGCTGTTACTAACTTAGCATTAGGTGCGCTGCCATCGCATTACCATGAGATAAGTGCCTTCATGGTGAGCAGCGGGATTTCTAATGTGTTTAAAATAGATACTTGTGGTGGCTGAGGACCTGAGAGAGGAAACCACCATAAACCAGTAATTCACCGTGGATTTAATCCTTCATGTGTCTTGAAAACATGCTAGCATCATATGATGTGATGCTGATGGGCTAACAACAGCATGAAAACGTGGTAGCGCCTCATAACGCAGTGCTAATGTTAACATGAAAATTAGCTGGCATCACGTAACATGATGCTAATGGGCTAATATTAGTATGAAAACATGCTAGCCTCACATAATGCAATGCTAAGGCTAGCATTAAAACTTTCTAGCATCTCATAATGCAGTGCTAATGTTAATATGAAACTTTTCTGGCATCACATAACGTGAAGCTAATGAGCTAATATTAGCATGAAAACATGCTAGCGTAATACTGCAGTGCTAATAAGCTAATGCTTGCATGAAAACATGCTAGCTTCTCATAACATGATGCTAAAGTTAATATGAAATTTGCTTACATCACATAACATGGTGCTAGTGGGCTAATGTTAGCATGACATATGCTATTGTGACATACTGCAATACTAATAGGCTAAAGCTTGCATGAAAACATACTAGCATGACATACTTCAATGGGTCAACAATTGCATGGACACTCGTTTAGTATCATAACACTATGCTAATATTAGCATGAAAATTTTCTGGCGTCACGTAACAATGCTAATGGGCTGACATTAGCATGAAAACATGCATGCATCAAAAAATGTGATGAGGCTAACGCTTGCATGAAAACTCGCTAGCATTTCATAAAGCAGTGCTAATGTAGATATCAAAATTTGCTTGCGTCACATAACCCGATGCTAATGGGGTGAAGGCAGCATGAAAACTCATTGGCAACACATAACGTAAGGGTAACGGGTTAGGGTGAGGCTAATGGGCTAGCATTAGCATGAGCTGAGTGCCTCCATTGTGAGCAGTAGGATTTATAAGGATTTTTTCACCAGAAAAACAGACTGACTCAACTGATTCAACAGACACAGAATCTGGTGTGTTTACTGTCCTGTGATATGAGCTCGCTAAATGTCTTCTGTTGGAACATTAAGGACACTGCACACGTCCTTAAACTGCAGATAAATGTTGGTGTCTGTCAGCAGCAGCTGAGGACTCTGGACACACTGTCCCGTGCACAGACACACATTTATCATCTGTGTCTCAGTGTGGACAGCCCCTTTGTCTCCTAATGTGGCTGAAATGGTCAGAATCAAACTGTCCATCAGGATCCTGTGAGCGTCTGTCTGTCTCAGAGACTTTCACAGAAAAGTGAGACGTGTGTCTTTGAAGGTGTGGAGGAAGTGAGAGGCAGGTTCGAGCATCTGCATCCTCTGATTGATCCTTCTGACTAATTATTTACTTTACTTATTTTTCTTCACCCTCTCTGTCCATCTCTCTGTCCGTCCTGCAGCTCCTTATTTCTGGATGAGGTGGAAAAGCAGAGCACGTGTGAGCTGGAGGTCGACGCCGTGGCTGCAGACATCCTCAACCGCCTGGAGATCGAGAGTAAGACTTCCTCAGGACAACCTGACCTGTTTAACTGTTTAAAATCACTGACAGAAAGAAACACGAGTCGGTTTGGTTCAGGTGACGAGTTGAGCCTCAGTGACAGTTCACCACGGTATGGATGATGTAACCAATACGGTACACAAACCCTGCAGCTTGGCCTCAGGGGCTGAACAACCCGGTGCGTTCAGACTGCCGGTCCAAAACCCAGGTATATAGCGAGAAGGATGCTGAGGATGGAACCAGAAGGAGGACACAGGAGGTTTATGGATGTGCTGAGGGAGGACATTCAGCTGGTTGGTGAGACAGAGGACAGGGTGAGATGGAGACAGATGATCTGCTGTGGCGCCCCCTGATGGCAGCAGCTAAAAGAGGACAAAGAAGAAAAATGGTATTGAACTCCTGCCAGCACAAGAATATATATTTTTAAACGCAGTCACAGACCTTCTCCTCATGTAAAAGTGTGTGAAAATCCTTGATTGAAGGAGTTCTTCATCCTGATTTTAACTCTGAAGCAGCACATTTAAAAACAGTGACTCGTGAGAATATTCCAGGTTAAAAGAAAAAGAGAATTATTAAAGGGGTCATATAGTCCAAAAAGCAGTGACACTGAGGTGAAACAGTCATCATCTAAAAAAGTTAAAATGACTGTGATACTAATTTCAAATTTCACTCGAGTTGATCTTTTGTTTTAGTTTCAGTAAAGTTCTGCCTCCCTGTGGAGGAACTTCATCTGCAGACACAATGTGTTATCAGCCAGAATCAACAAACAGCCCCTCACACCAGAGGTCAAAGGTTATCTGAGACAAAATGAGAAGGTGGAATCCTGGATGGAAGAGTAGGACACTGATTAAATCAGACATAAAGGTGCAGAATCAGAATCAGCTCCTTCTGCTTTAGTCCGTGTGTGTTTCTACCAGGGCTGTGAAAACTCCGCGGATCTGCGGGATTCCATGGATTTCATCACGGGGAG
Source organism: Thalassophryne amazonica (assembly GCF_902500255.1). Lineage (NCBI taxonomy): Eukaryota > Metazoa > Chordata > Actinopteri > Batrachoidiformes > Batrachoididae > Thalassophryne > Thalassophryne amazonica. Next base: position 3,553,393 of record NC_047123.1, on the reverse strand, counting down.
GGGGGCGGGACTGTCATGATTGTTACTGAGTTTTTTTTTTTTTTACGACATCATGCACGTTTTATAAGTCCGCGGACACTGATCTGTGTGTTACAGACAGAAGCCAGTTTCCTCGGATCCGCAGAATTTCGAGGAGAATAAATGTCACTCAAAGCCTGGCTGTTGTGACAGTTGTCGTAAAGCGGGACTGGTTGGTTGCTGCGGTGACGCTGTGTGGCTCCTGTGCGAAGCTTAGCTAAACGTAGCATGTGGACATCGCAGACTTTTAGAACTTTCAAGTTTTTAAAAGAAGAATTTTGCAGCATGTCTGTGTCACGGAGCGACATCAGACAGACAGAAGATGGCAAGAAAGACGGTTTGAAAAAGTGAATCCGTGGAATTGTTGCTGGCTTCATCAACACACCTGAAAGACAAACGGGAAAAGTGAACTGGTAAGAATTTTTTTTCTCTCCCTGGAAAATAAACATTGTGCTGTTCAAACAGAATTTCAGAAAAGATTATGTGCCTTTTTTTCTTTCATTAATCTAGACTTTCTTTCATTGAAAAAAAAAAGATGTGGCTTTGAATGAATTTAGGCTACATGAATTTACACAACAATGTAAATTAGTTTTTATTAATGTAGACTTTTTCATGGGAAAAAAGACACTGGCTTTGAGTGGATTTACAGGAATTTACACAAGAATATGTGACTTTTTTACTATAAGGTATGTTATTGATATTTTTCCCTGATTTTTAAAATATTCTCCAATCTTTAGCTGTGGTTTTTGACGTGGTTTAACAGTCTTTTCAGTCTTCATGAATTTCATGTAGCTTAAATGTTCTGAGTTAATGCATAATTTGGTTTACAATTAAAAGGAAAATCATTCCAGGTCCTACTTCTATGTCCATCCATCCGTTTTCTTCTGCTTTATCCGGAGTCGGGTCACAGGGGCAGCAGCTCAAGCAAAGCCGCCCACACCTCCCCCAGCTCCTCCAGGGGAACCCCAAGGCGTTCCCAAGCCAGCCGAGAGATGTAGTCCCTCCAGCGTGTCCTGGGTCTTACCGGGGGCCTCCTCCCAATGGGACGTGCCCGGAACACCTCTCCAGTGAGGCATCCAGGGGGCATCCGGAAAAGATGCCCCCTGGATGCCTCGGACGCCCTGGACTTCCAACATCATCATTGATGGTTCAAATGAAAGGTTGAATCCTGGATCATTTAAATATGCACTAATTTTGAGATTTGTTCTTCCAGATGAAAATGTATCAGTAGAAGATAATTTAATTTGGTTTCTGGGGCCCCACAAGGCCCTAGATCCTGGCTCCTTGGGGGGGGGGGGCAGACCCCCTGTGAATTTTCCCCGGATTTCACAATTTTCAAATCACAGCCCTGTTCTACAGACTGAGCGCAGAGACAAACTCTTACAAATGAACATGCTTTTTTTTCTGGCAAGATGTCACAAATAAGTTGTGTTTTGTTTGTTTAAATTTGTTGTGAGCGCTTATTCCAGAAATGGTGCTCAGTTAAGTTGACCTTTTGACCTCACTCGGTGGGTTAGTTCAGAACAGTTCAGTAGGATCTCGTTTCCTCAGCATTCCTCAGGGAGGTTCAGTTTTCACTGGTCTTGAGGCTGTGAGAAATCTTCTCAGATGAATCTCAGCAGAAAACATCTGTCTGAGAGGTGAAGGATGTAAAACCGAGGCCACTCCAGGGTTAGTCCTGCTTTTCCATTTGTGGTGTAACAGAACACTAAAGTGTTGAAAGTAGAACCATAAACCCGGACTGTGGAGGTTTGGTTCTAGTTGTCGTCCTTGTTGTACTCGTGCAGTGTTTCAGTGGACGACTTCATCTGATGGTGTGTTTGTGTTTTATGACACTTTGTTGGTCTTTGCTGTCCAGATCAGATCGGCAGGAATCCTGGACTGCAGGCCATCTGGGAGGACGAGAAACAGAGGCGGAGAGACCGGAACAAGACCTCCCAGATAGAAACCCCCGAGTCACAAGGTGAGGGGTCGTGTGCCTGTCGCGAGTCCTCAGACCAACCCGGTACAGATCCACAGTGCACTCAGTCCAACCCGGTACAGATCCACAGTGCACTTAGTCCAACCCGGTACAGATCCACAGTGCACTCAGACCAACCCGGGACGGATCCACAGTGCACTCAGACCAACCCAGTACAGATCCACAGTGCGCTTAGACTAACCCGGTACAGATCCACAGTGCACTCAGTCCAACCCGGTACAGATCCACAGTGCACTTAGTCTAACCCGGGACGGATCCACAGTGCACTTAGTCTAACCCGGGACGGATCCACAGTGCACTCAGTCTAACCCGGTACAGATCCACAGTGCACTCAGACCAACCCGGTACAGATCCACAGTGCACTCAGACCAACCCGGTACAGATCCACAGTGCACTCAGACCAACCCGGTACAGATCCACAGTGCACTCAGTCTAACCCGGTACAGATCCACAGTGCACTCAGACCAACCCGGTACAGATCCACAGTGCACTCAGTCTAACCCGGTACAGATCCACAGTGCACTCAGACCAACCCGGTACAGATCCACAGTGTACTTACTGCACCGGGTGTTTTGATATAAATGTTTGGATTTGAGCTAATCAGGCCATGAAAACTGATCAGATTGTTTGATTTCAGTTGTTTTTTTAAGATGTGTGTGTGTGTGTTATCAGCACGTTGAGTCTTTACAGAGTCTGTGTGTGTTTGCACAAAGGTTTGCCGCTGGGAAAGCAAACACTTTATCCCAGCGCCGATTAGCTCCTGATTATTGATTAGCTCGTTTCCATGACAACACTGTGTGGCGGCAGGACAGAAGAATCGAGTTCGACAACAACACTTGATGACGAGGAGCTCCGAGTACGATAACTCGACTGCGAGACTACAGAGATTCTGACAAACAAACAATAATAATAAATAAAATAATACTCTCAGACAACTTTCTTTGATCATCCACGTTCCAGACGCCAGATGATCGGGCTGGAAAAAGGCGTCAATGCCATCCATGATGCTAGCATGTTGATTTACGTGAAATCCATCAATGTCACAAACCTAACTTTCATTCACTCGTTCATCCGGCTCGTGTCATTAGAGCGGCTGCAAAGACTGAGTTCCAGTTTACTGTTGTCATCTTTATTTTAAAATATGTCCAAAACACACCAGCCGCCATAGAGGTGTCTGTTTATTAGCAGGATAAGTCAAAGTAATGAACAGATTTCAGTAATTCTTGGTGAGCAGATGGATCACGTTCCTGGGAATAAGGGATACTGTTTTGGAGATGATCTGGAATATATTCTGGAACTGAGATCCATAACAATCCTTGACACATAGCAACATTTAACTGAAAAAGTTGAGAGACGATGCTGATGAAATTTCTTGAGTAGATGGATGATGTCCTCGAACATGAGGGACCTGAAGCGTAGTATTCTGGACCCAGGATCCAGAAGACGTTTTAAGTGTTAAGTTTCACGTGAAGGTCTGCACTCATTTTCTTTGCTTTGCCTTCTGCACATTTGCATTTTAATGTGCTGTAATCACATGTTGTGAGAGTTTTCGACAGAAAGAAGCTGAAAGAACTTAAATAGTTAATAACTGGAGTACGATATCCAAACAGAATACTTGACATGAGCAAAGACACATCTCGAAAATCAAACAAAACCACGCGGCTGGTGTCTGTAGCCGAGCGAGCAGCTGTGAGGCTGAACGCGGAGTCCAGCTGCTCTGTGCTGCTGAAGCTTTGAGCTTCTCTGTTTGATGGCCTTTCTGTGTTTCTAATCATCTCCTGATGTCCTGGTTTTCATTCAGCGCTGCAGCTCGCAGTGAAGTCGCAGCATTCTGGCACCGCTGCAGTCGAAGATGCCGTCCAGAAACATACAAGTCGACTCACCCGCTTCCATAGGACCGAAATCAGCTTCACTTCTCACCTGTTGAAGAAGATAACTGCTTTAAAACGTGCAGTTTGAACTTTGTGGTTTCGTCAGTCCAGGACCACTTTAGGTGTCACTAAAGTTCGGCCCGTCGATTTAGTCTGGTGTGATGTCATGATGTTCGTATTTGTAAAAACGTTTCTGAGACGCCACAGTGGACATTAAGTCTCACATTTTAACGTCCGGATCCGAGACTGAAGGACAGAGGTTACATACCTCCCCTCGTCAACTCGGCAGCCAATGAGAGGCACAGTTACAGGTTTTAGTGCCGAAACGACAAAACAATCAGCGTTTATACAGAAAAGCTTGATTTTTATATCATGTTTCAAAATCTGTCTGACTCTCATCTGCTAAATATGTATTTTATGTTTCTTCTGTTCCTCCAGGTGAAACGTCCACCCAGAAGAAAACATTTAACCTGCTCTCAAAGTCAAATACTGATGTGAAAACATTATTTTGTGCGACACATAAATCGTCAGTATCCCAGAAATGCCGTCATCGATGGATGGAAAAATCTGTTTATGTTTCCCATTTATTGAAGTGAATAAGAATCTAATTTAACCCCAAATCAGTGTTCCTGAGAATGAAAAGTGATATTGTTGACTTCATGAACAGCAGGTGCAGCTTCACTTGTATCATGTTTTATTTTAGTTCATTTTAACACACTATCAGTTGTATGAGTCAAATGTTGAGATAAATGTAGAGACAAACCACACCGTGTTCTGATCCACGTGACAGACTGTGGGGGAAAATCAGTTTTTTATGACTAAAAGGAGCAAGAAAATGTGACTGAGAAATATCTCTCATATCAATCAATCAATCAATTTTTTTATATAGCGCCAAATCACAACAAACAGTTGCCCCAAGGCGCTCATATAGCTTATTAACACACACACACACCCCAAGAGCTGCAGCGGCCCCCCCACATCATGAAAACATGTTTCAGATTGTTTTTTTTGTTTTTTTTCTTCCAGTGCCACCTTGATCAATGTAAAGGCTTTGAGCTGAAACATATGTTTGTGTTTCAGACCGCGGGTTTGTTACGTCCACGGAGAGCGAGAACTTCTTCATGAAGAGAGTCCAGCAGATTCTGAAGGACAACGAGTTCAGTGTGTAAGTTTTCTTTTCTTTCTTTTCCTCTGATCTTTTTTTATTGTGATCAATTACTGTGATTGGTATTTGTGGGCAGTGATGTGCTTTTCATAAAATAAACATTTTCCAGCTGAAGTTCATTGTGGAATAATCAACATGTTTCTCCGACTAAAGCTGAGATGTGTGTGAGAAGCTGGGGTTTGTTTTTTCTTTTGTGTGTCTGTCATGCTTGTTGTGACTTTGATGCGGCGCTGACCTCATGAACCATATGAACGTCATGAGCCATATGAACCATGATCGGCACTCGCTCTCTGTCTGTCTCTCTCGCTCCCTCTGTCTCTCTCTCTCTCCCTCTGTCTCTCTCTCTCTCTCTCTCTCTCTCTCTCTCTCTCTCTCTCTCTGTCTGTCTGTCTGTCTGTCTGTCTGTCTCTCTCTCTGTCTCGCTCTGTCTCTCTCTGTCTGTCTGTCTCTCTCTCTGTCTCGCTCTCTCTCTGTCTCGCTCTGTCTGTCTCTCTCTCGCTCTGTCTGTCTCTCTCTCTCTCTGTCTCTCTCTGTCTCGCTCTCGCTCTGTCTGTCTCTCTCTCTGTCTCGCTCTCGCTCTGTCTGTCTCTCTGTCTGTCTCTCTCTCTCTCTCTCTCTCTGTCTCTCTCTCTCTGTCTGGCTCTCGCTCTGTCTGTCTCTCTCACGCTCTCGCTCTGTCTGTCTCTCTCACGCTCTCGCTCTGTCTGTCTCTCGCTCTCGCTCTGTCTCTCTCTCTCGCTCTCGCTCTGTCTGTCTCTCTCGCTCTCGCTCTGTCTGTCTCTCTCGCTCTCGCTCTGTCTGTCTCTCTCTCTCTCGCTCTGTCTGTCTCTCTCGCTCTGTCTGTCTCTCTCTCTCGCTCTGTCTCTCTCTCTCTCTCTCGCTCTGTCTCTCTCTCTCTCTCTCGCTCTGTCTCTCTCGCTCTCTCGCTCTGTCTGTCTCTCTCGCTCTGTCTCTCTCGCTCTGTCTCTCTCGCTCTGTCTCTCGCTCTCTCTCGCGCTCTCTGTCTGTCTCTCTCTCGCGCTCGCTCTCGCGCTCTCTGTCTGTCTCGCTCTGTCTGTCTCGCTCTCGCTCTGTCTGTCTCGCTCTCGCTCTGTCTGTCTCGCTCTGTCTGTCTCGCTCTCGCTCTGTCTGTCTCGCTCTCGCTCTGTCTGTCTCGCTCTCGCTCTGTCTGTCTCGCTCTGTCTGTCTCTCGCTCTCGCTCTGTCTGTCTCTCGCTCTCGCTCTGTCTGTCTCTCGCTCTCGCTCTGTCTGTCTCTCGCTCTGTCTCTCGCTCTCGCTCTGTCTCTCGCTCGCTCTCTCTCTCGCTCTGTCTGTCTCTCGCTCTCTGTCTCTCTCTCGCTCTCTCTCTCGCTCTGTCTGTCTCTCGCTCTCTGTCTCTCTCTCGCTCTGTCTCTCGCTCTGTCTGTCTCTCGCTCTCGCTCTCTGTCTCTCTCGCTCTCTGTCTGTCTCTCTCTCTAGCTCTGTCTCTCTCTCTCGCTCTCTCTCTCGCTCTGTCTCGCTCTCTCGCTCTCTCTCGCGCTCTCTGTCTGTCTCTCTCTCGCGCTCGCTCTCGCGCTCTCTGTCTGTCTCGCTCTGTCTGTCTCGCTCTCGCTCTGTCTGTCTCGCTCTCGCTCTGTCTGTCTCGCTCTCGCTCTGTCTCTCGCTCTCGCTCTGTCTCTCGCTCTGTCTCTCGCTCTCGCTCTGTCTCTCGCTCTCGCTCTGTCTCTCGCTCTGTCTCTCGCTCTGTCTCTCGCTCTGTCTCTCGCTCTCGCTCTGTCTTTCGCTCTGTCTCTCGCTCTCGCTCTGTCTTTCGCTCTGTCTCTCGCTCTCGCTCTGTCTCTCGCTCTGTCTCTCGCTCTCTGTCTCTCTCTCGCTCTCTCTCTCGCTCTGTCTGTCTCTCGCTCTCTGTCTCTCTCTCGCTCTCTCTCTCGCTCTGTCTGTCTCTCGCTCTCTGTCTCTCTCTCGCTCTCTCTCTCGCTCTGTCTGTCTCTCGCTCTCGCTCTCTGTCTCTCTCGCTCTCTGTCTGTCTCTCTCTCTAGCTCTGTCTCTCGCTCTCTCTCTCGCTCTCTGTCTGTCTCTCTCTCTAGCTCTGTCTCTCTCTCTCGCTCTCTCTCTCGCTCTGTCTCTCGCTCTCGCTCTCTCTCTCGCTCTGTCTCTCTCTCTCGCTCTGTCTGTCGCTCTCTCTCTCTCTCTCCGTCTCTCTGGAAGCTGTTGCATGTCCTTAGTTTGCCTTGGCCTCGCCGTTGTCTCCGCCTCCTCCTGAGATGGAGGGGCGTGACGCTGCGGCCACACCAAGGAGGGAGGGCTGGAGAAAGTGAAGTCAGAGCGGATGCAGTGAGGGGGCGGGGCCAAAAGGAAGGAGGGAGGAGACATGTGAAGAGGTTGCGCTCTCCTCCCTCCCCCTCCCACCGTGTAAAGCAGAAACTATTTCCTGTTATAAATAAAGGACTTGGCTCAGCGGCCGAGCGTGTCTTTGCATCACATCCAGATGGCTTCATTCACGAGGCTCCGTTATGGTCGCGGCGCTGCCGCGAGCCGTACGACGTGGGAGCACTTGACGATTTAGTGGGAGAAAAAAAACCTGCGTCTGGCGAGTGAGCGCGTGGGCGTTTTATTGCAGAAGAATCGACGCCTTGATTTCTTGACGTGTTGACGCCGGACGCTCATCGCTGCCCCTTTTAAGCGAAGGTTCCTTGTGGCCCGGCGCAGTTTGTGGGAGTGTTTAAGTTTCTTCTTCTCTTAAGGAACTGTTACACTTTCAGAAAATTGGACGTTTGCTTGTGTAGAAACATGAAATCACTTTTCAAACCAGGCAGAGGTCAGAGGTCACGGTGGTCGGAGACGAGGCGTCTGAGGATCCCACATCAACCAGCATGCACCCAGTGATGTCACCTGTTTAGTATGACATCATGTCCTGAGTGACGGGTTTCTGGCTCCAAAGCCAAACCATAGCGCTGCCATCATAACGGGAACAACATGGCCCCCAGTCCGGTCCATAAGTATTTGGACAGTGGTGCAGTTTTGTCTCAGCACAGAGACGCTGAAATCAAACAGTCAAGATGTGTTTGAACTGTCAACTTTCATCTTTAATCCATCACACGAACAGACATTTATTTGCACTGTCCCTCCATTTTTAGAGGCCACACATAATTAGATAAGCGACTGTATTTTGTCAAAAAGTGCCTCTTGAAGAGCAAAAAGTTGGACATTTTCTATATGCAGAATTCATTTTAACACAGTTTTTTTCCCTGGGAGCAAGTGTAACAACAGACAGGAGCTCAGTAGCTCATGTGCACTCCACAGGGTGTGCTGTTACTTAACATAAGGACTTTTAAATTCCCAAAATAAGAAAGATGGACAGATAAATGTACATTGGACAGCATATTGTTTGGATGAAAGGAATCATCGGATGGCAGAGGTGTCAAATCTGACTTCAGAAAGTAAAAACCCTCCCATGTGTTGCTTTTACCTGTGCACCTAAAATGGGTGATCTCAATAATTAGCTCATCCACCTGCCTGAAGAGCTGAACTAATTACAATTAGCTGGTTCATTGGGAAGATAGAACAAATATGTGGCTGGACTTTTACTTTCTGAAGCAGGATTTGACACCTGTCAGATGGACACATGACCAGTGGATTTAGGCAGGATGCTCTGACTGTGATGTGTACCACACGGACTTTTAAATTCCAAAAATAAGCAAGGTGGATAAATGTGTGATGGACAGCATACTAGATGTTTTTTGGCCCACAGCGTTGGAAACATGACAGTAAAAATGTGAGTACAATTGAACTTGAAGCAAGGACGCTCTGGTCACAAGCCCACTGCTGTCGTCACTTCACCATCCCATCATATGGAGGTCGGGTTTCGCTTACTTAAATGTTAATGTTTCATACTAACAGGTTAGTTACTGGTTCATATTGGACCTTTTTCTTGGAAAAGCTGGTTTTTACATAACGACTATCATCCAAGTCAAAATCCGTGTTTTAATGGGTGGGACGGAGGGGACTTGCACCCCTGCTAACCAAGAACAACATGCAAATCCTGCATCGGCCCTGAGGCCCGTTGGTTGCCGGTGCTTGTCTCCACATTCCGCAGTGTGACGCAGATGAGAGTCTCTGACTTGTCCTGGACAGGACACCAGTGGGACGTAGGTTACTTCCCCATGTGAGGCTGGTACCCATGTCCAGCTGGGTGAACTGTGACAATGTAGAAGTAGTCCTGTCTAAGGATACAGACGAGGAGCATGAGCAGGATTCAACCCCAGGTCTGCATATTGACAGGTCCTGATCCACTGAGCTCCCTGGACTCGCCATGATGTACCTGAGACTGTATACATCAATCACACGGGCAGAACTACAACCTGTAAGATGTTGTCAAGGCAACAAGACCTTGAAGTTCATCTTCGGTCTTATTCCTGCTTTGGAGTTTTACCGCCGCCACCCGAGCTAATGATCCACAAACGGTATCGGGCCAATGTTTGCATCGTTACGTTTAATGACAGTGGGCTGTCTTTGATAAGCTCCATTTGAATGTTTCAATTTTAATTACAGCATCATGTTCCCCCTTTGAAGCTGGTTTTCGTGTTCTTTGTCTGGTTTTTCCCCTTTTTTTCTTTCCTCCGTCCCTCAAACTCTGCAACAACATAGAGCCAGTGACATCAGCGAAGGGGTGTGGCTTACTCTTGCAGTCATCTTGTGATGCCTGCCAGGCATCCGCCCCGGCTGGCTGCCTGTAAGCTTGATAGCTGGCAGACTAATTAAGCAGCCAGACGGCGGCACGTGCACACTGCTCTCTGGAGCTCTGTCCTTGTGCACACAAACGGAACGAACCGTACGAGAGCGAAAAGCATTAAATTCACATATTTCCAGTTATTGTTTCCTCATTTTTCTTTTACTTCTGCATATCATCATTTGTCAACAGTCAGGTTGCTGTTCATGATTTTTGGAGAGAAACTTTTAGCTGAAGTCTGAGCAGCTGAAGTCTGAGCAGCTGAAGTCTGAGCAGCTGAAGTCTGAGCAGCTGAAGTCTGAGCAGCTGAAGTCTGAGCAGCTGAAGTCTGAGCAGCTGAAGTCTGAGCAGCTGAAGTCTGAGCAGCGGTTTGTGAGTCACTGCAGCTCGTTCCATCTGAAGGACGTTTATACTTCCAAGCAAAGTCCGTCTGCCGACCGTCTCATCAACGGTGACGCCGGGTTTTCGTTTTCTTGTGCCGCTCCTGACGGTCCCTGGTAGAGATTTTTTAAGTTTTGCTAAGTGGTGTGTTGCTAGGCGATGCAGCAGGGCAGTGTGGGTAATGGCAAGCGAGTGGTGGCGTGCAGTGAGAGTGATCTGCAGGATTCAAAGCCCAGCTGGCTGTCTGCCCATTTTCCATTCATACTTCCTCTGTCTCACTCACACACACTCCCCACGTGCACTCAGCGCTCGTGCCGCCGCCCATACGGCTGCGTGCACATGCGCATGGCTAACCAACAAGCTTTCCTGATTCAGGCTCGCTGTAAAGAGCCACTGATTGACAAATCACTGAAGATCCACTGGCTCGCTGCCACGCTGACACTTGTTTGGTTCCTGACACTGGCCTTTGACCCTCTACAGCAGTTTCTGGGCTTTTTCTGCACCTGTGAGTTTATTTTTCACGGCACCTGCAAGTTCTGCACCTCTGTAATTAGAAGTGGTGAAAATGTAAGTTTCTGCAGTGTGACTGTCTGAATATCACAAAAGGAAAAAAAAAACAGGATGATTTTCTTTGTTCATTTGCAGTGGTGGTGGCCAAGCGGTTAGTGGGCTTGGTTTCAGTGTGGAAGGTTCCTGGATCAAACCCCACTCCTAACACATTTCTCCATGTAATGTTGAGTTGCATCAGGAAGGACATCTGGCGTAAATCTTGAGCCAATTCAGCAAGCAGATCCACCTTAGATCCCGAGTGAAAACAAGGGAGCAGCTGGAGGGTCTTGCTTTACTTTTATTTTCTTTGGTCATTTATTTAATTTACTAAGTAATATTGGGGATGTTAAAAATGATATATATAATTTTATGGCCGGCTCAAAGCCATAACAAAAAATGGAGACCATGCCGAAGTAACGTGCATAAAATAAGAATTTATTTAACAAAAAACAAAGATGAGGTGCATCAGTGGTGAAGGCAGGTGTTTGGATGTATTGTACGTGTATGTATACGAAGAAGTGTGATATGTGAAATTAAAAAGCAAACTCAAAGGTGCATGTCGAAGGACCTGAAGCCCGGCAGCAGCACGTCAGGACCTGAAGCAGCAGAGAGGGAGAACTACACGGAAGGACAGGCGGAGCTTTATAGTGTGTCCTCCGGAAATGAGCACCCTGCAGACAAAGAAGAGGGCAAAAACAAACAACCAAATGCCCAGCCCACAAGGCCCAGGGCCGTAACACCCCCCCCCCCACAAAAGGGGACCCATCAGGGACCTTTACAAACCCCATACAAAAAATGTTAACTCATGAAAGGAGTCAAACCACAGAATATTTGAACAGTGTGCCAATCTAATGTACCTCTAGAAGGTGGACAATGTGTGAACCAGGTCACAACATTGTCGTAGACGTTTGGACCACAGAGGTATCCAGGCACCTAAAACACTACAACCCCTGGCAAAAATTATGGAATCACCGGCCTCGGAGGATGTTCATTCAGTTGTTTAATTTTGTTGGAAAAAAGCAGATCACAGACATGACACAAAACTAAAGTCATTTCAAATGGAAACTTTCTGGCTTTAAGAAACACTATAAGAAATCAAGAAAAAAAATAGTGGCAGTCAGTAACGGTTACTTTTTTAGACCAAGCAGAGGGAAAAAAAATATGGAATCACTCAATTCTGAGGAAAAAATTATGGAATCACCCTGTAAATTTTCATCCCCAAAACTAACACCTGCATCAAATCAGATCACTCGTTAGTCTGCATCTAAAAAGGAGTGATCACACCTTGGAGAGCTGTTGCACCCAATGAACTGACATGAATCATGGCACCAACACGAGAGATGTCAATTGAAACAAAGGAGAGGATTATCAAACTCTTAAAAGAGGGTAAATCATCACGCAATGTTGCAAAAGATGTTGGTTGTTCACAGTCAGCTGTGTCTAAACTCTGGACCAAATACAAACAACATGGGAAAGTTGTTAAAGGCAAACATACTGGTAGACCAAGGAAGACATCAAAGCGTCAAGACAGAAAACTTAAAGCAATATGTCTCAAAAATCTAAAATGCACAAACAAATGAGGAACAAATGGGAGGAAACTGGAGCCACGTCTGTGACTGAACTGTAAGAAACCGCCTAAAGGAAATGGGATTTACATACAGAAAAACTAAACGAAAGCCATCATTAACCCCTTAACAGAAAAAATCAAGGTTACAATGGGCTAAGGAAAAGCAATCGTGGACTGTGGATGACTGGATGAAAGTCATATTCAGTGATGAATCTCAAATCTGCATTGGGCAAGGTGATGATGCTTGAACTTTTGTTTGGTGCCATTCCAATGAGATTTATAAAGATAACTGCCTGAAGAGAACATGTAAATTTCCACAGTCATTGATGATATGGGGCTGCATGTCAGGTAAAGGCACTGGGGAGATGGCTGTCATTACATCATCAATAAATGCACAAGTTTACGTTGATATTTTGGACACTTTTCTTATCCCATCAATTGAAAGGATGTTTGGGGATGATGAAATCATTTTTCAAGATGATAATGCATCTTGCCATACAGCAAAAACTGTGAAAACATTCCTTGCAAAAAGACACGTAGGGTCAATGTCATGGCCTGCAAATAGTCCGGATCTTAATCCAATTGAAAATCTTTGGTGGAAGTTGAAGAAAATGGTCCATGACAAGGCTCCAACCTGCAAAGCTGATCTGGCAACAGCAATCAGAGAACGTTGGAGCCAGATTGATGAAGAGTACTGTTTGTCACTCAAGTCCATGCCTCAGAGACTGCAAGCTGTTATAAAAGCCAGAGGTGGTGCTACAAAATACTAGTGATGTGTTGGAGCGTTCTTTTGTTTTTCATGATTCCATAATTTTTTCCTCAATTGAGTGAGTCCATATTTTTTTTCCTCTGCTTGGTCTAAAAAAGTAACCGTTACTGACTGCCACAATTTTTTTCCTGATTTCTTATAATGTTTCTTAAAGCCAGAAAGTTTCCATTTGAAATGACTTTAGTTTTGTGTCATGTCTGTGATCTGCTTTTTTTCTACAAAATTAAACAACTGAATGAACATCCTCCGAGGCCGGTGATTCCATCATTTTTGCCAGGGGTTGTAGAAGTTTAGACAAAGATCTTGTGACAAACAGGCACAACAGAGCAGAACACCTGGTCACCACTCTTCACAGGTGTCTGCCAGGCAAAGTTGTTCAATGCGCCTGATACAACGCATCCGCCACCACATTATCACAGCCTTTAATATGTTGTATTTCAAGGCATTAAGATTGAAGCAACAGGGCCCAACGCATTAAACTTTGGTTGGGAGACTGCAGACTGCTGAGGAAGGTCGGCGGGTTATGATCGGAAAAAACTGTTACCGGACCACATCCGACATAAACACTAAAATGTTGTAAAGACCAAATCAAAGCAAGTGTTTCTTTTTCAATAACGGAATAGTTCCTCTGATGACGATTGAATTTTCTTGAAAAGAAACAAACTGGTCTATTCACCCCCTCATCATCTGCCTGCAACAACACAGCGCCTGCACCAACCGAACTTGCATCGACCTCCAACTGAAATGCCCTGTCACACCTAGGAGCAGCCAAAACAGGTGCATTTGAAATTAATGCCTTGACACGCTCAAATGCTTTCTGGCATGGATTGGACCACACAAATTTTACCTTTCCTTTTAAAAGATTGGTCAGGGGCGCTACCACAGTAGAAACGTTTTTACAGAAACACCTGTAATAGCCCACCATCCCCAAAAACTGCATCAGCTCCTTTTTTGTAGTGGGTAAAGGAAATTGATCAATGGCCTGGACTTGAGCCTGCACAGGCCTCACAGTGCCCTGGCCAACCACACGACCCAGGTACACTACCGTGCCTTTAGCAAACTCACATTTAGCCAGGTTCACAGTTAGATTGGCCTGAGCCAAGCGGTCAAACACAGCTCCAAGCTGCTCCAAATAACCTGCCAGCTATTTGCGAAAACAACCAGGTCGTCTAGGTACACAGCACAGCCTTCCAAGTCCCGCACAACTAAATTCATAAGGCGCTGAAATAACGCTGGTGCATTTCTCAAACCAAATGGCATGACGTTGTACGAGTATAGGCCACTAGGGGTTATAAAAGAAGAAATCTGCTTGGTCCTTTCTGTCAGGGGGATCTGCCAATACCCCTTTAACAAGTCCAGCTTGGTCACAAAGCTCGCCCCACCCACTTGGTCCACACAGTCCTCCATTCGTGGCAAAGGAAAGGAGTCAGGTTTTGTGACTGCATTTACTTTACGAAAGTCAGTGCAGAAACGTGGACTCCCATCAGCCTTAGGGACCAGAAGGCAAGGAGAAGCCCAGCTAGAATCAGAAGGCACTGCAATATCATTCTCAATCATATACCCCACTTCTACCTCGAGATGATTGTGTTTTTCAGGATGTACTCTGTAAAATCTTTGCCTTATAGGCTTAGCATCTCCAACATCAATGTCATGCTTTAACCAAGTGGTGTGTGATGGAGTATCACCAAAAATACAAGGAAAGCTGTGAATTAACTGGACCAACTGATCTCTTTGCCATGGCGCCAAGTGGCCCAAAAAACTTTCCAACCTTTCCAAAGACTCTGTATTTTTCAACCGATCAGTTACAATAGCATCATCCGGACCAGGAAGATCGTCAACATCGAGTTCTGCCACAACTGGAGATCCTGATGGAACAGACATACAGACAGGATGAGCTACAGAATTCAAAACTGAGTCAGGCTCATGAGCAACATAAGGTCTCAACAGATTAACATGAAACAATTTTGTGCGTGACCTACAGTCAGGTGTAGAAATTAAAAAGTTCAAATCCGACAGCTTCTTTAGCACAGAATAAGGACCACAATACTTGGCCTGAAAAGGAGCTGTAACCAACGGCATCAAGGCCAGCACTTGATCACCAGGAAAAAACTCTCTATGCTCTGTCTTAGCGTCATAGCGCTTTTTCATTTTAAACTGCACTCCTGCAAGCTTTTTCTTAGCAGTTTCCTGAGCCAAATATAGTCTATATCGGAAGCCATTCACAAAATCCAATAAATTACTGGGAGGGTCAGAATCTCTCCAACCATCCTGTACCAACGCCAGGGGACCACAGATCTTATGGCCAAATACCAGGTCATTAGGGCTAAACCCTGTGCTTTCCTGGACCACCTCTCGAGCAGCCAGCAACATCCACGGTAAGGCCTCTTCCCAATCACCCTGCATATGGACACAAAAAGAACGCAACATGGCCTTTAAAGTGTGGTGAAATCGTTCAAGCGCGCCCTGACTCTGCACATGACAAGCAGAAGAAAGATTGTGTGTCACATTTAGTTGTTTAAGGACCTGTGCAAACAATTTCGAACAAAAGTTCGATCCCCTGTCAGATTGTAGCACATGTGGGACACCCAAAACAGAAAAAAACTGAGACAATGCACGGACTACATATTTTGCAGTAATGGTACAAAGAGGATATGCAGCTGGATACCGAGTGCACAGACACATCACAGTCAACAAGTAACAGGCCCCGGACTTGGACAGTGGCAGTGGGCCTACACAATCTATTAACAAATGTTCAAATGGTTGTCCTATAACTGGAATTGGACACAGTGGAGCTGGTTTCAAAGACTGATTTGGCTTACAAGTCAACTGACACGTGTGACATGATTTTATGTACGCGGACACATCTCTTTTTAAACGAGGCCAAAAGAAATACCTCATAACACGGTCACGGTTTTCCTGATCCCCAAATGTCCAGACTGATCATGAGAGATCTGTAAAACCACAGGCCGAAATTTAAGAGGAACAACCACTTGATACACAGGATCACCAATAAACTCATCTAACGGAGGTGTCCATTTTCTCATCAACACATCATTGTGCACAAAGGAGCCATGAGACTTGTTCCTAACCTCCACTGGAGAACAAACCTCCTCCCACAAAGCTGCCAAAGTGCTGTCTTCCTTTTGCTCCTTTACCAAATCACTGCAAGAAATAGACCAGGGAGCCACAGGCACAGTCAAATCATTTTTAGAGTCATCATCAGAACACTTATCTCTCTGCGTCCTTGAACGGGTCACCACACAGGCACCGAACACGTCTGGAAACTGCACTTCATGCTCATCAGGCTTATTACGCAGCACAGGAACATCAGTCACCTTCACAGGTGAAGGGACATCCGCCCACACCCGGCTACCTGCAATGTCATTGCCCAAAATCATGTCCACACCGTCCACAGGTAAGGCTGGAAGTACCCCAACAGCCACCTCACCCTGGAAAAGATCACACTGAAGCATCATGTTGTGCTGTGGCACACTCAAAACATTCATGCTCATCCCCATAACAGGAATGTCTGAGCCAACAGAATTTTTATTTGAGAATGGCAAAGCAGAAGCCACAATAAGAGTCAAAAGCACCAGTGTCACGTAAAATTCTTACACGCACCTGCTCTTCACTGTCCACCAGGGACACAAAACCATCAGTAATAAATGGCAAATATGACTCCAACTCAGGCTTAACAGTAACCTTTGCCACTTCCTGCCCCTTCACAACAGATGAGGGCACATGGCAGGCTTAGCACCACCAGTACCCTGTTTAAGACGAGACTTCAGTGCATAACAGTCACTTTTCCAGTGTCCGCGCTTGTGACAATAATTACAAACTTGTTCAGACTCCCGTGGAAACCTTCCATTTCTAGACTCGAAATCAGGCCTTTTTGAAAAACCTCCACGTGGACCCGAGCAACCCAAACTACTCCCAGATGAATGGGTCAGATACTAATCATCAGCAAGCGCCGCAGCCTCCACCACAGACTTAACTCCACGCTCAACAGTGTAAGCTGCAATACGCTCAGAGATAGAATTTTTAAACTGTTCCAACAAAATTAAATCGTGGTGACATTAGGTGAGGAGCACCAACTGTCAAAATGAGTAAACAGATCCCGCATACACTCCAAATGAGACTTTTCACCACGTTTCCACCCCCGAAAAAGTTGTCTATATGCCTCAGGCACTAACTCATAGGCTTTAAGTACAGCAGATTTAACAGTACTATCCTCCACACAATCAGCAATATTCAAAGCAGAAAAAGCCTGTTGAGGTTTACCAGTGAGAACACACTGTAACAACAACATGCGTGTAGAATCTGACCAAACACAAGTCTCAGCTAAACGCTCAAACAAAGAAAAAAACGTTTCTGGGTCTTTTTCATTAAATTTTGGAACCAATCTCAAATCACCCAAATCATCCAATGTAACTCCCGCATGCACACCCAGAGGGCGCTCCACACCATCCAGCTTACCTTCAACAATAAGCTGAAGTTTCCGCCTCTCCACCTCAATTTTAGCCATTTCCAACTCATGATGCTGTCTTTCAGATTCCTGCTCAGCTTCCAATTTCAACAAAAGCAATTCCTTCTGCTGCTCCAAAGATAAACCAGAGGCACTCATCCCAACAGACAAGAGACAAGTCCCCAAACGCACCAGGCCCAACAGTACCAGGCTTTAAAACACCAGTCTCAAACAACTTGGACTTCAAATTACCTTTAATATATTCTTTAGTTCTCTGAGTTGTACCAACTTCAACCTTATAATGTGCTGCCAACATTAAAAGTTGCTTTTTTGTACAAACATCCAAGCCATTTTCACATGGCGACTCAATAAAATCTTCAACAACTTCATCCATGGCAAAACTTCACAAGAGACCAAACAGAAGCGTAAGTGAGAATCCGTCTAATGCACACCGCTGGCTTTAACGATAGCCAACCAAAGACGAGGACGCCCCCGCTAAACTACCTACCCACCAACTTACAAACTCAACCCTAGTCTTCGTGAGGCGTAGCAGTGGGTTTTTAAGCACTTATAACCCAGTGGCACGCTACAGGCGACCAGCACGCTGGCAACCACACGAAACCACGGAAATGCACCCGAGCCGAAGTAGGGAAAGGGAAAAAGTGGAAGCTCCACCCGCCGTACCTCCACACTAAAAAAAAACCCCGTGATGAAACCCCTGTTGGGAAATGCCGCTACAACCTACAAGGGGACACCTGTCTAAACTTAACACCAGTGCACATCAGAGGATTCACACTTACCTTCCAAGTCTCCACAAAATAACGCATTGCATCCCAAAACCATGGAAAAATGCTCCCTCAAGCTGCACAAACAACGCAACCGAACCTGACTTCCGGCATGTCTCCAAAAACCGCAAACTAACCAAATAAGGAAAATGACATCATGGGCTTCCCCAACACACGCCAATCAGAATGCACAGATAACTCAGACAAGGCCAAAAGCCGACAAAATACAAGAGCTATCCAATACGCCCAAGCACCCAGTCCAACACCGTAATCCACAACAGAAACACGGTTTAGACAAAATGACTTAAACTACAACATGTTACTAAACCTAAAAACGGACGAGCCCCCAATTTGTTATGACCAGTTCAAAGCCATAACGAAAAATGGAGACCATGCCGGAGTAACGTGCATAAAATAAGAATTTATTTAACAAAAAACAAAGATGAGGTGTGAATGTCAGCGTCGGTGGTGAAGGCAGGTGTTTGGATGTATTGTACGTGTATGTATGCGAAGATGTGTGATATGTGAAATTAAAAAGCAAACTCAAAGGTGCATGTCGAAGGACCCGGAGCCCGGCAGCAGCACGTCAGGACCTGAAGCAGCAGAGAGGAAGAACTAAGTGGAAGAACAGGCGGAGCTTTATAGTGCGGAAATGAGCACCCTGCAGACAAAGAAGAGGGCAAAAACAAACAATCAAATGCCCAGCCCACAAGGCCCAGGGCCGTAACAATATATAGATGTGTATATATGTGTGTGTGTGTGTGTGTATGTATGTACACTCAACAAAAATATAAACGCAACACTTTTGGTTTTGCTCCCATTTTGTATGAGATGAACTCAAAGATCTAAAACTTTTTCCACATACACAATATCACCATTTCCCTCAAATATTGTTCACAAACCAGTCTAAATCTGTGATAGTGAGCACTTCTCCTTTGCTGAGATAATCCATCCCACCTCACAGGTGTGCCATACCAAGATGCTGATTAGACACCATGATTAGTGCACAGGTGTGCCGTAGACTGCCCACAATAAAAGGCCACTCTGAAAGGTGCAGTTTTGTTTTATTGGGGGGGATACCAGTCAGTATCTGGTGTGACCACCATTTCCCTCATGCAGTGCAACACATCTCCCTCACTATCACAGATTTAGACTGGTTGTGAACAATATTTGAGGGAAATGGTGATATTGTGTATGTGGAAAAAGTTTTAGATCTTTGAGTTCATCTCATACAAAATGGGAGCAAAACCAAAAGTGTTGCATTTATATTTTTGTTGAGTGTATATATATATATATATATATATATATATATATATATATATACACGAGGTCTGTTAGAAAAGTATCTGACCTTTTTATTTTTTTCAAAAACCATATGGATTTGAATCACGTGTGATTGCATCAGCCAAGCTTGAACCTTCGTGCGCATGCGTGAGTTTTTTCACGCCTGTCGGTTGCGTCATTCGCCTGTGAGCAGGCTTTGTGTGAGCAGTGGTCCACCCTCTCATTGTTTTTTTATTGCGAATAAATGTCTGAACGATTTGGAGCTTTGCTGCATCAATTTTTTTCCAGAAACTGTGAGAGACCTCCAGGTGGACACCGTTGGGAAAATTAATATGGCTTTCAGGGACGATTTTATGGGGATTATACAGATTAAGGAGTGTTACTGCCGCTTTAAGGACAGCCCACAACTGCTGAGAGCAGCGCCGATGGACATGCTCAAACCCAGCTGAAACAACCAGATCATTTCCAACGTGAAGGCTTTGTTGATCTGGGACCTCATCTGACTTTCACAAAAAGGCAGAAGTCGTGGACATCAGCACTTTTTCGGCACATTCCACTGTTACAGGAGTTTTTTTCATGGAAAGAAAAGCGGAGGGACGCGCCACGGAGCCGTTCATGACGCGGCACAAAACCACCCCCGTGTTGGTCTTACAGGACGGCTTTCAGGTGGATTTCAGATGGATTCCGGTTGCTTTTCAGTCGTGTGATTATCCAATTGTGATTGTGCATGAGCTGGACATGCCCGAACATGTCCTGGAAGGCTTCATCACGGCGTTGCTTTGTGCCATACAGCTCCACCGCGACGCGCGGAACTCCTCCACACGTCTGTCTTAATGTGCTGATGTCCACGTCTTTTCACAATTTCTGTGCTAGTCAGACGACATACCGGATCAAGACAGCGTCCAGTTTAGAAATGAACGGCACATTCCACTGTTACAGGAGTTTTTGTCATGGAAAGAGGAGCGGAATTCCGGCGTGTGTATATATATATATATATATATATATATATGTGTATGTATGTATGTATGTATTGGAGTTGGAGTTTTTCCGTAATTATTGTATGGCTTTGCCTTACAATATAAAGTGCCTTGGGGCAACTGTTTGTTGTGATTTGGCGCTATATAAATAAAATTGATTTTTTATATATATATATATATATATATATATATATATATATATATATATATATATATGACATTTAAACTATCGTGATTTTGGTGAAATGACTCGTTTAAACTTTGGTTATTTTTCCTGACAGAAGGTGCAGGTGGTTTAGTTGAATGACTGCTGGAACTGTGAAGTCCTGAAGATGATTTTTGACTTCTGTAGTTTCTGCTGTGATAACTGTGTCAATTTGTTTTTACAGATTTATTTATTACAAAAGATGATTTTTGAGCAAATTGGTGAGTTGTGGGTTGTCTCAGATTAAACGGGTTTTATTGGTTAACATGTGGATTGTGATGTTTCTTACTTTTGTCCTCTCATTAATAAATGGCTGTGAGGTTTAAAACCTGCCTGCAAACAGCAGGTTTTTCTTGTTTAACAGAGGAATAGAAATGGAAAATTCACATGTTCTGAATCTGCATAATGTTCCTTCATTAATGTCACATTGTTGTGTGTTCTGTTCATGGATGAAAATCAGTCATTTCTGAAAGTTCTTGATTTGTTTCTGATCAGGACCCAAGGATCCGGGGTGGCTGACGGGGAGGACCAGGAGGACGTCCCTGAAGAATTTATGCTCCATCCTGACTCTGTGACTCCAGAGGAGCTTCAGTGCACAGCTGCTAACGCCGTGGAGGTCCACAGGGACTCGCAGCAAGGCCACGCCGGTCTGTTTACTGACGTGCACACGTGATGGAAATGACCAAAAAAAATTGCCTGATTGTGCTGTTGTGATCTCTGAGCCCCACATGAAGGACTTTGCTGCTGTGTGTTGCTGTTATCTGGAGTAGATCCAGTTGTTCTTGTGCTCTGTCGGCCTTTGAGGCTTGTGAGCCTTTCTGCAGGTTTTGTGTGTGAGCCAGCAGCAACTTCAGCTGCCGTGGCTTGACCTCACGAGCAACCATTTAAATACTGCTGTGTGTGTGTGTGTGTGTGTGTGTGTGTGTGTGTGTGTGTGTGCGTGCGTGTGCACTCTGCTGTCTGTAGAACTCTTTCACTGTCTGTAAAATGATGCTCACAGTCATTTTTTTTCTCCTGTGTTTGTTTGTTTGTGTGTCTTGGCAGACTCCGTGGGGAGCCGTGGTAACGTCCCAGAGGAGGCGGTTGTTGACGAGGAGGCCATATTAAGTCTCCTGGAGAGCAGTCAGACCTTCCTCCCACTGTCGCAGGCGTCCAGTCCCTCTCCGTTACTGGGTACTTGGACCGATTTGTCTTTACTCTCTGAACCGCGTCTGACCAAGTTCTTCTCAGACTCATGTGAAATTCTAACCCGTGCTGAGAGAAGGTGAACGCACCGACCTTTGTGCGTTAGGTTTCATTTCTGGCTGCGCCGCTGTACTGTGCACGTCTGTTCTGAACACAGCAACAAGGAAACTGACTGTAGAGCAACAGTTTTTCCACAATGAAAATTCATCAGGAATCTAACAGTCAGAATCGATAATGACATCAATATTGATTAAAATCTCATCAGTTCGCATCCTAGAGATGATTATTATAGCTGGTTACTTACTTTTGGCAGAATTTAAGTTAAATAGGAGAAACCCATGATTAGGTTGAGTCGTCCTGAAAAAAGGTGAAATGGTAAATGGACTGCTTAAAGTGCTTTACAATAATGCCTCACATTCACCCCGATGTCAGGCTGCTGCCATACAAGGTGCCCGCTACACACCGGGAGCAATAGGGGATTAAGGACCTTGCCCAAGGGCCCTTAGTGATTTTCCAGTCAGGCTGGGATTTGAACTGAGGATCCTCTGGTCTCATCCCAACACTTAACCACTGGACCATCATCTCCCCAACTGGTGAAGACTGAACAATTTCTTATAAAATAAATCCATGATTTGTAAAAATGTAGAAATGTTTGACGCGATATGACACATGAAGCTGTGGATATACAGACTGTGTGTATTTGCTTGAAAAGGTCTCCTTTTAGGAGTGTTTTTATGACCCCACTAACTTTCAGGGTTCCGGTCCGATTGGGACAATAATAAAGTATGCACTGCCTCACCCCCAGTTGAGCCTGCATGCTAAGTTTGGAGCAGATTGTTCCGGCGACTGTTGGGTGGTACTCTGGAACCCTCCACATGACGGACACACAGACCAACAGTTACTGTGTTATTTTAAAGGAAGGTAAAAATAATGTTGTCTAGTCAGCGTGACTGCTGGTGAATGTTTTACAAAGTTGTACCTGTTTATGCTTCATAACTAGTTCCATGTGGTTGACCTGGTGCTGCATGTTAGCTGGCCCTTGTTGATCCGTTGCTGGTGTGACCGTTGTGTTTCTGTGTTTCTTATAGAAATAGTCACTTTTAAAAAGACAAATTTCAATCTGATTGATGCTTTTACCTCTTTGAATTAAACATGGTTTTGTTCCATAAATTGGACAAAAACATCTTCACCAAACTGTTTCTGGGCAACAGAACATCAGATCCAGTCCACAGGCTGAGTGTTCTGATAGTTTAACGGGTACGGTCTGATTATAGAATGTGTTTAACCAATAATAACAGAGAGACAAAAGGAGCCATTTTGTTGTTTTTGGGTTTCTGGTGGGTCTCAGATTTTGCCGCCTCCTGATTTGCTGTTTTGTAGTTTTTGGGTAAATGGTTTCTGGTGGGTCTCGGGTTTTGCCGCCTCCTGAGTTGCTGTTTTGTAGTTTTTGGGTAAATGGTTCCTGTTGGGTCTCAGATTTTGCCACCTCCTGATTTGCTGTTTTGTAGTTTTTGGGGTAAATGGTTTCTGGTGGGTCTCGGGTTTTGCCGCCTCCTGAGTTGCTGTTTTGTAGTTTTTGGGTAAATGGTTCCTGTTGGGTCTCAGATTTTGCCACCTCCTGATTTGCTGTTTTGTAGTTTTTGGGTAAATGGTTTCTGGTGGGTCTCGGGTTTTGCCGCCTCCTGATTTGCTGTTTTGTAGTTTTTGGGTAAATGGTTTCTGTTGGGTCTCGGGTTTTGCCGCCTCCTGAGTTGCTGTTTTGTAGTTTTTGGGTAAATGGTTTCTGGTGGGTCTCGGATTTTGCCGCCTCCCGATTTGCTGTTTTGTAGTTTTTGGGTAAATGGTTTCTGGTGGGTCTCGGGTTTTGCCGCCTCCCGAGTTGCTGTTTTGTAGTTTTTGGGTAAATGGTTTCTGGTGGGTGCCGGGTTTTGCCGCCTCCCGAGTTGCTGTTTTGTAGTTTTTGGGTAAATGGTTTCTGGTGGGTCTCGGGTTTTGCCGCCTCCCGAGTTGCTGTTTTGTAGTTTTTGGGTAAATGGTTTCTGGTGGGTCTCGGATTTTTCCGCCTCCCGATTTGCTGTTTTGTAGTTTTTGGGTAAATGGTTTCTGGTGGGTCTCGGGTTTTGCCGCCTCCTGAGTTGCTGTTTTGTAGTTTTTGGGTAAATTGTTTCTGGTGGGTCTCGGGTTTTGCCGCCTCCTAATTTGCTGTTTTGTAGTTTTTGGGTAAATGGTTTCTGGTGGGTCTCGGGTTTTGCCGCCTCCTGAGTTGCTGTTTTGTAGTTTTTGGGTAAATGGTTTCTGGTGGGTCTCGGGTTTTGCCGCCTCCTGATTTGCTGTTTTGTAGTTTTGGGTAAATGGTTTCTGGTGGATCTCGGGTTTTGCCGCCTCCTGAGTTGCTGTTTGTTTGTTTTTTTTTTGTTGTTTTTTTTTTTTTTTTTTTGCAGACAGCACTTCAGACCGCGCCATCATTGATTTGCTTGCCGGCCTGGAGAGCGACGGTCTCTGCAGGACCCACACGGGGCACAGCTTCCCGTCACAGCTGCTTCCCGGTACCAGGAACTACCACTGCAACAGTGACGACGAGGAGGCGGGGCCAGAGCGGGAAAAGGAAGAAGCAGATCTGAGCGCAGTGATGTCACAGCAGTGGGACAGTGACGCTCCCGAACACGCGTCCTTAGAGAGGTGAATTATTAACAGCATCATCATTTTCCTCGATTATTAGAAATTCATCCAGGACCCCTGGAGACTTCAGGGCGACTGGAGATTGATCACTGATCAATGATCACACTGACGTTTCAGGATACAAACACGACGCGCTGATGCTGTTCTGTTGTTTTTCTTGCGTTCTGGTCCGTCCAGGTCGGGTGTGAAGGAGGCGGACTCCGGCCTCAGTAATGAGCCGCAGGCGTCCTCTGATGAGGAGATGGAGTGGAGTGGGAGTACCTCTCTGTTTGCCAACATGTCCATCCCTCAGCTTGACGGTGCTGCCGATGAGAACAGCGGTCAGTCTCAGCTTGGACTCTTGGGTACACGAAGTTCATCTAGAACTGCACAGTGACCCAAACTCGCAGCACTTTGAGAAATACATACCTTTTGTTTTTTTTTTGTTTTGGTTTTTTTTTTTGTTATTTTTCCTCAAATTTCAACTTCCACTGATAATGTCGCAACTGCAAAGACTCAAAAATCAAATGTTTTCTTGCAGAAGAGCATCGGTATTCCAGTAACTTTGTGTCTTTTTGGGGGCAAACAAAAATCTGCCCTTAAGGGGCGGGTTGTGTGTGTAGGGGGGCACTCACGGACTGCCCCCAGACCTGACCCCGCCACTGTTTATTGTAGTTTTTTATATATATATAGTTTTTAAAGTTATTGTATAATGGAGCCACTTTTTATTCATTGTGATGTCATAAAGCAAACAAACCCACTAAAAACCCAAGAGGGTGAATCGGTTTTACCAGCACTTTTTGAATGTTTGACATTTTAAACTGCCTAACTCTCTGTTTATTGAGGGATTTGTCTTTGTTTGTGTCTCTAGATTCATCGTTAACAGACAGTGGATCCAGGACTCAGTCATCTCTTATCGTCGCAGACAACATGATATCTAAGAGGAATCCATTCCCCAGGGAGACGGTCCACTTGGAGCCTCCGTCTTCAGCCAACATCCTCCTTGACTGCAAGCACCCAGAGCACAGACCAGTTCATGCCCTGGAGCCAGATCAACCCCTCGAGAAGCACTTTCACTCAAAGAAGAGCAGCCAGGACAGCAACACTGAATGTTCAACTGGGTTCAAGGTCAACAACGAGATCCCTTATATCCCTCCAGTCAAACACCCCATCCCCTGCAAGATATCCATTCACTCTGAGGCGTCTCCGATCTGTGTAGACAAAGAAGACATGAGACCGCGGTACACCTATGATGCACACAACATGTCCATAGTTCTGGATAAGACAAATCTCAAAAACTTCCCTTTTGGAAACCGAAATGTTGGCAAAAGCAAGAACACGTACAGCAGCATAAATACTGTAGAAAGCAACTGTCTGTCTATTCTTCAGAACCACAGGACCTTCTCTCTCTGTTACTCAGAGCTGAGAACTTGCTCTCCAAAAACAGAGCAGGAACTGAGCCAGAAGGACAGTAAAAGCCCCATCCTGAGGAACATCTCTCCAGCCCCTTTACCCATGCAGGAGGAGTTCCTTGATCATCAAAAGGAGGATGTGGTTCAGGATGGTGAGGAGGGAGAGATTGGTGAACTCAAAATCAGGTATGAGGACTATCAGGAGAACAAGATTGAGAAGACCATTGTGGCCCAGCAGGAGGCACACTACAAGTTCTTCCCCAGTGTCATCCTCTCCAACTGCCTAAGTAGGAAGAAAGCTGGAGCCAAGAAGCTGCCTGATAGCTTTAGTAAACTAGACCAGGCCCAGTCTCGTAGGTCTCGGTTAAAATTAAGCAAAAATCGGTCAGGAGCAGCTGCACACAGGATGAAGCTGAACACGGATGAAAGTGCTACCTCTGAGAGGCCAGGGTGATACTGGCTTCACCTCCATCAGACCCCCCTCACCCAGTGACTGTGGACTCTGAGATACCAGCCTCTGATGCAGCTCCAACAACAGAAGACGGACAACCTGAGGAGCTTTCAACAAAAGCAGAGGTCATCACAAAAGAGGAGCCATTAGACGAGGAGAGGCCTGTAAATGAGCAGAGAGAATCGCCTTTACTGCCCACCGGGTCCAACTCAACAGCTGGTTTGTGTTTTTCTGAAACGTCTACCGTCACATCAGAGGACAGGTTCAGCCCACTTGAGGACTTACCCAGTAAAGTCACCTGTACGCAGCCGTCAGCGCTACCTGGTAGCAAATACACACTGAGGACCAAACGGAAGATGATCTACGACAGCGAGGATGGAGAACTCTCAGGGGCCCCTTGGTCTAAAAACCCGCTTTCCATTAAAGATCACCTTAAGGACAACAATGGGCAGGAACAGAAACACCAGAAACGGCGTAAGAAGGAACCCCCAATCATTATCAAGTACATTATTATCAACAGGTTTAAGGGTCAGAAGAACATGCTGGTGAAGATGGCCAAAGTGAGTGCAGAGGAGCAGTGGGTGCTGCTGACTCCAGAGAAGCTGCAAGAGTACACCAAACTTGCCCCTTTGAAGGATTTCTGGCCCAAAGTGCCAGAGTCCCCTGCAGTCAAGTTCCCCATCCCGGAGCCAAAGGTCAAGAAGACCACCAAACGCAAAGCAAAGGTCAGCTCCTCCAATAAGAAGTCGGCTCTTAATTCCTCCAAACCTCAAGTCAAAGTATGTCAAAAGGTCAAAAAAACAAAAGGCTCTCTAAGAAGTTTAAATCTGCACCGGCTTCCTACACCGCGGCCATGTTACTGTGATCTAGCAGATGATCATGACCTGGACTACACTGATGTCATGGTGGAACTGGGCTATCTCTCCGATAGATCTCCGAGCCCCACAGACTCCACGCCTCCACGTTGCTGGTCTCCCAGTGAGCCTTTTATGGACATACAGACCTCAGAGGAGCTGATAAACCCCCTCAGTGATCCAGTTCTCAGTTCTTCAGCATCTTCAGCCAAAGTAGTACAAAATAAGGGTCAAGATGTCAAATCCAAGAAATCCAGGAACACTAAAACAAAAGTGAGCAAGTCTCCTGTGAAGCCACGAGAGAAAAAAGAATCCAAAAAACAGAAATCGAGACAAAGTGCTACAACTTCTAGGCAGAGGAAGAAAGCTACAGGTACAACTAAAGGAACCGCCAACACCTCACAAGCATTGACAAGGGCCCAGAAGGTCCAGAAAAAGAAGACAGGGGACCACAAAAACCACCAGTTAAATAAAAACAATTCATCCTCAAGAAGTTCAATCCATTTCAAGCAGCCGGTCAGCTCAGACGACAACAGTCAGGGCAGTTTTCAAAGCATATCTCTGTCCACTTATGCAGCCCAATCTGTAGAGCCAAAGGTTGAAGACATTGAGACTTCCATTATGGACGTCCAAGGTTTCCAGGCTGCTGTGGTAAAAGCAGAGTCTTCACCAGAGGCGTCCACAGACCCTCCGGTTCCTCTCTCCGATAGACAGAGAAGGAAAAATTGCAAAGATGACCAATCGACAGCAGATTCTCCACTTCCCCGCCCCGAAGAATGGAGAGTTCCCGGCTCTTTCTGAGACCTTTTCTGGTCTGGCTGTCCTCAAGCAGCTTCTGCAGAAGAAGCAGCAGGGACAAGCCCTTCCTTTACAAGCTGTTGGTGCAGACACTCGCTCTGCTGCAGCAGCTCAGGTTGCAGCACTGCTGGACTCCTCGACTAAACCGCTCAAATCCAAAAGGACCCCATCTGCCACGTCAAGGAAACCCAAGACCCCCAGATCCACTACTTCCAAGGAAAAAAGCCAAGAATCAAGAAAAGCAAGACGAGCTGTACGCAACAAAACCTGTTGGTGAAGCAGGAGGAGAGCATGCTAGATGACAGCCCAATCTTCCTCTCTGATCCAGGTCTGGACAGTTGTACCTTCATAGAGGACAGTTTGTCACCGGAGCTCCCACACAACTATAACTTTGACATTAATACCATGGACCATAGTGAGTTCTCCAGCCCGTACTCTGGCAGCCAGTTTGTCCTGACGGATAAACATTTACCACTGAAGTTCCTGAGCGACGTCTCCCAGGAAACCATCGCCGCTCAAGCAACGGGTTTTGAGAAGAGACTCGATCGGCTCTTTGGGTCTGGGGAGGAGCACCAGAAGTGTACCATCTTACACAAACGAAGACCAGTCAGTCCTGATCTCTTTGATAGGACAGAGAATGGAGAGTCTGTTATGTTCTTTGACTCTGAGAAAATCAAATGTCGGGACTGGGACTTCTCTTTAGGAAATGGCCACGCCCTCAGTCCCTTTCAAGACTTTCACTGTGAGAGGAAAGAGCTGCTTCTTTCAACTTTTGACTCAGTCCTACCATTGCCTTTAAGTTCTACGTCCTCCACTGACCACGAGGGTTCACCCACAGCTGAGCCTCTGGAGGGCATTGACGTGCTCACATCGACTACGCCCAGTAGTTCACCCCGCTCCGTCAGCTCTTTGTTTCAGGTGAGGGCCAATCAGCTGCAGCGCAGCTCTGGGGGCGGAGCCCACATCCTCAAGCCACTCATGTCTCCTCCAAGCCGGGAGGAGATCCTCAGCACTCTGCCCGATCTGGAGATGTCAGAGGCCATCTTCCAGGATCCCTTCTGCAGTGACCCCGCTGATGCTCCTGGAAGGCCAATGTATGATTTTCTTACCCAATGTACAGTAATAATTACATCACACATCTCAGTCCTGTGTGGATGATGTTCCAGGTTTAGGTGCATTTTACAAAATGATCACTGACAAACTGCTACGTTGCTCCTGTGCTGGATTTCTGCTTCAGGAGTTTGTTTTTGTCCTTCAATTTTAGGCTGATTTCAGTTTTTCTGAGTTAATGCAGGACTTCACATCACATTCGCACACAGTCATTAATACGGGACATCACATTGCTGTCGCACACAGAGTTGATACAGGATGTTGCATCACAGTCAGACACAGTCAGAGTTAATACAGGATGTTGCATCACAGTCAGACATGGTCAGAGTTAATACAGGATGTTACATCACGGTCAGACACTGTCAGAGTTAATACAAGATCTTCTTTTGCAAGTTTAATGTGAGATTGATTTGATCCTCCCTCATGTTCTGCAGGGAAGTCGGCGGCCGTAAACTGACCGTGGGCACCAACTTGCCTGAGGAGCTCGTGGAGTTCAGTGGAGAGCTGTCTTTGGAGGGCCTCCATTTCTGGAAGACTGTCTTTTCAGCCATGTCGCACTCCCCCACCACGATTACCTCATCTTCTCATGACCAAGCAGCTGAGACGTCAGCAGCGGCACAGAAGCAAGCAGATCTTGACTCGTCCTCAGCGGGAGACAAGAAGGTCACCCTGCTGCCCTGCAGGATCCCACCGAGCAGAGAGCGTGTGCAGCTGTGGCTGGAAGCTAAGAAACAGTACGAAAGTCTGCAAAAAGCGAAGCGGCTCGCCGGCCTGCAGAGGCGGGTCGGGGTCGGGCCGGATGAGGAAAGAGCTGAGCAGCCAGATGTTCCCAGGTGTCTGGCAGTGAACATCAAACTGTTGTGAAGAGTCTTTAACATCAGCTCAAACGAGACGCAAACACAACTTGTCTTTAAAAATGTCTCCCACCACGCTGACAGACTCTCAGAGCCCGTCTCCAGATTTGAGTTTGCTGTCAGACATAAGTGCTCTTGAGCAGGAGGAAGCCAATGAGGATGATAAATCCAGTTCTCCGGAGTCTCAGGAGCTGCCTCCATGGCAGCAGCCCTGTCAGTGCAGTCCCTCAGGGCCGCTCAGGCAAACTGGAGACTCTCCGGAACCGCAGTCTCCAAGGCTGTGTGACTCCACGGAGAGGTTAGGAGGAAATGTTAGCCCCTCGCCGCTTCGCGTCATTCATACAGCCGAAGGAAGGAGGAGTCCCGTCCTGCTTCACAGCAGCCCCTTCCTAACGGAATGGCAGAGAGGCGAGAATGATCCAGTGTGCAGTACGCCCGTATCCAAGGGTAAGAAACCATCTGGACCCTCACACATGAGTCTGTTTGTCAGGAAGTACTGTGAGCTCCTCTTACAAACTGCTTCGGTTTTACTTCAGGACTTTGTGATTTTAAATTACCTCATTGGCCTGAATGTAAGATGGTCCCGATTATACAGTGACATCAGCCACCTCCCCATTCTGGAAGATGTAGTTTTTGGACAAGAAAATGATTTTATTTTTAAATACTGCAAGTAAAAGCACATTGTGAGAGAAAATAAAACAAAGCAATAAATGGCACAAACTCGCCAACAAGTAAATCCAGATCAGAAAACAAACACGAAGTTCAATAAGATTTTACTTTTGAACTGTTCATGCATCAGAGATGCTAGATGTCTTTACTATCGAAGAAGATCCGCAGTTGCATATTGAAATTGTAAATAAAACAATAATAATAATGCTAAATGTTTTTGTGTTTCAGGATCAGTTTTGGCCCTCTTGCTTGTTTTGTTTGTTTTTGCTCTGCATTAAGCATTTTTTGACAGATCCGCAACATATAGGCCAGAATGTGTTTTTTTATTATTATTATTAGTTCTCTGAGATTCTGAATAAATAATTTGCCGTTCTTGTAAAAAAGTTGCATCCAGTTATTTTTAGGAGCTTTAAGAAGTTTCTCAGCTCCTGTTTTTTCTTCCGGTTCCGTCTGCGCCAGATGATCCTGTTTCTCAGAGACTCCAGCAGAGGAGGAGGAGTCAGGCGGAGCCTCTCAGAAGAGCCTTACTGACGACGCAGATGAAGGTCAGACACAAAGGTCACCCTGTAACAGAAAACATTCAGAAAATCTTTGACAGCTTTGACTGTTGATTTTGCTTCATTTTAGTTATCGATTTAACAAGAAAAAGTTTGTTTGTTTGTTTTTTGCCATTGTTTGTTTTTCCCCTCTTCCATTGTGTTTTTTTTTTTCCCCGAGTGCATTTTCCTCATGTGACGTCATAACTTGACTTGGCTAATATCAGTTTTTTGTTGATCCCGTGAGAATTCGTGTTTTCTTTCACTTCAGTAGTTTATTCCACCTCCCTGGGAAGCCCCGCCCCCCAGTTTGGTCATCGATTTCATGACTTAATGTGATGAGTTTGGAAGTTTTCTCTCTTTTAGAAATTGTAGATTTTTAAAATTTTAGAAATATGGCAAAGATGGATCCACTCAGAACCACCAGAGTCTCCACCCTCATGTACTGGGTGTGTGTGTTTTTTATTTTTTTTTATTTTTATTTTTTTATTTTTTATAATTCCACCACCACGGGTTTCTTCAGGCGTCTTACCTGCTAACTGATGTAGTAGTTCACAGACGCGTCTGCTCCATCTGAGCTGAGGTCTGGTCTATCCTGTTTGGAGGATCTACCACTGGGTGGCAGTGTAGAGCTGAGTCTAACTATGGCCACGCCTCTATCTTTGTGTCATGACTGGAATCACTGCCTCCTTGTTTCGTTATGTGAACCGCGCCATTTTCTTCTGTCGTTACCTCACTGATTGCGACGTTTTGGTTTCCACAGAACCAGTTTGCTGCTTTGAACGTGCCAAAGAAAGACTTCTCCCAGATCGAAGGTCCCAGCATCTGCAACTCGTATGGCTTCAAACTCAGCATTCAGAACCTGCAGGATGCCAAAGCTCTGCACGAGGTAAACGCTCGCATCCGGTGCAGTCACAGATACAGACGGCATGTTTAAACTGGAGGGAAAAAAAGCTATAAAGTCAAGGCGTCCAGTGTTGATAGAGGATCTGTCGTTTCTGTGTGCGTACGCGCACAGTAAATGGAAGATGGACTGTATTTCTTATCTGCATTTCCATCCAATGCTCAGAGCACTTTACATTGATGCCTCACATTCATCCATTCACATACTGATGTCAGTATGCTGCTAATTAAGGCAGGAAGCAACTCGCTCAAGGGACCTTAGTGACATGACTGTCTGATTGGGATTCGAACAGAGGAGTCTTTGGTCACAGGCCCGTCTCTAACATCTCAAACATCACCTTTCCGTTGGGACAGAAACCACAGAGACTGAGAAGACTCGGGGGGTTAGGGTTTTTATCAAGTCTGGGAGCATCCACAGTACCATGGAACCACCTCGGGTCCTGGATGGAGAAGATGAAGCATGATCTCATCTGATGACTGATTTTATTCAATGGAGGTTGACCTTGTGTGTGACCTTTAGAGATGACTTTTTTCTTCTGGCTTTCACAGAATATGAGACACGTTAATTATAAAAGTTTTCAGCCACACGGGATCTTTGTAAAGTTGCTTTGTTATGAGTTTTTTTTTTTTCTTTTGTTGTTGTTGATTTCTGTGCTGAATAAACTCATTCATTCATTCAAAAGCTTCACTTTATTTTTAGTCAAAGGTAGTAACCACAAACAAAAACTGAGTTCCGGCTTCATGTTGATGTTCTTCATGCTTCTTCTCCAGGTTCAGTACCTGACGTTGATGGGCATGGAGCTCCACGCACGGGCCCGACGGGACCTCGAGCCCGACCCTGAATTTGACCCCATATGTGCCTTATTCTACTGCCTCAGCTCTGACGCACCCCTGAAAAACTCGGACAGCGCGCAGCTGACAGGTGCCATCGTGGTCGACCAACGCCACCAAAACAGCGGCCGAGATGACCAAGGTACCCAACTTTTGAAAAAAGAGAGGTGAAGAAAATATACCAACACTAAGAAGTCATAAATAAATAAAACTGACTCACAGGTCGCCGAGCAACAGCGCCCCTGCTGGTCAGGTCGGGCGTTTCTGGGCTGAAGGTGACGTACGCGTCGGACGAGAAGCTGCTGTTTCAGGAGCTGGTTAACGTCATCCAGAGGTGCGAGCCAGACAACAAATAGAAATGACCCCATTTCACGGTTAGACATCTTTAAAAACATGACCTGCTGCTGTTGCAGGTTCGACCCGGACATCCTGCTGGGATACGAGGTGCAGATGCACTCCTGGGGCTACCTCCTGCAGCGCGCCGCCGCACTCGGAGTCGACCTGTGCCAGCAGCTGTCACGTGTGCCAGGTAGAGCCGCAGAAAACTGCGACCTCTGTGAACTAGTCTGTGTGTAGGGGGTGTGGTTTAAGTGATTGGCGTGTGCTCTGTAATTGGCTGTCCGCCCCTCAGGTGACTCCAAAGAGAACCGCTTCAGCGCAGACAGAGACGAATATGGAGCCGACACCATGACTGAGATTCACATCATCGGACGCATCACCCTCAACCTGTGGCGGGTGATGAAGACCGAAGTAGGTGGCCTCAGCCCTGACTCCTCCCACTCCGCGCTCTGACGGCCTGCTGTATCTTTCGTTAAATTATTCGTGTTTTTCCACAGGTCACGTTGAACAACTACACTTTTGAGAACGTGGCCTTCCATGTGCTCCATCAGCGCTTCCCGCTTTTCACCCCCCGCATGCTGTCTGACTGGTTCGATCACAACAGCGACCTCTACAGGTTTGTGCTTTTGATTGATGTAAGTTTACAAAGTAAGCGTTCTGTTCCGTGGCACTGGGATGTGGGTGTGGTTTGTGTGTTAAAGTTAAATGTTAATATGAAGTAAAGTCTCAACAGAGAACTCCCAAAATTTTACTTATGTATTTATGTTAGCAAGTACGTATGTAAATATGTAACATTTACATATGTAAATATGTATTTTTAAGCACATTATAAATCCTTATGCTCACAGTGGAGGTGCTGATGTCATGCTAACATTAAGTTAGCGCCTTGACGTGGGAAATAGTTCCATCCCAGCACTGAGCCAGATAAGGAAACAGTGCTGCAACACAATCAGGACATTTAACAATTAACTGCAACCAGATTAAATATAAATAATTTAGAAGGAGCTTGGAACAGTTTTCTCAGGATTTTCTCAAAGAAAAGACGAATGATCCAACAGATGACCAACTAAAACAGTTAACTGTTGTTATTTGGGAGATTTTATGTTCTTCATTAATTTATCTGAATGTTTGTAATAAGAGAAGCAGAATGTTGCCCTGCAGGGCTCCAGACCCAGCGGCTGGGTTCTGTAATCGTCATGTCGGCGCGTGTTTCAGGTGGAAGGTGGTCGACCACTACGTCATGCGTGTGCATGGAACCATGCAGCTGCTGCAGCAGCATGACATCATCGGTCGCACCAGCGAACTGGCCAGACTGTTCGGGATTCAGTTCCTCCACGTTCTGACCCGAGGTTCTCAGGTACCAACTGTTTTAGGAAACAGAAGCAGGTCATGTTTAGTCCTTTAAGTCATCAGGCTCCTCCTCTCTGTGTCCTCACAGTACCGCGTAGAGTCCATGATGCTGCGAGTGGCCAAGCCGATGAACTACATCCCCGTCACGCCCAGCGTCCAGCAGCGTGCCCAGCAGAGGGCGCCGCAGTGCATCCCGCTGGTGATGGAACCTGAGTCGCGCTTCTACAGCAACTCTGTGGTGGTGCTGGACTTCCAGTCGCTCTATCCCTCCATCGTCATCGCCTACAACTACTGCTTCTCCACCTGCCTCGGCCACGTGGACAGCCTGGGAACGTAAGCGTGCCGCCCGCGCAGCGCGCCGCACAGGGCACGCGCGCGCTCTGTCCCACACAGGCTCCTCTTACACCTCGTTATTTATGATGGAAGGGAGGTGCTGACGGCTGCGCCTGGAGATCAATCAATCAATCAATTTTTTTATATAGCGCCAAATCACAACAAACAGTTGCCCCAAGGCGCCTTATATTGTAAGGCAAGGCCATACAATAATTATGTAAAACCCCAACTGTCAAAACGACCCCCTGTGAGCAAGCACTTGGCTACAGTGGGAAGGAAAAACTCCCTTTTAACAGGAAGAAACCTCCAGCAGAACCAGGCTCAGGGAGGGGCAGTCTTCTGCTGGGACTGGTTGGGGCTGAGGGAGAGAACCAGGAAAAAGACATGCTGTGGAGGGGAGCAGAGATCGATCACTAATGATTAAATGCAGAGTGGTGCATACAGAGCAAAAAGAGAAAGAAACAGTGCATCATGGGAACCCCCCAGCAGTCTAAAGCCTGGTTTACACGACAGGATTTTAAAATTATCTTTAGGTTTCCAAAACCTGAGAGACCACACACGTGAAGATAAAAAATCATGGATCTAACAGGTTTGGTCGTACAGTGTGTGGTGTTCAGTCACACGGTAAGGACACCACCACCACACACGAACAGATTTCACACACGAACATTTACAGTTCAGACAGGAAATCTCGCAAAATCTCTCGAGATTAAACGTGACTTCAGAGTAAACAAATGGAGGTACTGTGTGGACTATTTACAAAAGAGGGAAAAATGATACAAAAAGAAAAAGAAAAGGTGATCTTTAAAGGGGTGGAGACAGCGCGACCACCGGACTTTCTGGTAAGTCAGAACAGCTGTTTTGATTTTATTTTCCGTTCCGTACGTTCGTCACCTCGCTTTCTGATTGGCTGCACGTCAAATTCAGCAGGCTGCGTGCTCGTTTTGGTCGGAGGACACAACACACGCTGCGATATCAGGCCAAAAAAAATCCAACATGTTGAATATCCCCGATTTGCGATCAGAGCGCTCCTGATGTCCTTCCGAGCAGATCAGAGCGCTCTTAACACACAACACATGGAAGGAATATCTGATAAGATTATCTTTAGCGTCATCACAATTGTCGGGGCGTTCTTAAGATTGTCGGAAGGGGAAGATCGGGTCCGATATCGGCCTAATTATCCTGCTGTGTGAACCCAGCCTAAGTCTATAGCAGCATAACTAAGGGATGGTTCAGGGTCACCTGATCCAGCCCTAACTATAAGCTTTAGCAAAAAGGAAAGTTTTAAGCCTAATCTTAAAAGTAGAGAGGGTGTCTGTCTCCCTGATCTGAATTGGGAGCTGGTTCCACAGGAGAGGAGCCTGAAAGCTGAAGGCTCTGCCTCCCATTCTACTCTTACAAACCCTAGGAACTACAAGTAAGCCTGCAGTCTGACAGTGAAGCGCTCTATTGGGGTGATATGGTACTATGAGGTCCCTAAGATAAGATGGGACCTGATTATTCAAAACCTTATAAGTAAGAAGAAGAATTTTAAATTCTATTCTAGAATTAACAGGAAGCCAATGAAGAGAGGCCAATATGGGTGAGATATGCTCTCTCCTTCTAGTCCCTGTCAGTACTCTAGCTGCAGCATTTTGAATTAACTGAAGGCTTTTTAGGGAACTTTTAGGACAACCTGATAATAATGAATTACAACAGTCCAGCCTAGAGGAAATAAATGCATGAATTAGTTTTTCAGCATCACTCTGAGACAAGACCTTTCTGATTTTAGAGATATTGCGTAAATGCAAAAAAGCAGTCCTACATATTTGTTTAATATGCGCTTTGAATGACATATCCTGATCAAAAATGACTCCAAGATTTCTCACAGTATTACTAGAGGTCAGGGTAATGCCATCCAGAGTAAGGATCTGGTTAGACACCATGTTTCTAAGATTTGTGGGGCCAAGTACAATAACTTCAGTTTTATCTGAGTTTAAAAGCAGGAAATTAGAGGTCATCCATGTCTTTATGTCTGTAAGGCAATCCTGCAGTTTAGCTAATTGGTGTGTGTCCTCTGGCTTCATGGATAGATAAAGCTGGGTATCATCTGTGTTGTGAAAGTGTAGGAACACGGACCCACAACAGGGGGCGTAAAAGAACGGGCAATGGATAAGCCAAACAGTAACAATTTAATGTTGTAAATTGTGCACAACGGAATACAGACAACAATCAGTTTGGGACTACAGTCAGTTACACGTTGGGTGACGTGTGGGCAGGCTTGAGGATAGGAGACGCCCGTCCAGAACCGAGCCGGATCCCACACGGCCCTCACCGCCAACGGACCTGAAGAACACCGGAGCCGCCAAGTCCTGGGTCCCCAGGTGGTCACCGTCTTCAGCTGTCAGACCTGGTACTGCTGGCAGAGAACAGAAACAGCACAGGTGAGTGTGAGTATGCACACTCAGTAATCCCACAATCTGTGTTCAGTAAGGAGGGAGCACCTTCACCTCCAATCTCACACTCGTGCAGCTCCTGTCTAACCACTTATCTGGTTGGGGTGTGAAGCGAAGCCGTCGCTGATCACACCAAACGCCAATCCCACAGATAAGGCAATCACCACAGGAAAACGGCTGCAAAAGAAGTTCAGATTATTACACAAGGTTTTGTTCAGCAGAGAAAATTACCTCCAAGGTAGCTGATTTCTCGGCGAGGAGGTGGAGTTGCAGTCCGGCCTTTATGGTGATGGTGATGAGTTGACTGAGTGACAGCTGGTGCTGATGATGAGTGACAGCTGTCACTCCCAGTGGCTCCGGCGCCCTCTCGTGCTTGAAGCCCGCACTCCAAGCATGGCACCATCTGGTGGTGGTGGGCCAGCAGTACCTCCTCTTCAGCGGCCCACAAAACAGGACCCCCCCCCTAAGGGAAGCATGTATAAAGTGAATAAAATTGGTCCTAGCACAGAACCTTGTAGAACTCCATAATTAACCTTAGTCTGTGAAGAAGATTCCCCATTTACCTGAACAAATTGTAATCTATTAGATAAATATGATTCAAACCACCACAGCGCAGTGCCTTTAATACCTATGGCATGCTCTAATCTCTGTAATAAAATTTTATGGTCAATAGTATCAAAAGCAGCACTGAGGTCTAACAGAACAAGCACAGAGATGAGTCCATTGTCTGAGGCCATAAGAAGATCATTTGTAACCTTCACTAATGCTGTTTCTGTACTATGATGAATTCTAAAACCTGACTGAAACTCTTCAAATAGACCATTCCTCTGCAGATGATCAGTTAGCTGTTTTACAACTACCCTTTCAAGAATTTTTGAGAGAAAAGGAAGGTTGGAGATTGGCCTATAATTAGATAGCTGGGTCAAGTGATGGCTTTTTAAGTAATGGTTTAATTACTGCCACCTTAAAAGCCTGTGGTACATAGCCAACTAATAAAGATAGATTGATCATATTTAAGATCGAAGCATTAATTAATGGTAGGGCTTCCTTGAGCAGCCTGGTAGGAATGGGGTCTAATAGACATGTTGATGGTTTGGAGGAAGTAACTAATGAAAATAACTCAGAACAATCGGAGAGAAAGAGTCTAACCAAATACCGGCATCACTGAAAGCAGCCAAAGATAACGATATGTCTTTGGGATGGTTATGAGTAATTTTTTTCCTCTAATAGTTAAAGTTTTATTAGCAGAGAAAGTCATGAAGTCATTACTAGTTAAAGTTAAAGGAATACTCGGCTCAATAGAGCTCTGACTCTTTGTCAGCCTGGCTACAGTGCTGAAAAGAAACCTGGGGTTGTTCTTATTTTCTTCAATTAGTGATGAGTAGTAAGATGTCCTAGCTTTACGGAGGGCTTTTTTATAGAGCAACAGACTCTTTTTCCAGGCTAAGTGAAGATCTTCTAAATTAGTGAGACGCCATTTCCTCTCCATCTTACGGGTTATCTGCTTTAAGCTGCGAGTTTGTGAGTTATACCATGGAGTCAGGCACTTCTGATTTAAGGCTCTCTTTTTCAGAGGAGCTACAGCATCCAAAGTTGTCCTCAATGAGGATATAAAACTATTGACGAGATAATCTATCTCACTTACAGAGTTTAGGAAGCTACTCTGCCCTGTGTTGGTATATGGCATTGGAGAACATAAAGAAGGAATCATATCCTTAAACCTAGTTACAGCGCTTTCTGAAAGACTTCTAGTGTAATGAAACTTATTCCCCACTGCTGGGTAGTCCATCAGAGTAAATGTAAATGTTATTAAGAAATGATCAGACAGAAGGGAGTTTTCAGGGAATACTGTTAAGTCTTCAATTTCCCTACCATAAGTCAGAACAAGATCTAAGATATGATTAAAGTGGTGGGTGGACTCATTTACATTTTGAGCAAAGCCAGTCGAGTCTAATAATAGATTAAATGCAGTGTTGAGGCTGTCATTCTCAGCATCTGTGTGGATGTTAAAATCGCCCACTATAATTATCTTATCTGAGCTAAGCACTAAGTCAGACAAAAGGTCTGAAAATTCACAGAGAAACTCACAGTAACGACCAGGTGGACGATAGATAATAACAAATAAAACTGGTTTTTGGGACTTCCAATTTGGATGGACAAGACTAAGAGTCAAGCTTTCAAATGAATTAAAGCTCTGTCTGGGTTTTGGATTAATTAATAAACTGGAATGGAAGATTGCTGCTAATCCTCCGCCCCGGCCCGTGCTACGAGCATTCTGACAGTTAGTGTGACTCGGGGGTGTTGACTCATTTAAACTAACATATTCATCCTGCTGTAACCAGGTTTCTGTAAGGCAGAATAAATCAATATGTTGATCAATTATTATATCATTTACCAACAGGGACTTAGAAGAGAGAGACCTAATGTTTAATAGACCACATTTAACTGTTTTAGTCTGTGGTGCAGTTGAAGGTGCTATATTATTTTTTCTTTTTGAATTTTTATGCTTAAATAGATTTTTGCTGGTTATTGGTGGTCTGGGAGCAGGAATCTGCTGTTTTTGCTGATCACATCACGTTTTAGAAAACATATTTCTCGTATCAAGCACTGAAGCAGAAGCTGCCGTCTCACTCACCTCTTCAGAGCCACAAACGATGTTACGGCTCTTTGTTCACATTTCCTGAACCTGGTTTAAAAATGAGGCTTTTGAAGCTGCTTTTGTGTGATTAGTGGCATCAAACTCGTGAGTGAAGGAGCAACTCTTGCGTCATCCATCAATATGGAACATGCAGATTGCAAAAAAAAAAAAAAAAAAGTGATTGAGGAAATCTGAGCTCAGATTCAGACGCAGCCCCCAAAATTACCCTAAATCAGTTCTGAAAGTCCATGCAAGAAAAAAATTCTTGGCCGGTGTTATTAAAGAATAAATGCTACTACTAAAAATACACAAAAAATTCAAATGAAAGAGATACCAGAAACCAAGAATGTATGAAATATTGAGCAGCAGTATTTTTGTGATGTGAGCTGTCAATCACTCCAGAAAAAGTAGCAGAGTGGTGTATGTAAACGTCTGACCACAGCTGTACTGAGGACAGTTAGAATGTTTCTGAATCGAGGTCCAGAAGATCCGGACTTCATGGTGACAAACTTTCCTGATTTTTATTACTTTGGACATTTGGGGACATTTTTATTATTTCTCTAAATGAAACTAATAATTAATTTAAATGCATCTCAGATGAATCAGTGCTGAGATGCAGAAAGATTTGAGTTAACGTCACCCTTGAATTGTGGACAAAAAGTATAGAATTTTGAACATTTAAATTTTTTTTTGCTCTTTAAATCACCTTCAAACAAAAGCATAAAATTATGTTACACTTTGAGAAGCTGCAGCTTTAAAACAGGCCACAAATTATTTTATTTTTAAGAATTCTGTTTGGACATGTTTGTTTGTGTTTCTTTCAGATGTGATGAGTTTAAGTTCGGCTGCACATCGCTGCGAGTTCCTCCAGAGCTCCTCTACCAGCTCCGGAACTACATCTCCATCTCACCAAACGGCATCGCCTTTGTTAAGGTACGACGCCCGCTCACCCGCCGCTGTCAACGCGATCCCCAACGCTCTCGTCCTCCTGGAAAAACTGACGGGAAAACAGTCTGTCGACTATCTTACCTGAAACTAACGTCGTCACAGCATGCCAGGCGTGCAGAACACAGCTTTCACGAAAACGCACACTGAATTCAGGCACTGCACGGCGGGACGGCTCAGACCATATTTTAGAGCTTTACTAACATGAAATTCCAAGATAAATTCAAATTTATTAATTTATATAACACCAGATCGTGAGGAGGTCACGTCACGGCGCTTCACAAACATCATTTTAAAAAGTAGAAGAAAATGAATTAAAGATTAAAAACACAAAACACAAAAAAAATTAAAACATAAATAAGGAAAAAGAATAAAAGAAGACACACAAT
This sequence comes from Thalassophryne amazonica, assembly GCF_902500255.1. Classification (NCBI taxonomy): domain Eukaryota; kingdom Metazoa; phylum Chordata; class Actinopteri; order Batrachoidiformes; family Batrachoididae; genus Thalassophryne; species Thalassophryne amazonica. The sequence goes on along the minus strand of NC_047123.1, from coordinate 3,511,978 downwards.
AACATAAAATACTGGAGATAAAAGGAGGAAAAAATGTGTCTTCAGTCTCGACTTAAAAGCCTCCACAGATGTACATGTTTTATGTTTTTCCCCGTGTTGTCTGGTGTCCTGTGCAGGCCTCGGTGCGTAAAGGCGTCCTGCCCGCCATGCTGGAAGAGATCCTGAAAACCCGGATCATGGTGAAACAGTCCATGAAGGCCTACAAGCAGGACAAGTCGCTGATGAAGCTGCTGGACGCGCGGCAGCTTGGCCTCAAGCTCATCGCCAACGTCACCTTTGGCTACACCTCGGCCAACTACTCGGGTCGGATGCCCAGTGTGGAGGTACGTCCGCGCGTCTTTCCCCGTCTGTGCCGGGGCAGCGTGGTTTTCTGGGCGGCAGGCAAACATACCGTTAAGTGTCTACAGTTCGATGTCGCATTCGTGAGCGACATAACTTCAGGTTGTTTAGCCTGATTTTCACCAAACTTGCTACACACAGTGACCCCAAGACACATGCTGGTTTGGGGGTCAAAAGGTCAAGATCACTGAGGTGTAAAAATTTTGTGAGCTCATTAACTTCTTTTTTGAGCAACAAGCTTGGTATGTGTTAGACCCGGTGAGCCCAAGACAACTAAAAGGCCCGAAGCACTGAGCTGTTCTGTGTGAAAGGCTTCTGCAGAAATGTGTCATTTCTCAAAGGTTCGATCCTCAGCGTTTGAGCAGCGCGCTGTGGGTTTGTGTTGTTTTGATTCAGTCCAGTTAATTGATGTTTTTGTTCTCACGGCTCTAAAGCCTCAAACTGAACCCGTCCTCACGCTCGCTGTAGCTTAGCGAGAAACATCTTTAAGCGACTGTGACACTGATTAACGTGTTGCAGCTCACGCAAGACAAAAACTCCACAGGAAGTATTTAACGCAGGCGTTCGGGTCCGGTCCCGCTCTGTCCAGGTTGGAGACAGCATCGTCCACAAGGCCCGAGAGACGCTGGAGAGAGCCATCAAGCTGGTGAATGCCACGGACAAGTGGGGAGCTCGCGTGGTGTACGGAGACACAGACAGGTGAGCGAGGTCACGGGTTTGACTCTCCACAGAATAAATGAACGAACTGACACACAAAGGTTGGTGTTGGTGTGTGTGCGTGCGTGTGTGTGTTGTAGTATGTTTGTTTTGTTGAAGGGAGCCACCAAAGAACAGGCCTTCAAGATTGGCAACGAGATTGCAGAGGCCGTGACCGCGACCAACCCGAAACCGGTCAAACTCAAATTTGAAAAGGTAACACACACACACACACAGACACACATACATACACATACAGCAGTACTTCTCCCCAAAATAAATCCACACGGGGAAACTCTCAGCACTTCACCAGCCTCAGACGTGTCCACAGGAAGTGAAGCGGTCAGCTGACCCGGTTTCTGGAGTTTTGGGGGAGTTGCAGGTCATTGTGTTTTGTTTTTACGACTCTGTGTGTGCGTCCAGGTGTACCTGCCGTGTGTGCTGCAGACAAAGAAGCGTTACGTAGGTTACATGTACGAGAGCCTCGACCAAAAGGAACCAGTGTTTGATGCCAAAGGGATTGAGACCGTGCGCCGTGACGGCTGTCCTGCTGTTTCCAAGGTAACCCCCAGCCGCACTCACTTCAGTGTCGACGACTCATTTAGTAAGAATCTGATCATTCAGTTTGAATCATTTCCTATTCAGTGATAAAATACCTGAAAATAGAAATTTAAAACATTCTAAAAATCTCACTTTTTAAAATTTTTTTAAAATATTTACTGTTTTGTTCTTTTCCTGGGTGGCACGGTGGCTTAGTGGTTTAGCACGAAGTTTGTGTCGATGTAAACTGTTCCGTACTGAGATCATACGTGAACGGTGTCATCAAGGTTTCTGGAGTCACTTGATCAGGATCCATGCAGAAGATATGGTTCAGTGTCTGCCCTCTGGTGGCCAAAAGTAATAATCAGCTTGTCTTGTGGATTTGGGGGCGTGTCTCCTTCTGGTTCTGAGTTTGTGGTTGGGTGTTGCCCTCAGGTTCTGGAGCGTTCCATCAAGCTGCTGTTTGAGACGCGGGACATCAGCCAGGTGAAGCAGTTTGTGCAGCGTCAGTGCCTGAAGGTCCTGGACGGCCGAGCCAGCATGCAGGACCTGACCTTCGCTAAAGAGTACCGCGGCAGCAGCTCATACCGGCCCGGAGCCTGCATCCCAGCGCTGGAGCTCACCAGGTCAGAGGTCATCACATGCAGAACCCACTATCAACGCAACGGCCCTACAGTACCTGTCTGTCGCCTAGCAACAGTGCCAGAGCTGCTGCAGTTCTGCTGATGTTTGTTTTTGTCATGTGACTCCTGCAGACGTATGATGACTTACGACCGCCGCCTGGAGCCGCGTGTTGGCGAGCGCGTGCCCTACGTGATCGTGTACGGGACACCCGGCGTGCCTCTTATCCAGCTGGTGCGCCGTCCCGTGGAGGTGCTTCAGGACGCCAGCCTGCGTCTCAACGCCACATATTACATCAGCAAGCAGATCCTGCCGCCGCTCGCCCGCATGTTCCAGCTGATCGGCGTGGACGTGTTCGGCTGGTACCAGGAGCTGCCGCGGGTGAGATGGCAGGGTCACACACACACACGCAGAATCATTCAGCTGCTGATTGGCTCTTTTACAGGTGGCGTTTAAAGTTTTTAAGTTTGATGTCAGGAGACAGTGGCGACTTTGTGAAGGAATGCCGAGTGATAAATGTGCTTTCTAGAACAAAGAAAACGTCTCGTCTGCTTCCTGCTGCAGTGTGGCGCACACACACCCTCTGCTGGTAGAACACAGTCATACATCTGATTGAGCCAAAGTTTATGAACCAAGTTTATTCCTTTTTTTTTTTTTTTTTTTTACACATATAACGCTGTTTTTTGGTTTGGAGGCAAACAAATTTGTCAGTTAGTTTTTGGTTGTCTCTCACACACACACACACACACCTACCTTCACAGCACTTTGTTATAGTTTCTAAATATTGAATTAAAGCGGTGATTTGTATTTTTCTGTTTTGTAACGTTTCTTCTGAATCTAATGGAAAAAAAGTGTCTGTTCCTGACTTGGCCCCGCCCTCTTCTTCTCTGCGTTCAGGTCCAGAAGGTGTCCTGCGCTGCCGTCCCGGGCAGAGAGGACGTGGGGCGGAAGGGAACCATTTCACAGTACTTCACCACACTGCACTGCCCCGTGTGCGACGAGTTGACCCAGCTGGGCGTCTGCACGCGCTGCCGCGCCGACCCTCAGCGCGTCACCGTCACACTGCAGCAGGACATCCGTCAGTCGGAGAGTCAGCGGGAGCAGCTGCTGAAGGTGAGCAGCAACATCGCACCGTAACCACGGTTACTAGTACCAGTTAATTAATTTGAAAGGGACTACGTGCAGTTAAAACATAAATGAAACCATTTGATGCACCAGCGTTAGCCTCTGACTTTTATTTGGAAAAATTAAATTTATATTTGAGAAAAAAAAAAAATCTTACCTTCACTGGTTTCTTGTCTGACTAAATGAGTCAGCTTGAATTTAAAACATCTGTGAGACCTGTGAAGAACCTTTAGACGTGCAGCTGTGACAGATTCGTGCTGCAGCTGATTTTTTTTTCATTGATTAATCCATTTATTCATTTATTTTGTTTCATTAGTTACATTGTTCTGCCCATAAAATGTTTCAGGACTCAGTCATTTTCTGCCACTGCTCCGGTTCCCAGCGGCAGCAGACAGAGCAGCTCATCCCACACTTCCCTGTCCTCAGCCAAATCCTGTAACTCTTCTGTGATTCTTGAAGTTACAGAACATAAAATCACTTTCAAATGTGTGTTTGATGTGGGAGGAAGCTGGTGCACCTGGAGGGAACACACACAAACACGAGGAAAACATCAATCCCACGACCTTCTGGCTGTGAGGCAACAGTGCTAACCACTGAACCACCGTGCTGCATCAGAGTCGGACAATAAAAAAAACAAAAAACAAAAACCATGCCTCAAAACAATGACTTGAAAAATGGTTGTTAAATAATTACCGTATTTTCTGGACTATAAGTCGCACTTTTTTACATGTTTTGGCAGGGGGTGCGACCTATACTCCAGAGCGACTTATAAATGAAAATATACCGGTAGATTCTCAATTAATTTACCGTAATAAAACAATTTTACGTGACATGTTTTATGTTTTAAAATGGCCGGAAATGCAATGCATCATGGGCACTGTAGTATGGCAGCCGTCCTATAGGTCACGCTGGTCGCGATAACCAATCAGAGAACAGAACATTGGACGCGTATTCCTCACTTCACCCAGACAATGATTGTGAAACAGCGTGTGAAGCAGACGAACACGGTGCTTATTCCGGGAGGGCTAACAAAACAACTTCAACCCTTGAATATCAGTGTGAGCAGAGTTGATGCTCAGAGCTGTGTGGGAGCACTGGGTGAGCGACGGCGGAGGATTAGCATCTGCACTTGAAAGGAGCTGGCTTCGACACCACAGGGAGGTCATGAGCTGCGCAGGTAGGTGCTGCATGGTTCGGCTCGCAATGTGGTCCGCAAAATGCAAACATATCCATAGGTAAAATGCAGCTCACGAGAGGGCGCTCAAGGCTTGTGTGACTGTTCCTGCGACTTCTGACTACCATAGAAAAATTAAAATTTCAACATTACTGATAAGACAATGGAGAAGGCCAGAAAAAAATGCCACCAAAAAGAAAAGCATACTCTGCAGATTACAAGTTGCGACTGGTGAAATATGCATCCGAAAACAGTAATCGAGCAGCAGAGAGAGAGTTTGGAGTGAGTGAGAAACTTGTGAGGGACTGGAGGAAAGCGGAGGTTACTCTAACCACCATGAAAAAAACAAAAAAAAAGCTAATCGCGGGCTAAAACCTAGAGGAGCGAGTCCGCACATGGGTGCTTGAACAATGTGCAGATATTATCATCATAATATAATATTATCATCTGAACTTTCATGTTAAGTTAACATACCTGTATGTCCATGCGACTTATACTCCAGTGCGACTTATCTATGGTTTATTTTTCTTTATAATGGATAAAGTGGCTGGTGCGACTTATACTCCGGTGCGACTTATAGTCCGGAAAATACGGTAATCTCATTATTGAATTTCTCTTGCTTGCCTCTACTGGTGGTTGGCTCTCACTGCGGTATTGTATCACTTCCTGTTCCGGAGCACAGCGGTGTTTTTCTTATCTGTTAGCTGTTTAATCTGCACAGTTAGATTGATCTACTTATCTAGATTACGATTTGTTTCCCAGTGTAATCTTCACGTGCCTTAACTAAAGCACTCCCTCTGCTGAATCACCTCTAAATTATTTACACATTATTCACTTTGCGTGTTTTTAGGAATCCGCTAGCTTAGCGCAGCTACTAGCTCTTAGCCGATTTAGCATGGCGGCTTCTCCTGTCTCTCCCGCACTTTTCTGCTCTGGGTGTGAAATGTTTAGTTATTCCTCGGCCTCCTTTAGCAGTAACGGTACTTGTAATAAGTGTAGCTTATTCGTAGCTTTGGAGGCCAGGCTGGGCGAATTGGAGACTCGGCTCCGCACCGTGGAAAATTCTACAGCTAGCCAGGCCCCTGTAGTCGGTGCGGACCAAGGTAGCTTAACAGCCGTTAGTTTGCCTCTGGCAGATCCCGAGCAGCCGAGAAAGCAGGCCGACTGGGAGACTGTGAGGAGGAAGCGTAGCCCTAAACAGAAGCCCCGTGTACACCGCCAACCTGTTCACATTTCTAACCGTTTTTCCCCACTCGACGACACACCCGCCGAGGATCAAACTCTGGTTATTGGCGACTCTGTTTTGAGAAATGTGAAGTTAGCGACACCAGCAACCATAGTCAATTGTCTTCCGGGGGCCAGAGCAGGCGACATTGAAGGAAATTTGAAACTGCTGGCTAAGGCTAAGCGTAAATTTGGTAAGATTGTAATTCACGTCGGCAGTAATGACACCCGGTTACGCCAATCGGAGGTCACTAAAATTAACATTAAATCGGTGTGTAACTTTGCAAAAACAATGTCGGACTCTGTAGTTTTCTCTGGGCCCCTCCCCAATCGGACCGGGAGTGACATGTTTAGCCGCATGTTCTCCTTGAATTGCTGGCTGTCTGAGTGGTGTCCAAAAAATGAGGTGGGCTTCATAGATAATTGGCAAAGCTTCTGGGGAAAACCTGGTCTTGTTAGGAGAGACGGCATCCATCCCACTTTGGATGGAGCAGCTCTCATTTCTAGAAATCTGGCCAATTTTCTTAAATCCTCCAAACCGTGACTATCCAGGGTTGGGACCAGGAAGCAGAGTTGTAGTCTTACACACCTCTCTGCAGCTTCTCTCCCCCTGCCATCCCCTCATCACCCCATCCCCGTAGAGACGGTGCCTGCTCCCAGACCACCAATAACCAGTAAAAATCTATTTAAGCATAAAAATTCAAAAAGAAAAAATAATATAGCACCTTCAACTGCACCACAGACTAAAACAGTTAAATGTGGTCTATTAAACATTAGGTCTCTCTCTTCCAAGTCCCTGTTAGTAAATGATATAATAATTGATCAACATATTGATTTATTCTGCCTTACAGAAACCTGGTTACAGCAGGATGATTGTTAGTTTAAATGAGTCAACACCCCCGAGTCACACTAACTGTCAGAATGCTCGTAGCACGGGCCGAGGCGGAGGATTAGCAGCAATCTTCCATTCCAGTTTATTAATTAATCCAAAACCCAGACAGAGCTTTAATTCATTTGAAAGCTTGACTCTTAGTCTTGTCCATCCAAATTGGAAGGCCCAAAAACCAGTTTTATTTGTTATTATCTATCGTCCACCTGGTCGTTATTGTGAGTTTCTCTGTGAATTTTCAGACCTTTTGTCTGACTTAGTGCTTAGCTCAGATAAGATAATTATAGTGGGCGATTGAGAATGACAGCCTCAACACTGCATTTAATCTATTATTAGACTCTATTGGCTTTGCTCAAAATGTAAATGAGTCCACCCACCACTTTAATCATATCTTAGATCTTGTTCTGACTTATGGTATGGAAATAGAAGACTTAACAGTATTCCCTGAAAACTCCCTTCTGTCTGATCATTTCTTAATAACATTTACATTTACTCTGATGGACTACCCAGCAGTGGGGAATAAGTTTCATTACACTAGAAGTCTTTCAGAAAGCGCTGTAACTAGGTTTAAGGATATGATTCCTTCTTTATGTTCTCTAATGCCATATACCAACACAGGGCAGAGTAGCTACCTAAACTCTGTAAGTGAGATAGAGTATCTCGTCAATAGTTTTACATCCTCATTGAAGACAACTTTGGATGCTGTAGCTCCTCTGAAAAAGAGAGCTTTAAATCAGAAGTGCCTGACTCCGTGGTATAACTCGTAGCTTAAAGCAGATAACCCGTAAGTTGGAGAGGAAATGGCGTCACTAATTTAGAAGATCTTCACTGAGCCTGGAAAAAGAGTCTGTTGCTCTATAAAAAAGCCCTCCGTAAAGCTAGGACATCTTACTACTCATCACTAATTGAAGAAAATAAGAACAACCCCAGGTTTCTTTTCAGCACTGTAGCCAGGCTGACAAAGAGTCAGAGCTCTATTGAGCTGAGTATTCCATTAACTTTAACTAGTAATGACTTCATGACTTTCTTTGCTAAAAAAAATTTTAACTATTAGAGAAAAAATTACTCATAACCATCCCAAAGACGTATCGTTATCTTTGGCTGCTTTCAGTGATGCCGGTATTTGGTTAGACTCTTTCTCTCCGATTGTTCTGAGTTATTTTCATTAGTTACTTCATCCAAACCATCAACATGTTTATTAGACCCCATTCCTACCAGACTGCTCAAGGAAGCCCTACCATTATTTAATGCTTCGATCTTAAATATGATCAATCTATCTTTGTTAGTTGGCTATGTACCACAGGCTTTTAAGGTGGCAGTAATTAAACCATTACTTAAAAAGCCATCACTTGACCCAGCTATCTTAGCTAATTATAGGCCAATCTCCAACCTTTCTTTTCTCTCCAAAATTCTTGAAAGGGTAGTTGTAAAACAGCTAACTGATCATCTGCAGAGGAATGGTCTATTTGAAGAGTTTCAGTCAGGTTTTAGAATTCATCATAGTACAGAAACAGCATTAGTGAAGGTTACAAATGATCTTCTTATGGCCTCGGACAGTGGACTCATCTCTGTGCTTGTTCTGTTAGACCTCAGTGCTGCTTTTGATACTGTTGACCATAAAATTTTATTACAGAGATTAGAGCATGCCATAGGTATTAAAGGCACTGCGCTGCGGTGGTTTGAATCATATTTATCTAATAGATTACAATTTGTTCATGTAAATGGGGAATCTTCTTCACAGACTAAAGTTAATTATGGAGTTCCACAAGGTTCTGTGCTAGGACCAATTTTATTCACTTTATACATGCTTCCCTTAGGCAGTATTATTAGACGGCATTGCTTAAATTTTCATTGTTACGCAGATGATACCCAGCTTTATCTATCCATGAAGCCAGAGGACACACACCAATTAGCTAAACTGCAGGATTGCCTTACAGACATAAAGACATGGATGACCTCTAATTTCCTGCTTTTAAACTCAGATAAAACTGAAGTTATTGTACTTGGCCCCACAAATCTTAGAAACATGGTGTCTAACCAGATCCTTACTCTGGATGGCATTACCCTGACCTCTAGTAATACTGTGAGAAATCTTGGAGTCATTTTTGATCAGGATATGTCATTCAAAGCGCATATTAAACATGTAGGACTGCTTTTTTGCATTTACGCAATATCTCTAAAATTAGAAAGGTCTTGTCTCAGAGTGATGCTGAAAAACTAATTCATGCATTTATTTCCTCTAGGCTGGACTATTGTAATTCATTATTATCAGGTTGTCCTAAAAGTTCCCTAAAAAGCCTTCAGTTAATTCAAAATGCTGCAGCTAGAGTACTGACGGGGACTAGAAGGAGAGAGCATATCTCACCCATATTGGCCTCTCTTCATTGGCTTCCTGTTAATTCTAGAATAGAATTTAAAATTCTTCTTCTTATAAGGTTTTGAATAATCAGGTCCCATCTTATCTTAGGGACCTCGTAGTACCATATCACCCCAATAGAGCGCTTCGCTCTCAGACTGCAGGCTTACTTGTAGTTCCTAGGGTTTGTAAGAGTAGAATGGGAGGCAGAGCCTTCAGCTTTCAGGCTCCTCTCCTGTGGAACCAGCTCCCAATTCAGATCAGGGAGACAGACACCCTCTCTACTTTTAAGATTAGGCTTAAAACTTTCCTTTTTGCTAAAGCTTATATTTAGGGCTGGATCAGGTGACCCTGAACCATCCCTTAGTTATGCTGCTATAGACTTAGACTGCTGGGGGGTTCCCATGATGCACTGTTTCTTTCTCTTTTTGCTCTGTATGCACCACTCTGCATTTAATCATTAGTGATCGATCTCTGCTCCCCTCCACAGCATGTCTTTTTCCTGGTTCTCTCCCTCAGCCCCAACCAGTCCCAGCAGAAGACTGCCCCTCCCTGAGCCTGGTTCTGCTGGAGGTTTCTTCCTGTTAAAAGGGAGTTTTTCCTTCCCACTGTAGCCAAGTGCTTGCTCACAGGGGGTCGTTTTGACCGTTGGGGTTTTACATAATTATTGTATGGCCTTGCCTTACAATATAAGGCGCCTTGGGGCAACTGTTTGTTGTGATTTGGCGCTATATAAAAAAAAAATTGATTGATTGATTATGAAACAGTTCAGTAAACAGTCATCCAGTTAGTTTCGTTCTATATTCACACGTTCACCCAGTTACAAAAATAAAATATAGCTTTAATTATTTGGTTAAAAACTTCAATAATGACAATGAGTGTGTGACCTTTGACCTGGTCTTTTTTTGTTGTTGTTGTTGTCAGATGTGCAGGAGCTGCAGCGGTTTTGCTGAGCGCCAGGTTCCGTGTGCGTCTCTGGACTGTCCTGTTCTCTACAAACTATCCTGGGTCAACCGTCAGCTGGCCCGGGCGCCCTACCTCCGCCAGCTGCTGGAGCAGTTCTGATTGGCTCCCGTGCTTCTCGCTGATTTGGTGCTAATAGCTGTTTTTTTTTTTTTTTCTGTCTCTCTGTTCGTCCGTTCTGTTGGAACTGTTTCCATGGTGCTTTGTTAGAAGTCGGGTTTGTTTTCTTTGTGTCTCGTGTGTTTCTGCGTGTTGACGGGCCACTTTTGGCCGCGTTCTTCCGCAGCAGCTCTGAAGTGAGGAAAAACTACAAACCATTAATTATCTCATTTATAGAAAGAGGTTTTTTTGTAAATAGTTTGTGTACAGTATCCAACTAAAAACTTTGATTAGTATCAGAACAAACTGACCCTGAAAAGCTCGTACCACGACGCACGATGTTTTAGCGTTTGATTGTACAGCGGTCCGTCTGACACTAAACGCTCTGCGGCGCCGCGGCTCCCGGCCGCCAGCTGCACAACCCACTTCAGTTTTTTTTTTAAATCTGGGACTGTTGCAATACTGTGTTTTGATAATTTATGTCAGAGTTATTACACCGTGTGAATGTTTTCTTTGCAAAGACCCATCAGACGCCACAGAGACCCGGACCAGTTCCCGTCCAGCTGCGCGCAGGAAGTGCGCGTTTGTAAAAATGTAAGAAATGAAGGTGTTTTGTTTTTAATGGATATTTCTGTGGGTGGAGGTTTGAGATTGATTATAATAAAAAAGTCAATGAATTAATGTTTCCTTCAGTAATTGTTTTAAATCCAAAAAGAAATCACAGTGATGACAGATGATTGACAAGTGCAGGACACGCCCCCGCCCCCATTCACCTCCCAAAAAAACAAACAATAACCCCCAATTCAAAACATGCTTTCTTTTACAGGACAAACCTTTAAAAAGTCATTTTGGCAGAAAAGAAGACAAACTGGATCAAGTCCACCAGCCTCCATGAGCAAGGCACTGAATTCTTAACCTGTCCTCCTGTTGACCTTTAACCCACTGGGATGTGATGTGTCCAGATCATATTGTCTGTGCCACAGAAAATAAAAAGCTGCACAGATGTGACGCTAGGGGGCGCCAGCGCTCCTTCAGTCTCTTTTCTCCCTGTTGACAGGCAGCAGCAGTGTGCGTTGGGGCGAGTCCGTCTGTCTGTGCGAGGTGACGGCAGGACTTCCTGGGGGAGCCTTGACATCAGGCGGAGACCTCGGCTTCTTGGGCGAATTGATTACACTCGCTGCGTCGTCCATCTCGATGACCTCAAAGTCTGCATCGTTCCACCGATCTGCCTCCTCCTCCTCTTCATTGGCTGCTGAGTCCAGTAACGCCTGGCGGTCTTCAGCGTCAGGATCCGCTCGCCCCCTAGAACGAGGTTTCCTTCCCTGCTCCCCAGGAGGTGTGGTCAACTTGTACATGAGCGGGAAAAGGACCGCAGTGAAAATGGCAGTGCCCAGGGACATGTACATCAGCACGGGGTGATTGTGAACCTTCCCGTGAAGGACGGTGAGAACTGCAGGCAGCACCATCTCCCCCAATGCCGCACCCACAACAAAAATGGCAGCCATGCGGCCCGTCACCGTGGCATACTGCTCCACCCACGAGATGCCACTAGGGAACGTGGTGGCCATGGAGGCGCCGTAGAGGCCGGTGCCAAGCCACAGCGCCACCGTGTGCCAGCTGAAGAGGCAGAGCACCAGCGAGGACACGACAGAACCGATCAGACTCAGGACGATCATGGTGCCCGGGTACATGCAGGTGGCACAGAATATCGCCAAACCCCGGAACGCCGCAAACACTGCCCAGAAGAACGAGTTTAGGCCGGCTGCCTGGTGCTCTTTCATGTGGGCGTAGTCTTTGGCATAGGTGAAGATGAAGGAGCCGTAGGCCACCTCGGCACCCACGTAGGCGAAGTAGAAGAAGAACTGAAGGACAACAAGCAGCGCGTGATACTTGACCACGAGGGGTTTCCCCGATGATGCGCGGGATTTGTCACGTGAGCCGCTGATGCGCATGTAGAGGATGAAGAAGATGAAGGCAGTGAGGAAGAGGAAGCTGCCAATCACAATGTAGGCCCACATGGACTTCAGCGAGCCCGTTCTGCTGTGGATGTAGCGGACGAGTGTGTGGGAGTCACCGGTTTGGGGGGCGTGTGGCTTCATGACAGATGATGTGATGTTTGTGGCGTTAAAATCGGACGCAAACAGCAGCTTGGCGATAATCGGACTGAAAAAGGCGCCCGCTGCAAAACTGAAGTGCAGCGCCTGCATGTGCGGTCCAGACTGCTCGCCCCACGTGTTCAGGACCACCACGTTCCCACCTAAAGGGGGGGAAACCCCAGACAAACACAAAAACATGAAGTCAAATTAGGTTCCTGTTCTCTGGAGTAACAGATTCTAAGAGATACAACTGCATCCAAAAAAAAAAACAAAAAAAAACCTGAATACTGAAACATAAAATACTTTCACTATCTGGGAAAAAAAAATTTCAAAAATATTTACATTTTCACAATATTTTTAGTTTTTACAGTTTTGTTACAGATTTGCACAAAATTTAAGCAGCTATGTCACGGCTGGGTTATTTTTGTTTATTTTATCCTCATAACGTAGCGATAACTGAAATTTCAATATGGCGTCAGATCAATTAGTCCCACTAAATGCCATTTATCCCCCCCCTTCCAATACTGCCATAACGTCGTCTCTTATGACATTTAACAAACTATCCATCTCTTACTTTGTCCACATGGACAACACCGTGTATTTTAATGCCTCCTGTAATTGTGGAAAATGTCTTTCTGTTGCAGATTTATGAAATAATGGTTTTCTAAATAGCCTTTAACAAAAAAAAAAAAAAAAAGCAAAAACACCCACCTTATGGGAGCATAGAAACTTTTTGCAGTATTTTAAGCCCCCCAAAATAAGACTAACTAAAAATAAAGGTAGTTTTTTTTTTTTTTTTTTTACATCAGAGCTTTTAATTTGAAAGTACATGACAGTGAGTTGCTGATGCACTAAACTCATTTCATGGTAACAAGGAGCAGAAGGAAAATTTCCAGGAATCGATGACTTGAAGTTTTATCAGCTCACAGCGCTGCCATCAGGGCAAAGTTCACAAACAGTCTGACAAACATTAACTGCAGTGAAGTTACTGTACAAACCACCGCAGCTCAGCATCAGTCACTTCTGGGTCGCGGCTCAGGCGAGTCTTCAGTCATCCTCAGGTTTTAATCTGGTTACTAAATCCTCCTCTGAGCAACAGAACCATCAACTCCCTCACAATGCAAGTAACGCTCCTCATCCAAGCCACTTTAACTAACCCAGGATCCTCCAGAGAGACCTGGTACCACCAGGCTGATGAAGACTCCAGACTTAATCTGTCTGTATCAGTAACGACAGCACCAGAGTTCAGTGACACCGTTACACCACAGCTTCAACGATCTGTAACATGAGTACTACCCTCATCCCCGCGTGATAAACCCGTTCAGAACCAGGATACAAGCCGACATCTTCCAACCCCTCAGGGAGCTTCTGAAGAGCAACAACAAAGACATCCAATAACTCAAAGACAGTGAACCTTTCATCAAAAAATCAGCCGATGCGTGCCAGCAAAGAACAGAGTTTGAGCCAGAACGCATCCCTGAGGAACTCCAGAACTCAGCGAGATGTCAGAGAATGTCACTGAGTTTCTGTTAATAATTAACATTTTAACGCCTGAAGTCGACCTCTGTAAGTAATCCTGTCTGCCGGGAGCGCAGCCGCCACCTTTACTGGAGATAACCGGAGCGTGCAAAGTACAAACATTTATGCTCACCGTGAGTTAAGCTGCATGCACGTTTCAAACTGATACAACTGAACATGAAGGGACAAATGCCATTTTAACACCGCGAGAAAAACGTTAGAACGTACGACTGATTGTGTTGAAGCTAAATGTGTCCGTGAACTAAAATTGAGACGCCAACAACTTGATCTCTCTCACTGTCTTCTTGTTCATTAGCTCTTTTGAAAAACACTTGAAGCTCCAGGTATAACTGATCCATCACTGATTTTATTTTGAATCTGTAAGTCAAAGCTTAGATTTTAATGCACTTATTTAAATGTTGAAATAGGCTTTCTTTCTGCTGAGTCAACATTAATTTGATGACGTCTTGTGTAAGTATATTTTGTAATTGATTATTTAGACTTATTTGGTGACAGTGATGATCCAGTTACCTGTATCCAGAACGCCCATGGACATCCCGATGCTGGACATGAGCACAGTGAGGAGAACGCTGTTCTCACAGAACGGGACTGCACACATTCCAAATGCTGTGACCATCAGAGAAAGACCTGGAACCAAGAAATCAAACCACAAATAAAGCTGGCGGCGGGGGTGCAGTTAAATCAGCACAGACACCTTAGTGCTTAGTTTTATTTTAACAGCATTAGAACAAAGATCAGATTTTGTGTTTTATTGAAAATATTTTTTAAAACTCGTGGCTTTGTCTTCAAACACAAGCTTGAAGGCAATCCTCATTTTGTGTCGGTGCAATTGTGATTAAAAAAATAAATCTCACACACACACAAATATACGTATACAGTTGTATGCAAATGTTTGGGCCCCCCTGATGATTTCCATGATTTTTATTTATAAATCATTGGTTGTCTGGATCAGAAATTTCAGTTAAATACGAGGTCTGTTAGAAAAGTAACCAACCTTTTTATTTTTTCAAAAACCATATGGATTTGAATCACGTGTGATTGCATCAGACAAGCTTGAACCTTCGTGCGCATGCGTGAATTTTTTCACGCCTGTCAGTTGCGTCATTTGCCTGTGAGCAGGCTTTGAGTGAGGTGTGGTCCACCCCTCTCGTTTTTTTTTTATTGCAAATAAATGAATGATTTGGAGCTTTGCTGCATCAATTTTTTTCCAGAAACTGTGAGAGACCTCCAGGTGGACACCGTTCGGAAAATTAATATGGCTTTCAGGGACGATTTTATGGGGATTATACAGATTAAGGAGTGTTACTGCCCCTTTAAGGACGGCCCCATAACTGCTGAGAGCGAGGCGCGCTCCCAGCGCCGATCGACATGCTCAGACCCCGCTGAAACAACCAGATCATTTCCAACGTGAAGGCTTTGTTGATCCGGGACCTCATCTGACTTTCACAAAAAGGCAGAAGGCGTGGATATCAGCACTTTTTCGGCACATTCCACTGTTACAGGAGCTTTTTTTTCCATGGAAAGAAAAGCGGAGGGACGCGCCACGGAGCCGTTCATTACGTGGCACAAAACCACCTTGGTGTTGGTCTCACAGGACGGCTTTCAGATGGATTTCAGACAGATTCCGGTTGCTTTTCAGTCGTGTGATTATCCGATTGTGCATGAGCTGGACATGCCCCAACATGTCCTGGAAGGCTTCATCACGGCGTTGCTTTGCGCCATGCGGCTCCACCGCGATGCACGAAACTCCTCCGCACATCTGTCTTAACTCCTGTGCTAGTCAGACGACATACCGGATCAAGACAGCGTCCAGTTTAGAAATGAACGGCACAGGAGTTTTTGTCATGGAAAGAGGAGCGGCTCCACCACGCATGGCGCAAAGCAATGCTGTGAAGAAGCCTTCCAGGACATGTTGGGGCATGTCCAGCTCATGCACAATCACAATTGGATAATCACACGACTGAAAAACAACCGGAATCCATCTGAAAGCCATCTCAAAGCCGTCCTGTGAGACCAACATGGAGGTGGTTTTGTCCCGCGTAATGAATGGCTCCGTGGCACGTCCCTCCGCTTTTCTTTCCATGAAAAAAACTCCTGTAACAGTGGAATGTGCCAAAAAAAAGTGCTGATGTCCACGACTTCTGCCTTTTTGTGAAAGTCAGACGAGGTCCCGGATCAACAAAGCCTTCACGTTGGAAATGATCTGGTTGTTTCAGCGGGGGTCTGAGCATGTCGATCGGCGCTGGGAGCGCGCCATGAGCCATCCTTAAAGCGGCAGTAACACTCCTTAATCTGTATAATCCCCATAAAATCGTCCCTGAAAGCCATATTAATTTTCCAAATAGTGTCCACCTGGAGGTCTCTCAGTTTCTGGAAAAAAATTGATGCAGCAAAGCTCCAAATCGTTCAGACATTTATTCGCAATAAAAAAACGACGAGAGGGGTGGACCAGTGCTCACACAAAGCCTGCTCACAGGCAAATGACGCAACCGACAGGTGTGAAAAAACTCACGCATGCGCACGAAGGTTCAAGCTTGTCTGATGCAATCACACGTGATTCAAATCCATATGGTTTTTGAAAAAAATAAAAAGGTCGGATACTTTTCTAACAGACCTCGTATATCATATAGCAGACAAACACACTGATATTTGAGAAGTGAAATGAAGTTTATAGGATTTACAGAAAGTGTGTTATAATTATTTAAACAAAATCAGGCAGGTGCATAATGTGGGCACCCTTGTCATTTTATTGATTTGAATACATTTAACACTAATTATTGGAACACAAAATTGGTTTGGTAAGATCACTGACCCTTGACCTCCTTACACAGGTGAATCCAAACATGAGAAACGGTATTTAAGGTGGCCATTTGCAAATGTTTCCCCTCTTTGCATCTCTTCAAATGAGTGGCAACATGGGAGCCTCTAAACAACTCTTAAATGAAATGAAAACAAAGGTTGTTCAACATCATGGTTTAGGGGAAGGATACAAAAAGATATCTCAGAGATTTCAGCTGTCAGTTTCCACTGTGAGGAACATAGTGAGGAAATGGAAGACCACAGGCACAGTACTAGTTAAGGCCCGAAGTGGCAGGCCAAGAAAAATCTCAGATAAGCTGAAGTGAAGGAAGGTGAGAACAGTCAGTCAACTCACAGACCTGCTCCAAAGACCTACAACATGATCTTGCTGCAGATAGTTTCTCTGCATCTATCTATTAAATGTACAGTGCACTTTGCACAAGGAGATGGTGTATGATGCTGTAATGCAGAGGAAGCCTTTTCTGCGTACACGCCACAAACAGTGTCACTTGAGATATGCTAAAGCACATTTGGACAAGCCAGCTTCATTTTGGAATAAGGTGCTGTGGACTGATGAAACTAAAACTGAGTTATTTGGACATAACAAGGGGTGATATTCATGGCTGAAAAAGAACACAGCATTTCAAGAAAAAACATGCTACCTACAGTAAAATTTGGAGGTGGTTCCATCATGCTGTGGGGCTGCATTGAGGGTCACATGGATTCCAGTCAATATCAGCAGATTCTTGAGAACAATGTTCATGAATCAGTGACAAAGTTGAAGTTGTGTCGGGGCTGGATCTTTCAACAAGACAACGACCCTAAACACTGCTCAAAATCTACTAAGGCATTCATGCAGAGGAACAAGTACAACGTTCTGGAATGGCCATCTCAGTCCCCAGACCTGAATATTATTGAAAATCTGTGGTGTGATTTTAAGTGGGCTGTCCATGCTCAGAAACCAACAAACCTGAGTTGTTTTATAAAGAACAATGGTCAAAAATACCTTCAACCAGAATCTCACTGGAAGCATTTAGAGGTTGTTATTTGTGCAAAAGGAGGATCTACTAAATATTGATGTATTTTTTCTGATGGGGTGCCCAAATCTGTGCACCTGCCTAATTTTGTTTAAAGAATTATTGCACACTTTCTGTAAATCCTATAAACTTCATTTCACTTCTCAAATACCACTGTGTTTGTCTGCTATATGACATATTTAACTGAAATTTCTGATCCAAACAACCAATGATTTATAAAGGAAAATCATGCATAAATATACATATGTATATGTATGTCCTGGTAGTCAGGAGGATATGAAAACAATCACAAAGCATCACCAGTACTGGTACACTTCAATTTCTTTTACCATGTTGAATACTTTGGTGAACCCTGTAACTACTTAAGATAGATTTTTTTGTACATTCTTTTAAAATGATTTATATCGGTGCTGTTTGAGCTCCAGCTCCACTCCATTCCACAAATCCACCCCACAGATTCATATTCACATTCTTCTCTTACTAATTTAAATTCTAATCTTTTTGAAGTTCAATTCTCCTCTCAAATTATAGCCAACTTCTCCTTTTATAAACAGATTTTGCATATTTTTTGGCAGGTTTTGTACATGATTTGTGATGTTTTAAATTTGACCAAATCCATAAACTTCAAAACATTTGATTTGAGAAATAGTGGGTTGGTGTGTTCTCTGTATCCCACTTTAGTTATTATCCTCATTGCTCTTCTCTGTAGTCTGCATAGTGACTGCAGGGTGCGTTTGTAGTTGTTTCCCCAAACTTCCAGACAGTAAGACAGATATGGTACCTGATGGTATGTTCAAAATGAATGGCACACAGAGGAACATTGACAGATTGTATGTGGTATTGTAAAAAAATAATAATAATAATGTTTTGGGAAGAGATAAGAGATGTGATGGAAAATACCGTTTCCAAATGTGATAATGGACCCCAAGTTGTTTTTATTTGGCCTCCGCACTAAGAAACATAATTAGACTAAGAACGAATAGACACTTGTGGATTTAGGCTGACGTAATGCCAAACGATGTATATCCCACAGACCAACAGTGGACCAATGGCTACGGCAAATGACAGCTCTACCACTGGAAAGGATTCCATATGCGTTGAAGGCCAAAGTCTGGAGGACTTTTATTTCATTTATTAAAAAGCTGTGAACAGAAGATGACTAAGTCTGGGACTACCCGGTTATGTGGAGACTATGGGGGCATTTGTTCATCTGTTCTGCTTTTGTCCACAGTTTTGATATTTGTTATTCTGAAAATAAAAATAAAAAAACAGTTAAACACACACACAGTGAACCATTTATTTTATTACTGATACCAGTCTAATACTTCTGTTTGTTTTTCAGTGTAACTTCTGTGAATTGTTGCTCATTATTTTACTCCTGTGTGAATCGTAGGAGTGGTTAGAATTTTCGTTAGTGGTTAGCTCACACTAGCTTGGCTATATACTCTTAGATTTTCTGGTGCACAAAGTACACTACTTTACATTTTACATTAAACCTGCACAATGCTGGCAGATAAGGTGGCTCATTAAGAGAACTGTGCCAGTAAGCTAGAACTTCTTAGTTCACTGGCGTTAGATGTTATGGGCACTCCAGACGAGGTTAATGTTGGGCCGGCTAGCATGCCCATTAGCATTAGCCTAGAAACGCCAGCTGTGGATGACAGCTTTTGCATCGTGGTTAGGCGGAGGAAGTCACGTAGCACTTTTAAATGGCAGTAAACTGGGGGGAGGTGATGGTCTAGTGGTAAAGCGTTGGGTTTGAGACCAGAGGATCCTCGGTTCAAATCCCAGCTGGACCGGAAAATCACTAGGACACTTGGACAAGGTCCTTAATCCTGAGTTGTTCCCGGTGTATAGTGAGCGCCTTGTATGGCAGCAGCCTCACATCAGGGTGAATGTGAGGCATTATTGTAAAGCACTTTTCCATCTGATGCAGATGGAAAAGCGCTATATAAATGCAGTCCATTTAAACAGGTTTCAATTTAAAGTTTATTGAAACTTGACAGCAAATGTAAATGCAGATATATATACATAGTGAGAACTACAACCCCTGGCAATAATTATGGAATCACTGGACTCGGAGGATGTTCATTCAGTTGTTTAATTTTGTAGAAAAAAAAGCAGATCACAGACATGACACAAAACTAAAGTCATTTCAAATGGCAACTTTCTGGCTTTAAGAAACACTGTAAGAAAGCAGGAAAAATAATTGTGGCAGTCAGTAACGGTTACTTTTTTAGACCAAGCAGAAGGAAAAAAAATATGGAATCACTCAATTCTGAGGAAAGAATTATGGAATCACCCTGTAAATTTTCATCCCCAAAACTAACACCTGCATCAAATCAGATCTGCTCGTTAGTCTGCATCTAAAAAGGAGTGATCACACCTTGGAGAGCTGTTGCACCAAGTGGACTGACATGAATCATGGCTCCAACACGAGAGATGTCAATTGAAACAAAGGAGAGGATTATCAAACTCTTAAAAGAGGGTAAATCATCACGCAATGTTGCAAAAGATGTTGGTTGTTCACAGTCAGCTGTGTCTAAACTCTGGACCAAATACAAACAACATGGGAAGGTTGTTAAAGGCAAACATACTGGTAGACCAAGGAAGACATCAAAGCGTCAAGACAGAAAACTTAAAGCAATATTGTCTCAAAAATCAAAAATGCACAACAAAACAAATGAGGAATGAATGGGAGGAAACTGGAGTCAACGTCTGTGACCGAACTGTAAGAAACCGCCTAAAGGAAATGGGATTTACATACAGAAAAGCTAAACGAAAGCCATCATTAACACCTAAACAGAAAAAAACAAGGTTACAATGGGCTAAGGAAAAGCAATCGTGGACTGTGGATGACTGGATGAAAGTCATATTCAGTGATGAATCTCGAATCTGCATTGGGCAAGGTGATGATGCTGGAACTTTTGTTTGGTGCCGTTCCAATGAGATTTATAAAGATGACTGCCTGAAGAGAACATGTAAATTTCCACAGTCATTGATGATATGGGGCTGCATGTCAGGTAAAGGCACTGGGGAGATGGCTGTCATTACATCATCAATAAATGCACAAGTTTACGTTGATATTTTGGACACTTTTCTTATCCCATCAATTGAAAGGATGTTTGGGGATGATGAAATCATTTTTCAAGATGATAATGCATCTTGCCATAGAGCAAAAACTGTGAAAACATTCCTTGCAAAAAGACACATAGGGTCAATGTCATGGCCTGCAAATAGTCCGGATCTTAATCCAATTGAAAATCTCTGGTGGAAGTTGAAGAAAATGGTCCATGACAAGGCTCCAACCTGCAAAGCTGATCTGGCAACAGCAATCAGAGAAAGTTGGAGCCAGATTGATGAAGAGTACTGTTTGTCACTCATTAAGTCCATGCCTCAGAGACTGCAAGCTGTTAGAAAAGCCAGAGGTGGTGCAACAAAATACTAGTGATGTGTTGGAGCGTTCTTTTGTTTTTCATGATTCCATAATTTTTTCCTCAGAATTGAGTGAATACATATTTTTTTTCCCTGTGCTTGGTCTAAAAAAGTAACCGTTACTGACTGCCACAATTTTTTTTCTGGATTTCTTATAGTGTTTCTTAAAGCCAGAAAGTTTAGTTTTGTGTCATGTCTGTGATCTGCTTTTTTTTTTCTACAAAATGAAACAACTGAATGAACATCCTCTGAGGCCGGTGATTCCATCATTTTTGCCAGGGGTTGTAGGTACAAATGTATATAACACTACATGTTTTATATGTAGAGTCAGTCATTGAAATAATCTCCATTACTTTAGCCATTAACATGTCTCATAAAAAAAAAAATCGCAGTGGTCAGCAGCTGGTCAACATCAAGTTACGCATACCTAAAAAGTGTGTAGTACAACTGATTATCATGAACGTTAGATGATCAGTTCAATCCAGTCAATCATTAGTATTAGAGCTGCCATAAACGACTATTTTGATAGTCGACTAGTCAACGATTATTTTTGCGATTAGTCGACTAGTCGGATCATACGTAAGTTGCAGCTTATCGCATTTTATCAATATTGATACCATTATCGATTCCGCTTATCAATCCAGTTCCTTATTGATACCTCCTGTGAATTTTCTGTGTACTACAAGTTGGTTTTACAGGTTTTCTATGTCAACATTTTATTGAGTAAATAAATATGAAATTGGTCACTGGATCCTTACTCTCTGGACATAAATAAACTCTACATGGTTGATCCTTGCTCTCTGGACGTAAATAAACTGTACATGGTTGATCCTTGCTCTCTGGACGTAAATAAACTGTACATGGTTGATCCTTGCTCTCTGGACATAAATAAACTCTACATGGTTGATCCTTGCTCTCTGGACATAAATAAACTCTACATGGTTGATCCTTGCTCTCTGGACGTAAATAAACTGTACATGGTTGATCCTTGCTCTCTGGACGTAAATAAACTGTACATGGTTGATCCTTGCTCTCTGGACGTAAATAAACTCTACATGGCGGACCCTTGCTCTCTGGACGTAAATAAACTCTACATGGCGGACCCTTGCTCTCTGGACGTAAATAAACTCTACATGGCGGACCCTTGCTCTCTGGACGTAAATAAACTCTACATGGCGGACCCTTGCTCTCTGGACGTAAATAAACTCTACATGGCGGACCCTTGCTCTCTGGACGTAAATAAACTGTACATGGTTGATCCTTGCTCTCTGGACGTAAATAAACTGTACATGGTTGATCCTTGCTCTCTGGACGTAAATAAACTCTACATGGCGGACCCTTGCTCTCTGGACGTAAATAAACTCTACATGGCGGATCCTTTATCTCTGGACGTAAATAAACTCTACATGGCGGACCCTTGATCTCTGGACGTAAATAGACTCGACACGGTTGATCCTTGATCTCTGGACATGAATAAACTCGACACGGTTGATCCTTGATCTCTGGACATGAATAAACTCGACACGGTGGATCCTTGATCTCTGGACATGAATAAACTCGACACGGTGGATCCTTGATCTCTGGACATGAATAAACTCGACACGGTGGATCCTTGATCTCTGGACATGAATAAACTCGACACGGTGGATCCTTGATCTCTGGACATGAATAAACTCGACACGGTGGATCCTTGATCTCTGGACATGAATAAACTCGACACGGTGGATCCTTGATCTCTGGACATGAATAAACTTGACACGGTTGATCCTTGATCTCTGGACATGAATAAACTCGACATGGTGGATCCTTGATCTCTGGACATGAATAAACTCGACATGGTTGATCCTTGATCTCTGGACAGAGATAGAAAAACTCTGTAGTTTTTGTCGAAAGCATTTCCTTTCCAACATTAACAGCATGGATGTCTCTCCATACGTCTGAGCTGAGCTCAGCTGGCTGCTGGAGTCTGCAGGTCAGCAGCCACACAGTCTTGGGCTGCTGCACATCAGCCAGGACGTCTCATTTTGTGAGAAAAAAAAAACATGTTGATCGATTGCAGTTTATTGTTTGCATTACAACATTTGGAAAGAGGTGTCATTTAATTGAAATGGCAATTCTCTTTGAAGTTATTAATTCCGAGCGGACTCTATCTTTCTAACTTGAATCGGCAGCGCAACGTTTGGAACAACGGAACGGAGGACGATTCTCATTTCTTTCTCGCAACAAGACAGGAGTCCCAGTTAGTCACTTTAATCCCCACAAAAGTGACTCACGATTGACATATTTTAATGGCTTTGAGAGGAGATAAGAAGCGGAGTTTCCGTTTCTGAAGAGGAGTGAAGCAAAGATCCAACAAAGCAGCGGATCGAAGCACTGCTTCAGTGGTTCAAGGTTCAAAGCAAATGACTCATCAACTATCAATCAATCAATCAATTTTATTTATATAGCGCCAAATCACAACAAACAGTTGCCCCAAGACGCTTTATATTGTAAGGCAAGGCCATACAATAATTTGGAAAAACCCCAACGGTCAAAACGACCCCCTGTGAGCAAGCACTTGGCGACAGTGGGAAGGAAAAACTCCCTTTTAACAGGAAGAAACCTCCAGCAGAACCAGGCTCAGGGAGAGGCAGTCTTCTGCTGGGACTGGTTTGGGCTGAGGGAGAGAACCAGGAAAAAGACATGCTGTGGAGGGGAGCAGAGCTCTATCAATAATGATTAAATGCAGAGTTGTGCATACAGAGCAAAAAGAGAAAGAAACACTCAGTGCATCATGGGAACCCCCCAGCAGTCTAAGTATATAGCAGCATAACTAAGGGATGGTTCAGGGTCACCTGATCCAGCCCTAACTATAGGCTTTAGCAAAAAGGAAAGTTTTAAGCCTAATCTTAAAAGTAGAGAGGGTGTCTGTCTCCCTGATCTGAATTGGGAGCTGGTTCCACAGAAGAGGAGCCTGAAAGCTGAAGGCTCTGCCTCCCATTCTACTCTTACAAACCCTAGGAACTACAAGTAAGCCTGCAGTGTGAGAGCGAAGCGCTCTATTGGGGTGATATGGTACTATGAGGTCCCTAAGATAAGATGGGACCTGATTATTCAAAACCTTATAAGTAAGAAGAAGAATTTTAAATTCTATTCTAGAATTAACAGGAAGCCAATGAAGAGAGGCCAATATGGGTGAGATATGCTCTCTCCTTCTAGTCCCCGTCAGTACTCTAGCTGCAGCATTTTGAATTAACTGAAGGCTTTTCAGGGAATGTTTAGGACAACCTGATAATAATGAATTACAATAGTCCAGCCTAGAGGAAATAAATGCATGAATTAGTTTTTCAGCATCACTCTGAGACAAGACCTTCCTAATTTTAGAGATATTGCGTAAATGCAAAAAAGGAGTCCTACATATTTGTTTAATATGCGCATTGAATGACATATCCTGATCAAAAATGACTCCAAGATTTCTCACAGTATTACTAGAGGTCAGGGTAATGCCATCCAGAGTAAGGATCTGGTTAGACACCATGTTTCTAAGATTTGTGGGGCCAAGTACAATAACTTCAGTTTTATCTGAGTTTAAAAGCAGGAAATTAGAGGTCATCCATGTCTTTATGTCTGTAAGACAATCCTGCAGTTTAGCTAACTGGTGTGTGTCCTCTGGCTTCATGGATAGATAAAGCTGGTTATCATCTGCGTAACAATGAAAATTTAAGCAATGCTGTCTAATAATACTGCCTAAGGGAAGCATGTATAAAGTGAATAAAAGTGGTCCTAGCACAGAACCTTGTGGAACTCCATGATTAACCTTAGTCTGTGAAGAAGATTCCCCATTTACATGAACAAATTGTAATCTATTAGATAAATATGATTCAAACCACCGCAGCGCAGTGCCTTTAATACCTATGGCATGCTCTAATCTCTGTAATAAAATTTTATGGTCAACAGTATCAAAAGCAGCACTGAGGTCTAACAGAACAAGCACAGAGATGAGTCCACTGTCTGAGGCCATAAGAAGATCATTTGTAACCTTCACTAATGCTGTTTCTGTACTATGATGAATTCTAAAACCTGACTGAAACTCTTCAAATAGACCATTCCTCTGCAGATGATCAGTTAGCTGTTTTACAACTACCCTTTCAAGAATTTTGGAGAGAAAAGGAAGGTTGGAGATTGGCCTATAATTAGCTAAGATAGCTGGGTCAAGTGATGGCTTTTTAAGTAATGGTTTAATTACTGCCACCTTAAAAGCCTGTGGTACATAGCCAACTAATAAAGATAGATTGATCATATTTAAGATCGAAGCATTAAATAATGGTAGGGCTTCCTTGAGCAGCCTGGTAGGAATGGGGTCTAATAAACATGTTGATGGTTTGGATGAAGTAACTAATGAAAATAACTCAGACAGAACAATCGGAGAGAATGAGTCTAACCAAATACCTACTAAATTACTTTTCAACGATTTCAATAGCTGACGTATTCATGACCAGTTGACTAGTCATGGCAGCCCTAATTAGTATCACTGTAATCATCGTCCCCATCACTGTCTTCAGACCGTGTCCTGTTATTGTCAGGACACCGTTATTCGGGATGGACCCCAGTAAGTCTTTAGGTAGAGCTGCCTTGCTATACCTTTGGGGAACACATTTCCCATCCTTGAGTGTCCAGCCAGTATTCAGTAGTGAAGGAACCAGGTCTTTCATGTGAAGATTAAGAAACAGGCAGGTCTGATGATCTTTCAGGTCCTGAGAGTCTATCAGGTGGGATTCTTCAGGTTGATTTCTTTTAAAGATTCTTCCATTTGAAGGCTCTGGCCTGACTAAGCATCTTACTGACTGCGTCACTGCAGATGTATTATAAATTTGGCCATGTTGTCTGGAACTTCACTGGAAGCAAGAAGCGCCCTTCCCACCAACAGCAGAATTTGCTTGGCCTCTGTCCACACTCTTTTGTCAAAAACGGATCGTTTGCCACAGAAGGCAGCAGTGGTATCGCAGCCACTGTCAACATACAGCGGTACGATGATTTCAGCAGCGTCTTCTGTACAGAACATGTGAGAATTAAGGAAGGTGTCTGCGTTTAAGTCCAAGAATGACACCAATCTTATGAGCTGCATAAGCAGCCAGGACAACCACGTCTGTGTCCTCAGAATGAAGACTGACGGGTATGTCGGGGTCATACTTTCTGATTTGGGAATAAATGTAGAACATTGTGGTGTCTGCACTCATATTCATCCACTTCCATCCCTGTGGTGACGCTTTCACATTCGAGACCAACACAGCAGATCAGCTGCTTGTTTGTCAGATCAGCTGACAGACTTCTGAAGTGTTTTTCAGAAACACTTGCAAACACTGTTTATTTCTGAATCTTTCAAACAGGTCACCAAGTAATTTAGGCGACGGGAAGCTTTCTTCTGCCCTGATGGACAGGTTTCTCGTCCTTCACTGCCGTGTTTATGTGCTCGTATTATCCTTTCACTGTCCTTAATGGTGTACGGCAAGTCATATGGATCATTCACCAGGACAAGTCTTGTAGCAGATTTGTGGCGTCTCAGTATTACAGAAACATATTTGAAGCACAGCTGTACCCTGTTCCATCACATCTGTTACATTTTTCAGCTGATGGAAGCGATACATGCCCCATGAAGCCCGTGTTGATTATGACACTGTGCTCATTTGGAGGCAGCAGACTTTCCAAATGCAGAACCTCAACTTCTCTTCCTCAGTGTGCCGTTTGTGTTGAAGATTGGTGAACGTTCATCTGTGACCCTGTATTCCATGATGTCTGCCAACATAAATTTGTCATGGTGTTTCTCTGCCATTTCAATAACAGCTGCCATTGGTGTTGAAAACATGTGACTTTTGTTGACATATTTTAATTCCTTGACCCCAAAGCATAGGTTTGGACATCAAAATTAATGTTCTCTGTCTTACAGAAGTGAAAATATATATTATTGATTTTGGCAGCCACCTTGAATATCGCCCCCTAGTGGAGTTAGTCCGACTAAAATCTCTCTTTTTTGGGCCGATCGCAAGGAATCTGCATTCAAAAATTGCTCCTGGAAAAATGGTCACGAACTCAATGGCAGGCTCCTCGACTACCTTTAGAAATATATTTACTGAGAAAAATGGTGATGTGTTCAATACTTATTTTACCCGCTGTATGTATACACACACACACACACACACACACTCTGACTCACCAAGCAGAAGATGAGGGTTCATGACGTCGGTGAGAAGCCCTCCAATGAGGGAACCGCCGATGTACCCCCCTGAGCGACCAACAAAGATGTAGGAGATGTTGCTGATGTCTTTCTTCACATTGTTAGCCAGGTCCTCGAACGTTGGGCCCAGAACAGAAATACTCATCCCCTGAAACGACGGGAAGCAAAGTCAGCCAGAGTTCCATCAAAAGAGTTTCAAGAGGTCATTTGTTCTGTTGCTGGTTCAGAAATAATTCTTGCATCTTTGTCTGGTGGTTGGTGCATTATTCTAGGGTGGATCTGTTTAAGTCCCGAGAACATCACCTGTGCAGGTCCACAGTGAGACTTCAAGCTACAAAGTGCAACACGTCTGTCTGCGTTGCATTCTGGACCTTTTCAAAGTGGTATTTCTGCATGTAAACTGACGGTTCAGATCTTGAATGCACTAACACCTGATCTTTTGTGTCTGTGACGGGATTCATGCAAAGTGTCAAACTCGTCAACCTTTTTCCCACTGCACAGGGAGGAGGCGGGGCCGTCGCCATGCCAACAAGCAGCCACTCCACTGTTTGAGGATGGATTTTAGTCATACGACACCGTGGTTGGAGAGCAGGTTTTGCAGCTTTCAGAGTCCTGTGTGTGCAGGATGAGGTGGCGTTTACTTCCACCGGAGCAGCAATGTGACCACGAGCAAGTTTCAGCCTACTGCGTCGGTGCTTCGTGTGAACGAGACGCCATCGGAAGCTGACGTGTCTGAACGCACATCAGCATTAAGATAATATCGCAATCTGAAGAGGCCTTCTGGCTAATTTTCTGAGCAGGAACCCGACAGTCCGGATTCCACAGCGGATCCGACTGCAGTGTCACACAGCCTGTGGTAGTTCTCACATCTTGCAGTGTTACTTTCAGGCCACATAAAACCAAAAGAGCCTGTTCTTATCGTATGATTTACCACAGTGAGCAAGACTTCATCGTCAGGCTCCATTCTGTTGCTCCTTCATTATAGTATGTACGGTACATGGATTAAAGTGACCCCGGGTGACACTTCTGTGTCGCCCTTATGAGGATCTGTGATCCTGAGGTTCAGGTGGACCTTTAGAGGAAAACTTCATTAATTCTTGGGTCTTATCAGGTCAACGAAACAACGGGCCTCACAAAAGAACAATCAATAATCATTAGATCATAGGAATGATTTCAGAAAATATCCCTCATTCGATAATTTTCTTGTATTTTGAGGTTTTTCATGCATTCATACAAACCGTAGGACTGGACCTTCAGAAGTTTGCCGTCTTCCAAACCAGTTTTCAGTAACTTATTTAATATTTCATTCTTATCCATTTTAAGTTGAAAATAATTACATAACTATTTTGAAACTAGAATAAAGCTTAAACTTTTTTTAAAAACCAGAAAAAAGGCTCACATAAAAAAAAGTTTATTTCTTTTTTTCCATCTTTGTATAGTATGTCTCTTATTATTATTGTGTGTGTGTGCATAAAGTTATACAACCAGAAAGGAGAAACCTGAACCAGCTGAGTGACAGCAGCAGATAAAAGGTCTCTCGTGGGGTGAGAATGATGTTTTGTATAATTACAATTGTGCAATTTAATAAAAGGAAGTTTGAAAGAAAGAGGGGAAAAAAGAGAATGAAGCACCAATGTAAAAAAACAAGGTTTAATTTTAGAAAAATTTATCTTTCACTTTCTCAGTAAAAAATTAAGCTTTTCCTTTCTTAAAAAAAAAAAAAAAATACTGACACTTTCTTTACAAATATATCTTCACTTTCTTAAAAATATTAAAACTTTCACTTTCTTCAAAAAAGCATCACTTAGGAACTCTTTCCGTAGCGTT